>NC_048595.1:248345075-248708912 GCF_003668045.3 Cricetulus griseus | reverse complement strand
GCATCTCTGAGAGTTCAAGGCTGCCCTGGGCTACAGGAGATTGATCCAGTCTGAAAGAGAAACAGAGCTCACACCTTGGAGTCCAGCACTTGAGATCACATGCCTTTAATCCCAGCACTAGGGAAATGGAGACAGGAGTGATACAGCTGGGTGGAGAGAGGAGACAGGAGCTCATTGCATTCAGTCTGAGGACTTGTAGGGACAGGATCACCCCTTTGGCCTGAGGATTCAGGAGAAGCAACTCTCTTGTGGCTGTCTCCTTCACTTCTCTTGACATTCAGTACTGACTCCATGTTTTCATTATGAAGACCTATTAGAACTTGCAGTACAAGGGGGAGATGGCCCCACCTCTCCCCTTACCATAGGGAGAACTGAAACTGATGGCATGGGCTTTAGGGGAGCTGGTTCCACCCCCTCGAGGCTGGCAGCCTCAGTGGCCCTGACTGACCAACTCAGCTACCGTCCAGGCCCATAGCTGGGTCTTGGGTTGGTACACCCTAACATTTATCCCTAAGACCTGCTGGGGCTTGTGAAGGGACTGGTCTTGTGGAATGATACCTGCAGGATCTCCATGACTCAGGGTGGCCTGGAATATCCCAGAGGAGTTTTGGTGAGGATCCAGTGACATGGTGTATCAGAAACCAGAGGCTTTGAACCAGACCAGTGACTCATTGCATTGAATATTTGCTAGTAAAGCTGATTGAGCAAAAGTGTGTTTTATGTGAGATACTGCTTCCAATGCCACCAGGGTGAATGAAGAGGTGTTTGAAATGTGAGAAAGATGGAGATACAAATAGGTTTTTTGTTGTTGTTTTGTTTTGCTTGTATTTTGCTTTGTGTTGATTTTTAAAATATTTTCTTTTTGGGTTGATGCATGGTGGTGGGGAGGATACAGAGGGCCTGGAAGGTGAGCAGAATTAGAGTGCATGATGTGAAACTCTCAAAGAATCAAAAATGGGATTATTTTTTTAAAAAAGTATTATGAGATAAAATATCTGCAAAAATAGCATTTAGTTCATTTTATGTTAGCCACCTACTGCTGGGCATGGAGCCTCCCTAAAGGGTGATTTGTGTACCCAAAACAGACTCCATTGGAGAAAGCTAGTTTTCCTTTTACAAGTGGTTGTGAATTTGAGATTTCTTTCTGCTCAGGGATGGGGACTTGTGTCAGTTTCCCCTCTCAGTTCTGGGACTCCATCTAGCTTAGAGCTGTACAGGCCATATGCTCATTAGTCCTATTGTGTCTGGAAGACACAGTTTCCTGGGTATCTTCAATCCCTACTGGCTCTTAAAATCTTTACACCCACCCTGCCCGTCACCATTCCCTCCTCAACATAGTTCCCTGAGCTCTGAGGGGAAGGATTGGCTGGAAACATCTCATTTAGAACTAACTATTCCAAGGTCTCTCACTCTCTGCACGTTAGTTCTCTTGCTCCTCTCATGCAGGCTGAATGGAACACTGATGTATATATCTAGAATGTCAATAGGATTCATCTTATTTCTTTGTCCCTTTAGCAGAACAATATTGTAGTGAGTCTTTTTCTTTGGCCAGCTCCCAAATAATGACATGGAGACTTCTTATTTAATTATGAATGCTCAGCCTATAGCTTAGGCTTGTTCATAACCAGCTTTTGTAACTTAAATTAACCCACATATATTCATCTATGTTCTATCACATGGTGTTACCTGTCTTCCACCTTCCACCTCGTGTCCTCTCCATGTCTCCTGGCATCTTGCACTTGCCTAGATACCTCCTCCTCTTTTATTCTCTCCCTAGAAATCCTGCTTGTACCTCCAGCCTAGATATTGTCTGCACAGCTTTTCATTACAGCAATCACAGCAATACATCTTCAGACATTGTTCAACACAATATTATTGGGTTTTCCCCTACGTCCATGGCCTATCTTGTCTCAGGTTCTTGGTCACTCAAGCAATGCCAGGAATGCATTCATTCTGTCTCGTGGAGTAGGCCTTAAATCCAATTAGAGAGTGATTGCTCCACAACTTTTTTTGCCACTATTACACCAGCATATCATACAGTAGTCAGGCCACTATTGTAGACTGAAGTACTGTAAGTTGATAAATGTAATCCACCACATAAATAGGAAGATAAATAAAAACCACATGGTCATCTCACTAGATGCAAAAAAGATCTTAGACAAAATCCAGCCGGGCGTTGGTGGTACACGCCTTTAATCCAAGCACTCAGGAGGCAGAGGCAGGCGGATCTCTGTGAGTTCGACCTTAGACAAAATCCAACAATTCTTCATGATAAAAATCCTAGAGAGACTGGGCTACAAGGGACTTACTGTAATCACTTTCTAAGACTTGCATACCTTGCTTAAATATTATTTATTTTTTTATTTAGAAACAAACATTTTATATCCCCCCTTCCTTCTCCCTCCCATCATCATATGTCTCCTACCAACCCCCACACTTGCTCCTCAAGGATAGTGAGGCCTTCCGTGGGGGATCATCAAAGCTGTCACATCATTTGGGGGCGGGCCTAGGCCCTCCTCCATGTATCTGGGCTGAAATAGTATCCCTCCATAGGGAATGGGCTCCTAAAGTCCATTTGTGCACTAGGGATAAATACTGGTTCCACTGTTAGAGGTCCCATAGCCTGCAGAGGCCTCCTAACTGGCACCCACATTCAGAGCATTTGGTTTGGTACAATGCTGGTTCCACAGCTTTATGAATAGTGTCCCTGTGCTCTCACTAGGTCAGGTCAGTTGTTTCTGTAGGTTTTTCCAGCACAGATTTGACTCCTTTGCTCACCCATACTCCATCTCTACAACTGGATTCCAGGAGTGTGGCTCAGTGCTTAGCTGTGGGTGCCTGCTTCTGCTTCCATCAGCTACTGGATGAAGGCTCTAGGATGGCAATTAAGGTAGTTATCAATCTCATTATAGGGGAAGGTCATCATAGGTGGCCTCTCCACCACTGCCTAGATTCTTAGTTGGGGTCATTTTATGGATCTCTGAACATTTCCCTAGTGCAATATTTCTCTTTAAACCTATACTGGCTCCCTCTATTAAGGTATCTCGTTTCTTGTTTTACTCTATTCCTCTCCTGACTCAGTCTTCCTGATCCCTCTTGTTCTCCTCCCTCCTCTGCTTCTCCCCCTCTCTTTGTACTCTCCCTCCCCCCATGTTCCCAGTTTGCTCAGGAATTCTTGTCCCTTCCCTCTACTTAAGGGGACCATGTATTTCTTTCTTAGGGTCCTTCTTGTTTCCTAGTTTCTCTGGGGGTGTGGATTGTAGGCTGGTAATCCTTTGCTGTATGTCTAATACTCATATATGAGTGAGTACATACTATGCTTGTCTTTCTGTGACTGGGTAACCTCACTCAGGATGGTTTCTTCCAGTTCCATCCATTTGCCTGCAAATTTCAAGATTCCATTGTTTTTGTTTTTTCCCTGTTGAGTAGTACTCCATTGTGTAAATATACCACATTTTATCCATCCATTCTTCAATTGAGGGGCATTTAGGTTGCTTCCAGATTCTGGCCTGTACAAACAATGCTTCTATGAAGATAGTTGAACATATGTCCTTGTAGTATGAATGTGCATTCTTTGGGTATATGCCTAAGGGTGGAATTGCGGGATCTTGAAGTAGACTGATTCTCATTATCCTAAGAAAACGCCATAGTGATTTCCAAAGTGGCCGCACAAGTTTGCACTCCCACCAGCAGTGGAGGAGTGTTCTTCTTTCTCCACTTCCTCTCTAGCATAAGCTGTCACTGGTGTTTTTGATTTTAGCCATTCTGGCTGGTATAAGATTGTGTCTCACAGTTGTTTGGATTTTCATTTCATTGATGGCTAAGAATGTTGAGCACTTTCTTATGTGTCTTTCAGCCATTTTAGATTCCTCTATTGAGAATTCTCTATTTAGTTCTGAACCCCACATTTTAATTGGATTATTTGGTGTTTTGGTGACTAGCTTCTTGAGTTCTTTGTATATTTTGGAAATCATATCTCTGTCAGATGTGGGATTGCTGAATATCTCTTCCCAATCTGTGGGCTGCCGTTTTGTCTTGCTGACTGTGTCCTTTGCCTTATAGAAGTTTCTCAGTTTCAGGAGGTCCCATTTATTAATTGTCTATCTCAGTGTCTGTGCTACTTGTATTATGTTCATGAAACATTTTCCTGTACCAATTAATTCAAGGGTATTTCCCACTTTGTCTTCTTCTTTTTTTGGGGGGGGTTTCGAGACAGTGTTTCTCTGTGTAGCTTTGGAGCCTATCCTTGCACTTGTTCTGGAGACCAGGCTGGCCTCGAACTCACAGAGATTCGCCTGCCTCTGCCTCCCGAGTACTGGGATTAAAGGCTTGCTTTAATCCGGCCCACTTTGTCTACTAATAGGTTCAGTGTGGCTGGATTTATGTTGAGTTCTCTAATCCCTTTGGACTTAAGTTTTGTACATGGCGATAAACATGGATCTATCTGCAGTCTTCTACATTCCAGCATCCAGTTATGCCAGCACCATTTGTTGAAGATGCGTTCTTTATTGCATCGTATAAATTTAGCTTCTTTGTCAAAAATCAGGTGTTCAGAGGTTTGTGGGTTAATATCAGTGATTTCAACTCTATTCCATTGGTTTACCTGTCTATTTTTGTGCCAGTACCAAGCTGTTTTCAGGACTATAGTTCTGTAATAGAGCTTGAAGTCAGGGATGGTGATGCCTCCAGAAGTTCCTTTATTGTACAGGGTTGTTTTGTCTATTCTGGGTCTTTTGTTTTTCCATATAAAGTTGAGAATTGTTCTTTTAAGGTTTGTGAAGAATAGTGCTGGGATTTTGATGGGGATTGCATTGAATCTGTAGATTGCTTTTGGCAAGATTGCCATTTTTACTATGTTGATCAAACCTATCCAAGAACATGGGAGATCCTTCCATTTTCTGGTACCTTCTTTAATTTCTTTCTTTAGAGACTCAAAATTCTTACTGTACAGGTCTTTCACTTTTTTGGTTAGCATTACCCCAAGGTATTTTATGTTGTTTGTGGCAATTGTAAAGGATGATGTTTCTCTGATTTCTTTCTCCACAAATGTACCATCTGTATGTAGTAGGGCTACAGATTTTTTGAGTTAATCTTTTATCCTGCCACTTTGCTAAAGGTGTTTATTAGCTGTAGGAGTTCCCTGGTAGAGTTTTTTGGGTCACTTATGTAGACTATCATATCAACTGCAAGTAGTGAAAGTTTGACTTCGTCCTTTCCAATTTGTATCCCCTTGAACTTCTTTTATTGTCTTACTGTTCTAGGTAGAACTTCAAGGACAATGTTGAAGAGGTATGGAGAGAGTGGACAGCCTTGTCTTGTCCTTGATTTTATCAGAATTGCATTGAGTTTCTCTCCATTTAATTTGATGTTGGCTGTTGGCTTGCTGTATATTGCTTTTATTATGTTGAGATATGTTCCTGTTATCCCTTATCTCTCCATGACCTTTATCATGAAGGGTTGTTGGATTTTGTCAAAGGCTTCTTTGGCATCTAGTTCGATGATCATGTGGTTTTTTTCCCTTAGTCTGTTTATATGGTGGACTACATTGATGGATTTTTGTATGTTGAATTATCCTTGCATTCCTGGGATGAAGCCTACATGATCATGGTAGATGATTTCTCTGATGTGTTCTTGGATTCAATTTGCCAGTATTTTATTGAGTATTTTTGTGTTACTTTTCATGAGAGATATTCGTCTTCTGTAGTTCTCTTTCTTAGTGTGTCTTTGTGTGGCTTGGGTATCAAGGTTATTGAAGCCTCCTAAAAAGAGTTTGGCAATGGCCCTTCTGCTTCTGTTGTGTGGAATACTTTGAGGAGAATTGGTGTTAGCTGTTCCTTGAATTTCTGATAGAATTCTGCACTGAAGCCACCTGGCCCTGGGCTTTTGTTAGTTGGGAGACTTTTGATGACAGCTTCTATTTCATTAGGGATTATAGGTCTATTCAAGTTGCCTATCTGTTCTTGATTTAATTTTGGTAACTGAAATCTTTCTAGGAAATTGTCCATTTCCTTTAGATGTTTGAATTTTGAGGAATACAGGTTTTCGAAGTACTGGATTTCCTCAGTGTCTGCTGTTATGTCCCCCTTTTCATTCCTGATTTTATTAATTAGCATGTTCACCCTCTGCCATTTGGTAAGTTTGGATAAAGGTTTGTCTATCTTGTTGATTTTCTCAAAGAACCAATTCTTCGTTATATTTATTCTTTCTATTGTTCTCCTAGTTTCCACTTTATTGATTTCAGACCTCAATTTCATTATTTCCTGGCATCTACTCCTCTGGGGTGTATTGGCTTCTTTGTGTACTAGAGCTTTCAGTTGTGCTGTTAATTCTCTAGTGTGATTATTCTCCTGTTTCTTCATGTGGTCACTTAGCCCTATGAACTTTCCTCTTTTCACTGCTTTCAAAGTGTCCCATAAGTTTGGGTATGTTGTGTCCACATTCTTATTGAATTCTAGGAATTCTTCAACTTCTTTTTTTATTTCTTCCTGGACCCAGGATTTGTGCAATTGGGCATTATTTAATTTCCATGAGTTTGTAGGTTTTCTGCAATTCCTGTTGTTGAATTCTAACTTTAAAGCATGGTGGTCTGATAAGATACAGGGGGTTATTTTAACATTATGTACCTGTTGAGGTTTGCTATGTTGCCAAGTATGTGGTCGATTTTAGAGAAGGTTCCATGTGGCACTGAGAAGAAGGTATATTCTTTTGTATTTGGATGAAATGTTCTAAAGATGTCTGTTATGCCAATTGGGCCATAACTTCTATTAGTTCCTTTGTTTCTTTGTTAAGTTTCTGTCTGGTGTTCCTGTCCAGTGGTGAGAGTGGGGTGTTGAAGTCTCCCACTATAAGTGTGTGTGTTTTATGTGTGATTTGAGTTTAGTAATGTTTCTTTTAGGAACGTGGATGCCATTTTGGGGGGGCATAAGTGTTCAGAATTGAGACTTCATCCTGATGTATTTCTCCTTTGATGAGTAGGAAGTGACCTCCTTCATCTCTTTTGATTGATTTTAGTTTAAAGTCCAATTTGTTGGATATTATTATTGCTACCCATGCTTGTTTCTTGGGTCCATTTAATTGGAAAATCTTTTCCCAAACTTTAATTCTTAAGTATGATCTGTCTTTGAAGTTGAGGTTTGTTTCTTGTATATAGCAGAAGGATGGATTTTTGTCTTCTTATCCATTCTGCTATCCTGTATTTTTTTTATAGGTGAGCTAAGACCATTAATATTGAGGGATATTAATGACCATTGATTGTTCATTATTGTTTGTTTTGGATTTGGTGATGGTGGTGAAATTATGTGTGGGTTTCCATTTTTTTCTTTTGGCATTGGCAAAGTGGGATTATCTATTGCAAGTATTTTTTCTGGTTGTAGTTAACTTCCTTGGGTTGCAGTTTTCCTTCCAGAACTTTCTGGAGGGCTGGATTGGTGGATATGTATTGTTTGAATCTGGTTTTGTCATGGAATATCTTGTTTTCTCCATCTATATTGATAGAAAGCTTTTCTGGGTATAGTAGTCTGGGCTGGCATCTTAGTGTAGGTAGAATATCTATCCAGGACCTTCTGGCTTTCAGAGTTTCCTTGGAAAAGTCAGGTGTAATTCTGATAGGTTTGCCTTTATATGTTACTTGACTTTTTCCTCTGCTGCTCTTAATATTTTCTTTGTTCTGTATGTTTGGTGTTTTGATTATTATGTGATGAGGAGACCTTTTTTTTTTTTTTTTGGTCCAGTGTATTTGGTGTTCTGTAGGCTTCTTGTACTTTCATTGTCATGTCTTTCTTTAGGTTGAGAAAGTTTTCTTCTACGATTTTGTTGAATATATTTTCTGTGCCTTTGAGTTGGATTTCTTCACCTTCTTCTATACCTATTATTCTTAGGTTTGGTCTTTTCAAGGTATCCTATATTTCCTGGATATTTCGCATTAGGGATTTGTTGGACTAAAGATTTTCTTTGGTTGATGAGTCTGTTTCTCCTAGTGTATCTTCAACTCCTGAGATTCTCTCTTCCATCTCTTGTGTTCTGTTGGTTATGCTTGCATCTGCAGTTCCTGATCTTTTAGCCAGCTTTTAAATTTCCAGCATTCCCTCAGATTGTGCTTTCCTTATTGTCTCCATTTCAGTTTTTAGGTCTTGAACTGTTTCTTTGAAAGATTTGTTGATACCTTGTATTTTCTGTTTGTTTTTCTTCCATTTCTTTAAGGGATTTTCTCATATTTTCTTTGAGGCCCTCTATCATTTTCATGAAGATGTTTTTAAGGTCATTCTCTTCTGGTTCATCTACATTGTGATGTTCTGGTCTTGCTGGTGTATGGTCCCTAGTCTCCGATGTTGTCATATTGGTTTTTCTGTTGTTGAATGTGCTTTTATACTGTCTTCTTCCTATCCTTTCTTCTGGTGGGTGTAGTAGGAGTCTCTTCCTCTCCTGGTAGGTACAAGACCAAGGTTCCCTTCTGGTAGATGCAAACAGTTCTTATCCTCTGATGTCTGTCCTCTTCTCATGGATGGAGGCTGGACTGTTACCAGCACCATGGCAGTCTCTGAGTGTGTTGGCTCCTGCCGAGTTCAGATCCCTTGAGCAGTCCCCGGGCTTCAGGTGTCTTCTAATTTCTTTCTTTAAAGACTCAGAGTTCTTGCAATATAGGTCTTTCCCTTGTTTGGGTGGCATTACCCCAAGTTATTAAATGCTGTTTGTAAAGTGTGATGTTTCTAATTTCTTCTCAGCCTATTTATCATCCGTATGTGGTAGAGCTACTGATTTTTTTTTTTTTTTTAGTTAATCTTGTATCCTTCCAATTTGCTGAAGGTGTTCATCAGCTGTAGGAGTTCCCTGGTAGAATTTTTCAGGTCATTTATGTAAAGTATCTTATCATCTGCAAATAGGGAACATTTGAATTCTTCCTTTCCAATTTGTATTTATTTAATCTCCCTTTCTTGTCTTATTTCTCTAGCTAGAACTTCAAGTACAATGTTGAAGAGATACGGAGAGAGTGGACAGCCTTGTGTTGTTCCTGATTTTGGAGGAATTGCATTGAGTTTCTCTCCATTTAATTTGATGTTGGCTGTGGGCTTGCTATATATTGCTATTATTATGTTATGTTCCTGTTATCCCTGATCTCTCCAGGATCTTTATCATGAATGGATGTTGGATATTGTCAAAGGTTTTACAGCATCTAGTGAGATCTTCATGTGGTTTTTCTTTTTCAGTTTGTTTATTTGGTGGATTACATTGATGCATTTTTGTATGTTGAACAATCCCTGCAACCTGGGGATGAAGCCTACTTGATCATTGATTTCTCTGATGTGTTCTTGAATTTGATTTGTCAGTATTTTAAGTAGTTTTGCATCAATGTTCATGAGGGATATTGTCTGTAGTTCTTCTTTTTAGTTCAGTCTTTGTGAGGCTTAGGTACCATGACAATTGTAGCCTTGTAAGAAAGAGACTGGCAATGACCCTTCTGCTTCTATTGTGTGGAACGCTTAGGAGTATTGGTATTAGTCTGGTAGAATTCTGCACTGAAACTTTCTGGCCCAGGGCTTTTTGCGGTTGGGAGGCTTTTGATGACTGCTTCTATTTCGTTAGGTGCTATAGGTCTATTTAAATTGCTTATCTGTTCTTGGTTTAATTTTGGTAAGTGATATCTATCCAGAAAGTTGTCCATATCCTTTAGATTTTAGAATTTTGTGGAGTACAGGTTTTCAAAGTATGTCCTGAAGATTCTGTGGATCCCCTCAGTGTCCATTATGTCCCCTTTTTTATTTCAGATTTTGTTAATTTGCATGTTTTCTCTCTGCCTTTTGGTTAGTTTGGATAAAGGTTTGTCTATCATGTTGTTTTTCTTGAAGAACCAACTGTTTGTTACATTGATTCTTTGTATTGTTTTCCTATTCTGCTCTATTGATTTCAGCCCTCAATTTGATTATTTTGTGGCATCTACTCCTCCTGGGTGAGTTTGCTTTTTGTTCTAGAGCTTTCAGTTGTGCTGTTAATTCTCTAGTGTGATTGTTCTCCAGTTTCTTCATGTGGGCAATTGGTGCTATGAATTTTCCTCTTAGCACTGCTTTTAAAACATCCCACAAGTTTGGATATGTTGTGTCCACATTCTCATTGAATTCTAGGAATTCTTCAATTTTTTTTTATTACTTCCTAGACCCAGGAATTGTGCAATTGGTTGTTATTTAATTTCCATGACCTGTAGGTTTTCTGCAATTCCTGTGTTGAATTCTAACTTTAAAGCATGGTGGTCTGATAAGATACAGGGAGTTATTCATATTTTTTGTATCTGTTGAGGTTTGTTTTATTGCCGAGTTTGTGGTCGATTTTAGAGAAAGTTCCATGTGGGGCTGAGAAGAAGGTATATTCATTCGTGTTTGGATGGAATGTCCTATAAATATCTGTTAAATCCAATTGGGCCATAACTTCTGATAGTTCCTTTGTTTCTTTGTTAAGTTTCTGTTTGCTGGTCCGGTCTAGTGGTGTGAGTGGGGTGTTGAAGTCTCCCACTATCAGTGAGTTGGGTTTTCTGTATGATTTGAGTTTTTGGTAATGTGTTTTTTAAGAATGTGGATACCTTTGTATTTGGTGTGTAGATGTGCAGAATTGAGACTTCATCTTGACGGACTTTTCCTGTGATGAATGTGAAATGACCTTCTTCATCTCTTTTGACTGATTTTTGTTTGAAGTCTAATTTGTTAGATACTAGGATAGCTACCCCAGCTTGTTTCTTGGGTTCTTTTGATTGGAATATCTTATCCCAACCCTTTGCTCTGAGGTAATGTCTGTCTTTGAAGTTGGCATGTGTTTCTTGTATGCAGCAGAAGGATGAATTCTGTTTTCATATCCATTCTGTTAGACTGTGTCTTTTTATTGGTGAGTTAAGACCATTGATATTGAGGGATATTACTGACCATTGATTGTTTATTCTTGTCTGTTTTGGATTCGTTGTTTGTGGTGGCATTTTGTGGGGGTTACTCCCAACCCCTTTTGCTTTTGGTGTTTGGTAAAGTGGGATTTTCTATTACCTATGTTTTTGTGAGTGTAGTTAACTTCCTTAAGTCGGCGTTATCTTTCTAGTACTTTCTGTAGGGCTGGGTTAGTGGATATATATTGTTTAAATATGACTTTGACATGGAACATCTTGTTTTCTCCATATATAGTGATTGAAAGCTTTTCTGGGTATAGTAGTTTGGGCTGGCATCTGTGATCTCTTAGTGTTTGTAGGATATCTATCCAGGACCTTCTGGCTTTCAAAGTTTCCATTGAGAAGTCGGGTGTGATTCTGATTGGTCTGCCTTTATATGTTACTTGGCCTTTTTCCTTTGCTGCTCTTTATATTTTTCTTTATTCTGCAAGTTTGTTGTTTTGATTATTATGTGTTGAGGGGACTTTTTTTGTGGTCCAGTCTATTTGGTGTTATGTAAACTTCTTGTACTTTCATAGGCATGTCCTCCTTTAGTTTGGGTAAGTTTTCTTTTATTATTTTATTGAATATGTTTTCTGTACCCTTGAGCTCTATTTTGTCACCTTCCTCTATATGTATTTTTCTTAGGTTTTGCCTTTTCATGGTGTCCCATATTTCCTGGATATTTTGTGTTAGGGATTTGTTGGACTTAAGATTTTCTTTGGTTGATGACTCTATTTCTTCTAGTGAGTCTTCAACACATGAAATTCTGTCTTCCATCTCTTGTGTTCTATTGGTTATAATTACATCTGTAGTTTCTGATCGTTTACCCAGCTTTTCTATTTCCAGCATTGCCTCATACTGTATTTTCTTTATTGTTTCTATTTCAGTTTTCAAGCCTTGAATTGTTTCCTTCATTTGTTTGCTTGTTTTTTCTTGGCCTTCCTTAAGAGATTTTTTTTTTTTGGTTTATCTTTTCCTCCATTTCCTGTAGTTTTGTTTGTTTTTTCTTCCATTAATTAAAGGAATTTTCTCATTTCCTTCTTGAGGGTCTCTATCATCTTCATAAGTTGATTTTAAGGTCCTTCTTTTCTGCTTCACCTGTGTTGGGATGTTCAGATCTTCATTGTGTAGAGTCCCTAGATTCTGGTGGTGTCATGTTGGTCTTTCTGTTGTTAAATGTGTTCTTATACTGTTGTCTTCCCATCCCTTCTTCCAGTGGGTGCATGTGGGGTCTCTCCCTCTCTTCTTGTCTCCAGGTGTGTGTAGGTGTTCAAAGACTTCGATGTTGGCAACTCTAGATGGTTTGGCCTCTCCGGGTGTTCTCCTCATCCAGAGGGTGGCGGGGTGGGGGGGTGGGGGGGGTAGGGGTGGGCCAATTCCAAATGGCCCAGGCTGCTAGTATGGGTTTACTACATGCAGAGGAGACTCAGGAAGCTCCAGGGAGGGGATGGGGGTAGTTAGGCCTCCCTTTCTTAAATTTTAAATCAGCATTACTTCTTACTAATTATCTACATTTATTTCTACTTTTCCTCTGTAGCAAAGAGAAAAGGTTTTATATTTTGGCTTGCAGCAGATAAACATTTTTATGAAAATCAAACAAAACATAATAGAAAAAATGAGGCATTGAACATACAATGTATTTTGGTTGCTAAATGTTGCTTGATTGGCTTTTGTTGTGTGTTGATTCCTTTATTTCAGTCTCAACACACAGTCCACAGATCTCTTTTAAAATCCACAGATCCCATTTCATCTAAAAATGAAAGTATATCATTTTTTTTTATTTTAAACACAACCTTAGCAATATAGACAAAGTTGTAGAATTTGGAAAAACAGCAGTAGTGAATGAGGTTTGTATTTCAATGAGATTTTTGTGGAATCTTCATCACCATCAGGGTAAGCATGTTTACTTTAAATTTAAACTCTTCACTGTCAAATGATGAAATTAATCTTTTTGTAGACTCTATTCTGCTTTGTGGAGGTTAAGGAAAGTGTGTTGGGATGCAGTTCATAGCATGTGTAATAGTTACATCAGTATTTTCATAGAGACAACTGCTTATTTTTTTAAAAGCAAGAATACATCTTTCTGATATAAAACTGACGAGTGACCCCAGAGATGACCAAATAATCATTGCAGATAGCGCCGGGTGAGCATGTGAGGAGCCTTACTCTCTGTTCTGGACACTGTAACTGTACTGGGCCCTAAGCCAAGAAGATCCCAAGCTTGACTTCATTGGTTGTTTCTTTGCTGTCATTGTTTTGACTTACTTTGTGATTTTTCAAAGTAAGGTTCCACATTTTCATTCTGCCCTGAGCCTTTAAAGTTACCTGCCTTGTACTGCATAGGACTTACAATCCAGATGTCTTTCGAGATTTGGAAAGACTAGAACTTTCTCTGTAGACAGAGTTTCTGTTCTACCAGGTCCTGCAGCCCTTTAGTCCCAAATAAATATACAGATGCTTATATTAATTTTAAACTGTCTGACCAATGGCTCAGTCTTGTTATTGGCTAGTTCTCTCTTAATTATTAACCCATTTCTATTAATCTAAGAATCTCCACATCATCTTGGCTTACCAGACGATGCTTAGGAATCCTACCTTCCCAGTGGCTACATGTCATCTCCTCATGTTTCTCTTCCCTCCCTTCTCCTAGTCTGGTAATCCCACTTATACTTCCTGATTGGCTCCATGCTGTCTGTCCATTGGCCAAAACAGCTCTATTCATCAACCAGTAAGAGAAACATATTCACAGCATACAGAAGGACCTGTCTTATCATCCTCTAACATGTGGGCTGTTTCATGTAGAATGTAGGAAATGTTTTAAAACAATGAACAGAGAGAGTATATTAATTTCTTATTGTGTTGCTATGACAGAATTACAGACAAAAGCAAGTTAAAGGAAGAAAAGCTTTTTTGGGCTCACAGTTTGAGGGCACAGTGCATTATAGTGGGAAAGGCATGATGACAAGAGCTTGTGGCAACTGGTCACACTATCTAGGAAGCAGAAAGCAGAGGCTGCTGCTGCTCAGCTAAATTTGTTCTTTTTATTTAGTATAGGACCCAAGCCCAGGGGATGGTGCCACCCACATTTACAGTGAATCTTTCTACATTAGTCAATCAATTCTAGAAAGAAAACAACAACAGCAGCAACAACAACAACATTATAGGCATGCCCAGTTGACAATCAATATTAGCCATCACAATGAATAAAGGGGTTGGTTACCTTCTACTTGAGACCTCCAAATGCAGGAATCTATCTCGTTACTTTAGCTAACTCAGGTTACCACTGAGTGTAATCCTGAACTTGGGCAATGGAAACAATCTGCATTGTAGAAAAGATGACCTTGGAACCAGCTTATACTGCTGTATCTGAAAAGTTTTTGAATATGTATTTTTGCCAACTCATCAATTTCATACTTGGGATGGAGGTGGAAAGCTGTATGTATAAGTATGTTTATTATAATGTCATTAATGCTAATAAAAATTTAAAATTATTTGAATGCCCACTTATACTCAATCAGTTCTATACATTTTACTGGACTTCATGGCATATCGTGCAGTTCTTAAAATGATCTTGTGACATGTAATGCTAAATATTGAAATAATATTACCATATATTACATACAATATGATCTACTTGAAAAATCTATGAATGCATAAGATATTAAAAAAACTACTAACACAATATGGTTATCTCTGGATGATGGGATAATAATCATTAAGGGTATCAGTAGGTTTCAGATTTACTATAATGAGTTCGTAAAATAGTATTATTAATTAAAATTGAGCACCTAGTCCAAGTATTCAAGCAACAATCCACCATATCAAGTTTTTCTTCATTCTCAAGTAAATGTTGCTATCACTTTTAATAGTTTTCCTGTATACACTATAGGTACTGAAGGAAACAGTGATGATTAAAGAGAAAGTTCCAATGTGATACTAGTTCTTTCTGTTTTAGATGTCATGGGCATCCTTATTTGTTTTTAGCCATCCAGCTCTAACCCATTTTCCTCTGGCCTTCCTCTGAATCTTCTCCAGAGCTGCAGCAGGTGCCGACTACATCACCACAGCTGGTACTGTGTGTAGGTGTGAAAGGGTGACAAAGTCTCCATCTGGGAGTTGTAGTGCTTGCCATTTAATATGAGAATTCTGGACCAGATTCTGTGGTTAGGCTGTGATTGTCTCTTTCAACTGTGGAGGAAAGGATAAACATAGGAGAAGGACTGTGCCTTTCTAATTTGTCTGTCATTAGGGCTTACTCTGTTATATAAGTCCATTTACCCCTGGTCTTTTCCTTGGGTGGTGTTTAGGTGGGAAGCTCAGCATTACCACTTGTGTCACGATATGTGCCACTGTATTGGGTCTTGGTTCCATAAGCCAAGTATAGTGGAATATGACAGGCTGGCAGGAGCCCACACTTGTTCTGGGGTGGAAAAATTTCCTTTCCTTTGGTGTTGATAGAAATGAGTTATAGAATCCTTTGTGTCTATCAGAAATTTATGCCAACATTGTGGGGCACTGTGTACTAAAAAATGCACAAAAAATATATTGTAGCTTTGCCTATAGAATATTAATACTTGCTGAGCCATAGGTTAGTCATGAAGTTGGGCAGGACCAGTTACTTAAACTAACTGGCTTCTTGACAGGCCTGTAGTGATAACAGGATTTGATAATGTTAGTTATAAAATATTTATATCTTTAGATTATTTTTATTTCTACATTCCCAGTCAACTTATGTAGCCCCTTAAAAAATCAGAAGCATCTCTGTCCAGAAAGTCTGCTTGATATATGGAATGATGGAAACCCTTTTATGATTACAATGATTGATGTATTTTATGTGTATTCAGATGTTGGTTTTCATTTGAATAGATCCATGAGGTTGAAATAGTGTGTTTGTAGAGAGAGGAAACACGATAAGAAAAAAAATTCATTTTTTTCTTATTTTTTTGCATATCCATGAAGCAAAAAAAAAATAGAAAGCATTTTTATTTATTTAGTTATTTTACGTATACATTTTTAGCACACATTATCTTAAACTTTGAGATGTCATACTTGCATACAATTATTTGCTCACATTCACCCTCCTTTTCCTGTAAATTACCCAGTCTCAGCAATCTTGCTTGTGTGACAGAAATAGACAGCAGAGCCATGTCTACTAAAGAAAATTACTTTTACGGAAATTAAAAGCAAAATTACTTTTTATACAATTCTGACTTTTATAACCTCCAATTAAATTATGTTTTGATCTCGGAAACATCTATATGTTTTCCTTGAGTGTAACAAAATATGGACAGAAACAGTATTGTTCATTTGAGTATCTTTTTCTTTATTTCTTCTTTCTAAGGGGAGTTGGAGGACACTTACCTGCTAAATGATAGAATTGTAGAGACTGTCTAGGAGATAGGGGTGGGACAGACAAAAAACAGATGGAGGAAATCAGAGACACATGTATCTGACAGACTCAATGGTTAAGAGCACTTACTGGTCTTACAGAGGACCAGGGTTCTGTTTCTAGCATCCAGGTTGGATGGCTTGAAACTGCCTTTAACTCCAGCTCCTGGGGGGTCTGATGCCCTTTTCTGGTCTGCATGGGTACTGTGTACAAAACTACACAGGTACAGGCCTTTAATCTTAGTATTATGGAGGCAAAGGGAGGCAGATCTCTGTGAGTTCAAGGCCAACCTGGTTTACATTTACATAGTGAGTTTCAGGCTAGTTAATGCTATATAGCGAGATCCAGTCTTTAAAAAAAAAAAAAAAAAAAAACAGATGGACCCAGGAGCTGCTTGTGTTTCTAGACCTGGTGGGCTGCAGAGGACAGATACAGCTCTGCTCCATTTCTCTAGACCTGCAGCAGGAACAAATCAAGAGTGATTCCATCCAGCGCCACACCATTATGGTGAGTGAGTACAGGTTAGCGGGGGGAGAGGAAAGGGGAGAGGAAGAGAGAATTCTTGTGCTGGAGAGAGAGGCAGAGGTGAGAGCAGTGAGAAATGGGCTGATGGAGATAGCCTGCTTGCCACGCGGGGCCATGGCGATGTCTGGGCCTGGGCTGCTGCCAAGGGCCATGACTTGCTCTGTGGCCCTGTTGCAGCCATGGTGTCTGTGCTGATGTCTATGGCTCTTGTTACCAGCAAAGACCATATGGATGCCCAGATTCTGAGCCAGCATCTGTGCCCGTGTTGATGTCCAAGGGATGTGCCCCCATAGAGGCCATGCTGATCCAAGGAATTACATATTGTCACCCGGGATCATGGTGTCACCCAGGATCGTGGTGATGTCTGGCCCAGATTGCTTCTGGGTCCATATCTGGGTCATGGTCAGCCTGCAGTCTTCTTGGTGCCCAAGGTTTGTGCCGCTGCCAGGCCCATACAGACCTGAGTGACATGTGCTGTCACCTGGAGCCAGTGAGTCATAAGGGCCCGAGCTGTGGCTGGGTCCATGTCTGGGTCTGTGGTCCTGCTGCAGCTAGGGTCTAAGCTGATGTCTGAGGTTCCTATTGCCATTGAAGTCTGTGCAGATGCCCAGGAACTGTATCCATAGTTGGGGTCATGCGGGAGTTCAAGGGCCATACTGCTGCTGGTTCCATGCCAATCTGAGTGACATGCACTGCCAACTGGGATCATGGTGACATCAGGGCCCTGGCTGCTGCCAAGGACCATGGCTGGGTCCATAGTCCAACAGCTGGGGTCTGTATTGATGCCCCTGCCTGTAGTGCCATTAAGGGGACCGAGCTTTGGCCAAGTTGATGAGGAACAATCCAGTGAATTGCATTTTCTAATTTATTCCTAAATATTTTTTTAGATTGAATTTTATTTTCAATTATGTACATATATGTCTTGTGTGGTTTATCTTAGCTTATGTATTTGTTATTGTTGTTTCCCTGATTTATCTGTTTTATTTATTTTTTTAATTTTTATTGATTCTTTGTGGATTTCACATCACGAATCCTGATCCCACTCATTACCCCATCCTCTTGCTTCTTCCTCTTTATAAAAACAAAAATAAAAAAGGAAACAAAAATCTGGGGATGGAAGCTGTGGTGTGGCCCAGTGAGTCCATTCATCTTCACTTGCAAGTACTCATTGCGATGAGTCATTGGTCTGGTTCAAGGCCTCTGGCTTCTACTACGCTCTTGATACTGGGCCCTCACAGGGACTCCTCTTGGAAATCCCATTGCTGCCTGGTGTCATGGAGATCCTGTGGCTTTAGATCTGCAGGTTGAACCCTACCTACACACTTTCCAGCAGTTCATGCATGAGGTGGATGTTGGCCTAGTCTTCCTTATAATCTTGGTTCTGGGCCTGGGTGATGGCTGTATTGGTCAGCCTGCCAGTTTTCTCTCATTGTCATTACCCTGGCAGGCTCTCCAACACTGTCATGGCTAGCTCACCCAATGTAGCAGACAACAAGTCATACAACATGGCTAAAATATAAGCTGGAATAATTCTGTTGATTGTGACAAGTTGACTGGCTGAGAAAAATCTAAAATTAAAATGCATAATGTGAACATTAAATGTAAAACTAAAAGATAGAAAGGCGCATTTTTCCTGACTCCCAAATTAAACGAGGTTAGGCCACTTGAGACTCAAAATAGAAAAGGACAGGCAGCTTAGAACGATTTTAATTGAGACAAAGACTGTTGAACAATGACTTGGCTACAAAGAAGGAAATGCATCCCTGTGTGTAAAGCACATCCAGAGCAGCTTTTATTAGTGCATCCCACGATCCCAACAAGGAGGAAGGTAATGGGGAAAAAAAGCACTGTCCTCAGGGGCAGAGTTCAGCCACCTGGTGGTATTTGCAAATTGTGTATCTATGTGTCTTCCCTTTTTGGCCATATTCATATTAATTCTAAAAAGGGTAATTTTTTTCTTCCTGAAATTCTACTCTCAAGCAAGAATCCCAATAAGGGGAAAATTATTAATGTTAATTACAATATTTCTCAAGTGTATAGAATTCTTTTAGACAGTACTAATATTGAGGCATCATATATAAGAGAGTAGATTATTAATAAACTGGAACAATAAATCTGAAGATAAACTCTATAAAACACAAAGATGGGAAGACCTTCATTACTTTCAAAATAAGGTCCTATGTGTCACAAAAGGACAGAGCCGTGCTAATGAAAGGATGCATGGGAATGCTGGGAATTATGCAACAATGAGATGCACTGACTACATTTGTTGTTAAGTTTTCATAAAAGCAGGAGAGGTTAAAAACTCACATAGGTATTGGAGAGGTCAAGCTTATTCTCTGCCTAGATACAAGGAAGAGGGCCTCAGTCCTGCCCCAAATAAATAATGATGATCCTCCTTGGGAGGCCTCACCCTCTCTGAGGAGTGGATGGGGGGTGGGATGAGAAGATGGTGGGGAGAATGGGTGGGTGGGGGATAGAAAGGGGAGATGGTGAAGAGAATGATAGGAGAGGAGGGAGAGGGAACTGGCATTGGTATGTAAAATAAGATTGTTTTTAAATTAAATAAAAAGTAATAAAAATGAGGTCAAGCTGAGACTTACTGGGGGGCTAATTTTCACACACCTATTTACTGTATAGCAGACACTGTAGTGGGCATTATATTGACAAATTGTCACATGCTATTTGAACTCACTGGGAAGCTGGCTCTAGAAGCAGAGTTGTTTGGTCTCAAAGTGTTCTCCAAAGTCCCTTGTCTAAGGTTGGGCTAGTCCCCAAACTCTTTAAGGAGGGAAGAAGAGAAAAAGATCCTAACAATAAAAACATCTTGTCCTTGAGAACAGCTAGGAGGAAAATTATTTCCAACAAATGTTGCTTTTGTTTGTCCCATGGTATTAAATTGCCTGCAAAGGGAGAGAGAAACTAGAAGCTCTGCGCTGGGTAGAAAGCTCAGCTGGAACCTCCACCTGGCTGCCTCAGCGTTCCCAGTTGGATTCTGTTGGATGTTATGAGCACCCTATTTGATGATGTTACCTTTGCTTGTTGCTTTTTGTTCTCTTGGAAGCCTCACCTGAGGATACATAGACTCTCATAGTTCCAGCTATGGGGCTTCCCCATTCAATTCCTGCTAGATATTTTGAGGACTTGATTTTGCTACCTACACCTATATACCTATCTAAGTGCCTGCCTACCTACCTACCATTTTCTATTTATTCTTTTACTTTGACTTGCTGTATATTTAATAAACTCATTCAGAACCAAAACTATGGCTGTCATAAGTAAATCTGCAGGCTATATAAATTAGATGTTGTGTTCTACTGTTGTCTGACTCCAAAGTCAATGAGTAAAGCAGAATAGATGGCAAAAAGTTATTTCACGACTAAATATGTATATCTAAAATTCTGGAGAAGAGATCCAGACAATAATTAACAACATACTTTAAGCCTTTTTTGTGGAAGTAGAGACAATGTTTTTCCACTGAATGAAATAATGTGTTATCAACTAATATGCATGAAGAGTCATACAAAACACCTTTTAGAGGTACAACGTTTGCACAATAAAGAAGTGGGTCTCCAGCCTTTCAAAATGATTAATTTAGATCATACTGCAGCTTTCAGTCTTGTTCATCATTGCACATTAGGAGGGCCTCTTGCGTGCCTTTTTAACATGTGATTGTCCTCAGGCTTTGCAAGAATGGCTTCTTGAGGACCTAGACATCTTCAGTAGTCCTTACCATATCCCAAAATGTAGACAGCAGAAGGATATGTTGAATATACTGGTGATAACTTTCTGGGTAAAGCAGCATGCTCCAGTTTAGTCTCAGCACAGACCTAGTCAAGGGAAAGAAATCAGCGTGAATTTCAGAGTGAGGAGAGCTGTGGTTCGGCCATTTTATGACTGATTGTCTTTGGCATGGTCACTATTGTTAGTATTATCATTAATAAATGAGGGTATTTTACTAGACTTTTTCTAAGCTTTAATTCCATATTTATTCCATCTTAGATTCTATTGCATTAAGAACCTAAAATATTATTAAATTTCTCAGACTATATCAAATTTTTATTGGTTGGATAGCCTGAAATAGACAAAATATTTGAAATACTTGGGTGTATTATGATTAATCATATTGAACTTTCCATTATAAAAATAAATATAATAAAGCTTCTACCACTGTATCTTAATATCGGACATTTATGTGCCCTCATGGGATTCTTATTTTCTGAGGCTCCATGATGTTTTACTGTCTCCAATTTTCATATAATATCTCACCACTTGGATACATGTTGTAAAGAGAAGCCTAACATGGCACCCTCACTGGTGGACACACGCTGCATCTTTCTTGCCTGAAACTGATTGTGGGACATAAACATGATGCGATTTCATTTATATCACTAAGTTACCTTCAAGAGTAAAGTTTAAAGGATTTTTCAGATAAGGTTGAGGATGTCAACATTAACCTCTGTTAATCAAAAGTGAGATTGTCCTGATTGGACCTAACTGGATGTAAAGAAACTACTGAGCTTTCAGGTGAATGTCATTCAAGGCAAAGAGACTGGAAACTCTGGTTGACTGCAGTGAACTGGCAGGTTCTGGAAAGGATCCCATGGCAGGGAATGACTGCATCATTTAGGGTCTGACAGTATTAGTCTTACGATCCCCTAAAATATAATTCTGACAACAGCTAATGAGTTTAGAAAAGGATCTTCAATCTCGGGTTGTATTGATACTTGGTCACTGCATGTGAATCCTGCAGCAAAGGAGATGGTCTATCCCTGCCTGGAGTCCTGAGCCACATAAACTCACATAATAGATGCTTTGTTTTAAGTGGCTCAGTTTGTAGTAACTTGGGTTGCAGCAATAGAAAAGTAATACAGCATGACTTTAATTATCACCACATGAGTCATAAATTAAAACCTCAGCAAGACCTTCCCTTGTCTATGCAACTGCCTATTTGACATCTTTTTGCTGTCTCGAGGCTACCTCAGTTTTATTGTGATCAAAACCAAACTCCTGCTCATTACCCACAAGTTAAATTCATTTCAGGGCATTTATCCACCATCGAGTTGCAAAGCAAAACATTAAGGAGTCGTTTTGATTACCTCGTTTAGTTTGACCCCTTAGACCAAATCCATTACAAATTGTAGTCCATTGTACTTTGTGGCAGGTGCTTCCATCTGGTTCACTCAATGTCTACTTTGTCCCCATCCACTATGCCTTTCCTATAGAGTAAAGGCTAAAAAACTAAAGAAAACATTTACTATTTATGTAGCAAGGGCTTTCTTGGGCTTAGGTTCCCCAGGCTCATGCAAATTTTGCAAGATGAACACGAGCAACAAGAGGTGGTGTCCATGTTTAAAGAGCTCCCACCACTTAGCAAGTTTGTAGAGATGAGTTGCTTCTCCAGGGAAGCTAATATAATAGTTATACAAGATTGGTCTAGAGAGATAGTAGCAGCCTACTTTACAGGCTATTGTATATTATAGTCTTGATTCAAAGCATGGTGAGCTAGGGGATGTTTTACATGAAAGATACAGTGTGTGTTTTTAAAAGATTTTAGTTATCTCCAAAGATGACACTGTATTGTACTACATTTTTTGAACTGTGAAAAATTCCTGAGAGAGATGATATAAAGTAGGAAGGATTTATTCTGGATCATGGGTTTGGAGATTTTCAGCCTGTGGTTTGCTGGCTCTATGGCTATGAGCCTGAGTAATGACGGAGAAAACCATAGTGACAGCTTATCTCAATGGAAAGCTGCTTACCTTATGAGGGCTAGGTGGAAAAGCAGGGGAGAGAAGAAGAAAGAGAAAGGGAGGGGAGGAGAAAAGGAGAGAGTAAAGTAGGAGATGAGAGTGGAGGGGGGAGGAAAGGAGGAGAAGGGAGGAGTATGGAGAAGAAAAGAGAAGAAGGGAGGAGATGAGAGGATGAGAACAGAAAAAGCCAGGCACAAGACCTTCAAATGTATGCCCTCAGTGGCACAGTTTGCTTAAGTAGGTCCCACTTCCCAGCTTTTACCCACTCCCCTAAATAATTCCATAAAATTGTGTATTTATCAATGGATTGGTCAGAACTCTCACAACCCACTTTCCTCTTCATATTCAAAACATACATACATACTAAAACATTTTCTTTCCTTTGGGTGAGGGTTTTTGTTGTTGTTGTGTACAATGTTCTAGCTATAGGACACTCCAGCATACTGCTTTTGACCTTATATGAGGTTTTAAAGATACTTAATGTCTTGAGATGTATCTCTCTCTTTTCTTGCATCACACACACAAATACACACACACACACATATGAAATTAATGATTTATTTTTATTTATGTATATGAATGTTTTGCCTGAATGTATTTATATTCATCATGTGTGTATATATGTCTGGTGCATGTGGAGATGAGCATTGATCCCATGGAACTAGAGTTACAGATGATTGTAAGATGCATTTGGATGCTGACAAATGATTCCTTTTGTCATCTCTTCAGCATACACACACACACACACACACACACACACACACACACACACACACACACACACACCAGCTCTTTTAAAGCTGTCATTATCAGTTACTAGGACTGTCTCAACTGTTGGCCTCTGTATTTATTGTGCCTCATATACCTGTCTGCACTTTCCATTCTTCAGTATAAGTATATACTACAAGACTCAGGTATATAAAGCTATCAACTTAAAGTGTTCAACCACTGACCATAAGCTTAACACCCATTTATCTCTCTAGCCTCAGCTTATAGGCATTTTTCTCTGAGCTGTCATCCCACCTGGAGGCTTTAGTCCCTTCTAGGTGCCAGGTATCTTTTGACCACAGGTCATTGCACACAAATTTTCTTCAATGAAGACTTTTTTCCTAAATTCCCCCTAATTAACATTATTGACCCCCCTCTTCTGAAGGAAGCCTTTGCTGACCTCACTGGCTTGATAATTATTTCATATGCTTTTGCTGTATCATTTACTCCTGAGGGGTCCCCCTGTGAAGAAACCCAATTTTGTGTAATAATTTGATTAATAACTGCTTCTCCTATTGCGTGGTTGAAAGTTGTGAATGAGTATTGTTTGTTACTATTACAGGGTGGTAACAACAGCTATTTCCTCTCCACCACAGGACAAGAGGAAGGAAAGTTTCCCTATATTTTTATAAATTATTTACTGGGTTTTGATCAGTACTTCAAAGAAATTATCAGTCACAATCACAAACTTATTTAAGAGTTATTATTTCAGTTAGCAGAAAATACTTTCCAAAACATAAAAACATTTCCAAAACATAAAGAACTATATAAACTATGCTGTGACCAATATTAATTATTTAGATATGATTTGTTACTTAGTGAACATGTTGTGAACATAAAATTTAACCAAAACATTCATACTTATTGCTAATAATAATTTCTTATGCATATTAACAAGATTTCTATTTTCTTTTCCTTGATAACACATAGCAACACATCATAATAAATCCTGGGAGGAAATGTCTATAAAATAGAATTTGTTGCCTTAGAAATGAAAATATTAGAGTAACTGAATAATTCTCTCTGGGATCCACTTTCACTAGAGGAAGGAAAGGGATAGTGATATAAACTGTCAGTGCTGAGTCAGGTGTGGTGACTTATTTCTGCAAGCTCATTACTGGAAGAAGAGTCAGAATGATTAAAAGAAAGAGACCTTCAATTTCGTCCTCAGCCGTTCAGTTATATAGCAAATGAGGCCAGGTTTGACTAGACGGGAACACTTGCATAAAAGAAAGACAGTAAGCTATAGTGGAAATGGATACATACTTGTATTTTCTATACATACATACAAACACGCATAGAAAATACAGATAAGTATCTGTTTCTATTATAGCTTTCTTTCTTAATTCTGTATTACTCATTTAAAAATGTATATCTCTAATGGCTTTGATTGCCAGGTGGTCATTTATTTATTCATTTGAAAACACTTCTTCTTACATAAGTGACATTATCCATAGCAACACTCCACAGAGGACTGACGAAAGAACTTGGCTAAACCAATTCTGCAGGAAAACTCAAGTAGACCTCAGTGCCCACTTCAAGAAAAAAAAAAAAGAAAGAAAGAAAATGTACACCTGGCCTTGGAGAACCATGGGGAAAAGCCCCGGGGAGGAGGCTGACTGTGACACTGTCTTTGCTGTCCTATTCTCAAAGTCTGGCTTTCAGAGACCAGATTAGCTCTTAGCTAAACATGGCTGTCTTCTGCTGACGTCATCCAGAGAGTCCGATGAACATCTTACCCAGCCAGGATGTTCTGTTTTCTCTGCCACAAAACCTGGATTTAAACATATACACAAAGCATGTTCTTATTGAACCATATGTGAAAATTGCATTAAACAAACAAACAAAAAAAAAAAACAAAAAACCAGAGTGTAGCCTGGGCAAGACAGCTCAGGCAGTAAAGCTGCTTGCTGTTGAGTCTGACCACTTTTGGTTCCTGGAACCAGCATGGTGGAAGGAAAGACTTGAATTCTGCAAAGTGTCCTTTGACCTCCACATGCACACTGTAGTACACACATGAACACAAGCCCAGGGGCATACCCTCTCCTAGCTATACCCCTCCCCGGGGAAATTATGAAAGCATAAACAAACCCCTGATGATAAGCCACATGTGGTATGGTGGCTAGAGTCTGTAATATCAGTCCTTGGGAGGTTGGAGGTAGGAGAATTAGAAATTCACGGTAACTTCTGTTAACAGAGTGAGTTTAAAGCCAGTCTGCGTCATGAGACACTCTGTTGCAAAAAAAAAAAAAAAAAAAAAAAAAAAAAAAAATCAAGAAAGAAATCAAAAAAGAAAAAAAATCAAACTAAATCATCCCTCAATCATGCAAAAACAAGCAAACCAAAACCCAAACCAAGCAAAAACAACCCAACCCAAACCATAAAAACAAAACAAGCCCAAAAGCTGACATTGCCTTCTGTCTGCTGAAATGATCACTTCAGGTGACGTGGGAACGTGTGTTTCATTTAGCTGCTGACTTAGCCAGCTCCTCCTGAGTTCCAGCCTATCTAATAGCTTCCCATTTTAATACCAGTTGCTGACCAGCATATCTGTCCCTCAACTTTCTCTGGTTCTCTGGATGACATCTCCTTTTGTATGACAATAGATTCCAGGCAAGTTCCCTCGGAAAGGAGGCCTCTTCTGGCTAAGTGGTCCTAGGGAAGGGGGGATGTAACAGCAGTGGACAGCATGCCTCTGACCTGCAGAGACAGATTATAGAGAAAGATGTTCCTGATGTATCGATGTTCCAAAATGGGAGAGCAAGGCCTGGGTGGCGGCGGCAGAGGGGTTGGGCTGAAGTGGGGGTTGTGGGAAAAAGTGTAGTAAATTTTGCCATGTGCTGTTTCTCTCTGCATCCATGTTTTTAAAGTCACTTCTGGCTACTTGGCCAAGCTGCGCTTAATTACCTGTTCCTGCTGTATTCTCCAGACAGCCAGCAGAGTGGCCGGGCTATTCCTCATCCCTCCACCAAGCCCCCGCAGACCTGGGGTTGAGCTGATCCATTACAAATGTCTTGTAGACAGACCAGTGTGTGTCTTTGGGGATTTGGACTAAAGGTCAGGATACCAGCACCAGTCTTGATTGTTTTAAGTGGCTTGTGTTCCGGGGCTAGGGAGCCGCTCATTAGCGACCCTAGGAGTCCAGTATCAGGAACAGACTGAACAGGGTCGCTCTGCTCTCCGCCAGCATAAGCATTAATAAGAGAAACCACGTCAATAAAAGTTCCCTGGATGAAGCCACAGAACGAGGCACTTATGGACAATTATAAACATTTTGCCCGTGGTAACTCTCCTCTATCAACCCTACTCCAAACCTGATAAGCGCTGCCTCTTTAGGGGTTATTAATTTCCTTGAAAATTTAAACAGCTGTCACTTGTGAGCCTCCTCAGGTGCTCATGAGGGAGAGATTAGCCCGTGTTTATAAGCTGGTCTGTTCATTAAGCGCCTGCTGGTGTGGAACCCCCCCTCCACAGGCTGCGAGTCAGGCTGCAGATCTCCCACAGATAATTGGGGGCTGCTGCGAATTACACGGAGGAGCTGCAGGCCTCGGGGATGGTGTGTCTTATTAATATCAGCTGGGTAGACTGCACCAGTTTAATGACTTCCAATAAACCAAGGCAAGCCCTCAGAACTCCAGGAGCCTCTGGGCCCTGATGGCTACAGGGGCTGGGCAGGATTGGCTTTCTGTAGTTATTGTCAACTTCTTTCTCATTAACATTTGAAAATCAAGGTTTAACACTTTGAGATGGAGCAAGTCTTCCATGGTGGGCTCCTAAGTCCCGGTGACTGGTGCTTTTAAATGCCTGCCGATTGAACATCTGTTGGAGGAGTGAAACGGCACTTCTTCAAGGTGTGTGGCTTCCAAGGCAGGAAATACACCTGACAGGTGCTTCTGGAATCGAGAAACTCATATTTTAAAATAGTATCTGTATGTATATACTCAATGACATTTAGTGGATTCTGTATTGTCTGATGTTACTGAGTTCTTGCCAACTGACAAAACCTGTATTTTAACAGAATCCCAAACCTTATTGAAAATTCTTTGCTTAAGGTGTGTGTGGGGGGAGGGACGGGACACCGTGCGTATGTGTGCATATGGCAGGGTGCCGAACATCTTCCTCCATCTCTCTATTGCTTTCTCCATACCATTGCCTTGACAGGCACTACTCTCAGCCTTAGGCAGAAAAGCTCTTTTCAGAGAGGGACCGTGAATGCAGAGACTGATGGGCAGCTCAAGATGCTAAGAATAAGGGACTAGTGAGAACTAGACAGAACACATGCTACCCCTGATACAGTGCTGAGGCCATTACAGAAGAGGGAAAGATAAGCAAGCATGTGAAATACTCTCTTCAGGGAATGACATTACCATCGCACACTCGCTCTCACAGTAGCTGTGACTGCACACGCTGACCCTGCTTAGACTGGGTCTGTCAACAGTCAGTCATGAATGGAAGAATAGGTTGCTCCCATTCCATGTCCACCTATTGCTACTGGTGGATCCTGGAGGAGGGGCAGTCAATGTTTTAAATTGTGTACCCACTGGTGACCTCACCAGGTTCCAGTGGATTTTCCAAGCCTGTGGTTATTCAGATGGCCCTAGTGGCAATCGGGGAGTCACACACACAAAAATGAAAAGACAGGAGGGTGGAAAAGGATTTGTAGGAAGGAAAAAGAAATGATAGGTGTGCGGTGGAGATCAGAGAGGGTCACAAGTGGGTAATCAGAATACGTTAGATACATGAATGAAGTCATCAAAGAACAAAGTTAGTGCATAAAAGATATTTTAAGTGATCACTGAGAATATTTGCCTATGGATATTAAATGATCCCAATGTCATCTATTGCAAAGCCATTTTCCCCTAAAATGAGATATCCTGGATGCCATTTTGAAAATAAATTCACAATAAATGCAAAAGGGGGAAATTAGTATGTTAACTATTACATATTTCTCAGCCACATTTTATATTTTAGAAGAATATTTAGTCACAGATAAAGATTCCAATGGTCAAGAATATTATTTGAAGCATCGCTTCACTATGTTTTACAAGAGTCAACTTTATTGTTATTCGTAGGTTTCATGAATATAGATACTAACTCAGGATTAAAAATAATAAAACATCCTTGTCAGCATTCAAAACATAGTGTAACCATTATGCAAGTGATATCAAGAGTTACAGTGTTCTCAAGACAGCAACTTCTAACACTTAATTAAATTTAATGTGAAATATTTAGAAGCTACTTCTGTGAAGACTTTCTTCAGTTTTTCATTTTTATTAGTGCTTTAAGAATTTCATACAATGTGATATTTTTGAATATTCACCCCATTCCAACTCCTTCCAGATCCATCCTCTATTCCCAACCCACTCAAATTTGCATCTTTTAAAATTGGAAATCCAAGTTCAATTTGTCCTGCTTATATACTCTAAGATATGTGGACTTCCACTGGAGACTGATCAATCTACCTGGAGCCACTTTATTAAAGAAACCGACTCTCTTTTCCTGGCAGGTATCAATGCCCAATAGCTTCTTGTTTAGGAGTATAACTTTATCTCCACCTCCCTTCTCCATGCTGGGATTTTGTCTTCCTTGAATTTGTACAAATCTTATGCATGCTGTCACATCTACTGTGAATTATATTTGCAACCACTTTCCTGTGTCACTATAGCTAAGCAAGAATAGTATGCTCCTTCCACTTCTACCAGGGCCTATGACCCCCCCCCCAAGCTGTGGGTGTGCTTTCGTGGTATCAGAAATATATTCCCTCCTGTGATACACATCTCAAATCCAAGATGAGAATAATTGGTTACCCTCATAGCACATGTACCACTATTGCATAAATGGGCACCTCTTGCCTGACAAGAGTTTTATAATTGGTAGAATTCACATGTGGTTAAGACCATTGATGCCTCTTTTCTCCTATTAGTCAGCATACTACTTCCTGGCATGTGGAAGGCTAGCCACCAAGAAGGAAGCTTCTAGCTCAGTTCAGGTTTGATTTCTCTATACACATTGATTTTTTTTTTGGCAGTGGTTTGCTTATGTTTGAATTGTTAAAAAATTTCAAGCCACTGGCCTATTTGCAAGATTTAAGAATCTATCTGACATTATATATGAGAATAAACTCATTGGAAACCAGGTATTGTGTTTGAGCATTTGAAAAGACTGCCTCTAACTGCAGCACAGTGGACAGTCATAAAAACAAGACATGTGAAAGCACATTGCTGATGCTTCTGTCTCACTTTGACACTGGCTCCTGCATTGCCTCATGATCCCTTGCTCACTGAAATTAGTGTCACATATAGACTGAATGAAAACAATGACGACTGTGGTTAAAAGAGTGTTTGTGATATGATGGGCAACGGTATGACCTCAGTTAGTACTTTTCTGTCTTTATGAATGAGATTTGATCAAAGAATATAAGAACTTGAAGATAATAAGAATGGCTCTAAAATGCCACCTTTTAGGTACAATACAGCCATTGTCAGCATGAACTCACAGCAGTTTCAGTTATTGGCACTGGGACCTACACATGACTGGCTCTGTCAATAGTCAGTCGTCAATGTGGGGAAGAGATCATGACACCCTACTTTTTTCTGTTGAACTAACTATTGGTAGATTCTATGTTGGAGAAGTCATTGTCTTCAGTTGTATACCCATTAATGATCCCACCATATTTTGTTAGGGTGATCCAAACTCCTGGTCATGCAGATGGCCCTGATGAAACTCAGTGGGTCCAAAAGTAAAACAAAGACATAAACATGAGAAAGAGATTTGTAGGGCAGAAGGTGAGGTGACAGAAATAGGACAGAATTAAGAAAAAGAAGAGTAATTAGAATACATTATATTTACACTGGAAATAGTTGATGCATGAATTTAATTAATAAAACATACTCAGGGAAATATTTGATTCATTGCTATGACAAAAATAAATAAAAGCTTAGGGTTTAAACTGTGTTATTGTGAGACAGTATGTACATATAAATGTTGCAAGTTCCACACACAAATATGCACATGTAGAGTGAACACATATTTGTGAGGGAGAGGTTGATTTTTCAAGACAGTTAAGGCGAGGGGTGGGGGGGGGTCCAGACTCTGTGACAGAGAGAGGGGGGAGAGAGAGAGACTGACACAGACACAGAGACAAAGAGAGAGATGCACAGAGACAGACACACAGACAGAGATGTTTAGAGAGCAATTAGTGTCTGTGCTCTTATGTTTAATAAATGGAAAAAACTCTAAAGTTTCCATTTTATATAAAAGGTATCTTTTATTAACCAATAGACAACTTAATTTTCTTTGTGGTTCTGGAAAGATGTGCGTTTCAGGTGTCAGTGAATGACATGATGGCATAGTGTTGGAGAGAACGAGGTACACAGTGGCGTGTGTGTGTGTGAGTTGGGCAGGAAAGTGCTGGGTCCCTGGCAGCTGTATACGGACCATCTGAAGGGATGCATGAGTACTGTTTGGGGAAACACTACTCATTATAAAACTTTTTGTAGAACACGTTTTGTGAACTCTTACTTCAATATGCTATAGTAGGTCAGTAAAAATCAGAACTTATTACAGCCAAAATATAACAATATGAACATAAGAATCAAAGCTAACTAGCAAAGTGTGCAAAGCCCATGAGTACATGAACTATGCCTTCTGGGAAAGTTCCCATTACTTCATATAAGCTGTCATAACTCAAAGTGTCAAGTCACGTGCTGCTGGCAAGCATTTCACAAAAAAGCACTTTCTTTTATTTTTCTTTCCATTTGGATTTTCTTTTGAGGACACTGCCTGCTTCACCAAGTTTATGCTTCTCTTTTTCTAATAATAGCTTTGTTCTCCAGGCTTTTTGTTTCACTGAAGGGAGAGGGCAGTATGGGAAGAAGGTACATAGGCCAGGGAATCAACTTGCTGGGTTTTATTTGCACCAAGTCATATTGATTATTGATTGAAGTGTGCTAGTGTCTTCACAGGAGGAGATGAGATGGTTGTTGTTTTGGGTCCCGGGTAGCTTCTTGGTTTGTTGTTGTTTTTTTCAACTTCATACAGGCTAGAATCACCAAAGAAGAGGGAACCACAAGGGAAAAAATCCTTCATATCAGATTGTCCTCTAGGGAAGACTGTGGGGCATTTTATTGGTTGATGATTGATGTCTGTGTTTTTATTCCTGAACAAGTGACCTGGGGTCATATAAGGAAGCAGAGTGAGCAATTCATGAGGTTCAAGCCAGGAAGCATTATTCCCCTACGCCATCTGCTTCAGTTCCTACTTCCAGGTTTCTGAATGAGGTCCTACTTTGCCTTCCCTCTGATACTGAACTCTAACCTATAAGCCAAACAATGGCCCTTTCCCCTAAGTTGATATCAGTCATGGTGTTTTTATCACAATAGAAAGTAAATGAAGAAACCAGCTTGTGACCAATTCTGCAAACAGTGGAACATAAGTAGAGAAAATTATGTCTTGTTCATGTAAAATGTAGGCCAGTGTTAGGACTGTGCTCTAGTAAGCCACCCAGACCCCAGAAGATGTCAGGAAACTGAGTTCTTTTTTCTGTTTTTATCTCTCTCGGCACTGATAGGTCAATCCCATGTCAAAAGCCCAAACAAATCACTGTCACTTTCAAATTCTGGTGGCAGGAAAGGAGAACATGGCTTGAGACTGTTGTCACTCACCTCCTTTGGCTGAACTTAGTGCTTAGCCATACATAACTGTCACGTGCTGGGAACTTTATTTTGAATGGTTAAAGAGAAGCAGCTTTATTATTCTAGAAGGAGAGGCTGATTATTTAATGGAGACATGACTTTGGCATGAGCTAGACAGGACATAACATAACAGCTCATAACACAGGTGCTCAGAAATTTTTCCTTAAAGTCAGAAAAATGGAGCTGGAGAGATGATGACTCTTTGGTTAAGAGCAATTTAATGTTTAGTTCCCCAAACCCATGTTGTAGCTTGCAACATCTGTAAGTCCATTTCTAGGGGGGATTTAACACCCTTTTCTGGCCTCAGTAGACACTGCATTCATGTGTGCATACACATATATATGCATACACATAAATAAAAAAATTAAAGTCAGAGGGGCTGGGAAGACAGCTCTGTATCTAAAAGCTAGCTCTGTATCTAAAAGCTACTTTTCTTGAGGACCCTGAGTTGGGGGGTCCTGTACCCTTGTCAGACAACTCATAAGTGTCTGTAATTACACCTCCAGGACATCTGCCACTTCTGTCCTCTGTAGGAACATACAATCATGTGCAAATACCCGCAGAAGATACACACAGACACATAGACACAGACACAGACACAGACACAGACACAGACACAGACACAGACACACACACACACACACACACACACACACACACACACACACACACACACCCTTAAAAAGGAGAGGAAAAACTGGATATAATATGTAATGAATGCTGGATATGTAATAATAAATCCAAACTGGATAAGCTCTTACAGCAATGCAGACGTAAAACATAATTTCTAATATCTTTAAAAAATATCTTTTTGTAGAGGTAAAAATGTACCAAGGTCTCATGGAAGTCATGGTCTGACTTGAGTCATTAGGAATCCAGCCTTCTGTACAGCTTGGGAAAGCTAGAGATACCAGAGGTAAAGATAGATACTGTACTGTAGTAGCTCTCCCTTCTTTGACAGTTTTCCTTTCATCTTTATCATTGTTTCATTATGTTATCCCCAATGGTATAATTTTTCTCATTCAACTACATTGTGTTACTTTCCAGTGAATTTCTTTTCCTACAATTAATCATATCTACCTTTCTGCTAGGACAGCTTGTGTAGTTGAAGACAGTAAAAGGACACACTGTCTTTAAATTCTCATAGGTACTGTGAGAATTTTACACTCCTTCAAATTGAGCCCTTGTCTCTGGGACGCCCTGGCTAAAAAAATCTCAAAATACCATATGGAAAACTACAAATAAAACATGGAATAGTAGACCTTTATTCACCTGGAAATATAAACATCAAAACGTCTAATAAATTTCTCATTGCAAGATGGGAGTGTCTTTATAATTCTTTTTAATTTAATTAAAGTATCAACATGAATAACTTTATGATTAGCAGCCACTAGTAAGTATAACTTTACAATTTAAATATAATGAACAATTGGAGGTTTCATTTCATTTGAATAAGAGATGCTAAACATATTTTTATTTATTTTATGCATATGAGCATTTTGATTGTATGTCTGTTTCTATACTTGTCTTCAGTGTCCTTGGAAGCTAGAAGATGATGACAGATCCCCTGGGACTGGAGCTCCAGCCATTTATGAGGAGCTATATGAGTGGAAGAACTCCAACCCAGGTTCATTGAAATAGCAGTCAACGCTTTCAACCACTGAGCAATTTCTCCAGTCCCCAAATAAGAGATACTTTATTGAATAGGGTGGTTGTCCTTTGATAGAGTAAAGGTACCAGAAATAGACTTCATAGGACAAATGCCGGTCCTTTGGGAAGGAAGTGGGACCATACCAGATTTACAGGGACTCTGAACTAGTCTTTTTTCAATGGCAATTAACTTAGTTGCTTTGCTAAATATCACTGGAGTACATTTATGTTAATAAGACATTTCTATAAATACCAGGAATTAAAATGTAAAGGAATTAGTATTAATACTTCAGGTCTTTACAATGATAACCTTATTTTAGTCATAGTTTCTTCAAAATTTATATTTAAAACATTGTTAAAGTCATGTGTCTGCATATGACAAAATTAGGGGAACAAATGTTATTAAAGGAAGGAGAGGGAGAAAAGAGTAGGTAGGAGTGGGGTCTTAATGTGCTCAACATACAATGTATCTTGTACAAAAATGTCCTTACATAACACAGTACCTGCTATGATGTATACAGACTATGAATTTTCATAAAGCTTTGTTAATTTTAAGTAGCCCCAAATCCTTGCCTCCAAGCTGGTGCATATCTTGTATATCATTATGGGTAAATACAGCATTTTTTCTGAGGCAAAAGGTTTACTCAGTGTTAAATTTGGTTTAAGACAAGCAAAACTGTAGAGAAGATAAAAAATCCACACAAATTTTGAAAGCTAAAAAAAGGGACTTGTGCTCCAAGGAAATTTCAAAAGCACAGGGACCAACACTTGACCTGCCTGCACAACTCTCACTTTTCTATTTTAAAAGTTATTTCAGTGGGGAAGTCTGGGAAGCAATGCTCTGAGTATTTTAGTCTACTGATGGAGCTTAAGGACATGGGTTCTACACATGTGTGCCTACTTCAGTGGGCCTTCTGAAGCAGAAGATGACAGCCACTGAGCCTGGAGATGGGATCCACAAAATGAAAACCTAAGAAATTTGTTTTGCAATCTGTTCTCTTTAAGGCCTTGCGTTATCTTCACATCTTCCCATGTTTCTTGAAAAACAGATGTCAAAAGGCATGAATACTTCTTCATTTTCCAGATTCTTTTTGGACATTAGAGATTCTTTTTTTTTATTGAAGTTAGAAGTTCATGCTTTCAAAGTTACCAATTTACCTTTATTTTTTGGCAAGCATGTAGTTTGTGTGATATTTATTGGATCTAAACAACCCCTTTAAACACATAAGTGTGGCTGTTTGCTTTGGACTGATCCCTTGGAATATCTTCTGCATGAGTTTGGTTGTTTGAAATGTGTCATTTGAGCCATGCTTTTGTTCTACAGGCAGAGCTTCTGTGTTTTTCTGTGTGAATCTGTTGGCACCTGGGTTGTATATTTGCACCTATCCCAGGAACTTACTCAATAGGTAATTACTTTGATTTCTTAAGTAGAATCTTGTAACTTGTGTTTTGATAGCTCTGAGCTGACTTATCTATTCTCAAGAAGCCAATTTTCTTGTATGATGAAGGTTAGGTTTGGGAGTGGTTTGCATTAATCCTTAAATATTTAATGTGGTAAAGGATGTGAAGACAGAAAGGTAAGAGAAAATAAATTACAGGAGTTTCTACCATTGGATGTTCATGACCCTGAGAAATGAGTCCACTGATTTCTGAACAGATTTCATGCTATGAAACATTGAATATTGTGGAAATATACCTACAAAGATAAGTGAAGAATATATCTTCACATTTACACACTGCAGCTTACAGTGTGTGGGGAGATCTCTTACTGTATCACCAGGGTAAACACCTCATAGAATAGATCTGATCCTTGGTTTCTTTGGGATCTTCCCTGAGAAGCAGAACACAAAACTCTGGGATTCAGGGAGGTCTGTGATCCCATCAGTACTCTGTCTCTCTCCATTTTCTTCATTAGAAACTTTTGTTTTCCTAGTTAGGACAGAAATCAGTTTATCTGTAGTTTATGACATCTCTGTCATGAAATTCAGGTGCCTTGACCTATGCCAATCATCCAGTTGTTTTGAACAATTTTCAAGCTGGCTTTTTAGGCTCTATCTCCCCTTCTTCCTCATACTATTTCCTTGGTTTTGTAATTGTCTTTTTGAATGTTCCCATTAGTGAATGGTAGAAGGAAACAAAACTAAAACTTACATCACTGGTTTTTGTTGTTTTTGTAAGCTCAGTGCAGAGGAAGACAAATTACTGCAAAGGTTCTAAGCATCCTATGAATTTTTCTAACTTAAACTATCTATGTTTTTCATGATAATTTCTTACAGGTAAGTTCTTCCCCACTTGAAGAGGGCAAATGTCAAGGATTTGCTCTACAGTTCTCATAAGCTCCCAGCTGACATTATCATCTGTTTTGGAATGGGGCCTAACTGTATCAGGTGACTGAATTATTTTTCGTCTTGTTGCTTCCAGTATCAGTCAAAAGCTGACAAGCAACATGGATTTACTTGGTGTCTTTGACTGGTCAGTGAAACATGGGTTCTGCAGCGTATTGTCACACATGTCTTTAGTCCCAGCTCTCAGAAAGCAGAAGCAGGCAGATATCTGTGAGTTTGAATTCCAAGATAGTCAGAGCTATGTAGAGAGACCCTATCTCAAAAAAAAAGGTTCTGATACTACACTAGATTCAAGCCCCACCTCTTCTATTTCTGAACTTGGCAAAGCACTAACATTTGAGGTTAGGTGATTGTGTTGTATAATGAAAAAGTATTTGTTTTCTTATGCATATAGAAAACACCTGCTGGTAGAAGCTTAGCTACTTTGAGATTTTCTTCATTCTGGAAAACTTGCAAAGAATCTTTGTTTGTATTAATAGTTGGTATAGTTGAAGTGATTAGGCTAGAAGAGCAACTAGTATAGTCCTTGCTTCTATGCATGTGAAATCAGGGTTGAAACAGATAATTGAAATCCAGAACAGAGGATAGACTGGTTGAGGTACTCAAATGTGTTTAGATAGTGATGTCTAAGGTGGCACTCGTACTAGGCAGTTAGGTAAGTAGAAACTTCTGATTTGAGGGGTTTGCCTTCAGAAACTTGATCTGACAGAAATTTGGTTTTAGTAACTGAGGTTGGACATTAGACTGGAGTGTGTATTATAATTGAAAATTGGAAACAGATGTGGTTCTTTGTTCTTTAAAAATTTTAACCTGCAACTTTTTGGGGGAGGATGTTAGTAAAGTACATGACACATGCTATTTCTAATTTATGATAATTCTAAAAATTAGTTATATAAAACTATAGTAAAGTAGAGAAAGATATGCAAATAATTCATCAATGTTTTCATGGGTGTGAGTAAAAATAATTGTCAAATAACATGGTTCTGTAGATAGCTTGTCCTTAATATTACTTATAGTGTCTTTTAACTCTTACTAGTAAATCAACTCAAAAATTTTAAAGATGTATTTTTATTTTATATGTATGAATGTTTGTCTGCATGTATGCATGTGCATGCCTGATACCCTCAGAGGTCAGAAGAATGTGTCAGATTGCCTGAAACTAGTTACAAATAGGTGGTATCTGTCATGTCAGTGCTGGGAACTGAACCAGGTCCTCTGCAAGAGCAGCAAGCTCTTAACTGCTGAAGAATCTCTCTAGTCCCAATTAAGTAAAATAAGTTTGAGTACTTATCATTCCCTGACATTAGATGATAAATTAAATATAATAAGAATAATGATGAGACTAAAGTTCAGGAAAAAAATGAAAAAATGCTCATTGCCATAACATGACAGTTGGGTCCATGGAAGGACATGAAAATGATCCACCAAAAATAAAAGAGATGAAAAAAGTAGAGCTTGCATTTAAAGAAAAGTAAAAAAGCAGGGATAAGGGAGAAACCAGCACCAGAGAACAAGGCTAGAGAGGAATGGTTTTAGATTGAGGGAGGGCCAAGGTTGAACATGTGCATATTGATTCTCCCTTCACAAATCCTAGTAAAATAAAAATTAAAACTACCAAGAGGGATGCATTCATAGAAGTTCTCCAATCAGGCAGAGACATATGCAAAGCATTAAGCTTGAGCTTCTGGAAGATGAGAATGCATTGTATGTTAGGGAATAAAGGCAATAAGCATAGTCTACAATGTGAATTTCCCCGGAGGTGGGGGTCATGCTGTCTGAGGGCAGTTTCCTCTGGAATATCTCCACTCTGGAGACAAGGGGTTCATGTACAAGAAAGATAGCAGTCCCATATCTATGTCTACGGGTACACTCTAAACAACTGTGCAAGGTAACATCACTTCTATTTATCTATTTATGTATTTATTTATTTATTTTTAGTTTTCAACTTACATGAATGTGTGTTTTGCTTGCATGTATGTATGTGCACCATCCATGTGTCTGATGTTCTCAGAGGCCAGAAGAGGGTTTCCCATCCTTTAGAATCAGAGTTACCGAGAGTTGTAGGCTGCTATATGGCTGCTGATAATCAAACCCTGGTCCTCTGGAAGAGCAATTGGTATTCATAACAACTAGGCCATCTTCCAACTCCAACACCTGCTGTCTTGAGACTGCTCCTTGAAAATTTGGTTTCAGATTCCATAAGTAAAGCCTAGGGTGGGTCTGACTTGCTTTCTGTTCACATAGTTTGAAGGAAGTTGCCTCACTACTTAGAAATCAGAGTTCACCCTTATTATTGGAGTGACTTGGAAGGTGATAGGACTGTGTGCTGACTCAGAGAACCTATGACAGACAGTTAAGGGTAAACTGTCTCCCAGTTTGTGATTTTGAATAGGTAAATACATTGAAAGTACCCTGCCTCTCTCTTGAGCACATTTCATAGAGTGCTAATTAACCTACCTTTAAGGAAACATACAGTTCAGGATACAGACATAATTTAATAATGTCTTTCCTGACATCTCTGACAAGCTTTGAGAAACTATTATCTATGCAAATAGAAGGGTAGGCATATAAGAATCATTTAAATATGAAGATTTAGTGCCAATAACTGACAAATGAGGTTGTGTGAAAATGAACAACTCCTGCACTACAGAGGATAAGGTTTATCAACTGAGGATACAGCCTACAGAATAGGAGACAATCTTTGTTAACTACCCGTCCAGCAGAATATTAATACCCAAAATATGTAAAGAACTACAGAACTAAAACCCAAGAAATCAAACAACCCAGTTAAATGGGATAATGAAATGGCCAGATACATCTCCAACATGAAATGTAAATGACAAATAAAAATGTAGGGAAAAATGTATTCATTCACTGGGAATTCACAGGCCACTCCAGACAGAGAAACAGGTAGACTAACTACAGATCTTCACCTCTCCTTCCATTCCTTCAAGTCCAATTCACCAGTCTAATCCCAGGTCTGTAACAGACCATCTACTGTGGCTTCCCCTTCCTCTCTGAACCCCTCATCTCCAGTAACTCATTCATTAGGCCTTCTCCTCCACACCCCCATTCCATTGTCACAGCCTCCAACACCAGCAGGGACACAGGTAGGCTAATCTTCAGGCAGAGCTGATCTTCAGTACTCCCTCTTCTCCTTCAAATCCAATCCCTCAGTATCACCCCTCCCTCCATAGCTAACTACCTGCTGGGGTCCTCCTTTCCTATCTTTGCCCATTTTGAACAGATAACCTTTCCCTCCAACCTCCTTCCCCATTCATTCTGCAACTGCACCACTAGTTTCAAATAAATACAATAAGGAAATAATAGGAATGGGAAAAAAGTATTTAGTAGGAAAAAACCAAAGTCACCTTTCTAGGAATCTCTTCCATCAAGAATTCCACACACAGCCTCTGTCACTTATCCCCCTTCCACCTTCCTAGCATCCATCAGCAATTGGCTTATCGCAGATTTAATTGTTTGTGTTTCTTTTCTTTTTCTCTGCCTTTCAAACCAGTATAAGCCTTTCATAAAGAGCTCTGTTCACTACTACAGCCCCTGAGCATGGCACACTGCCTAACATATACTGAGTTCTTGATAAATATTTGTTGAATGAACCAACAACCTCATTATTACAAAATTAGTGATAAGTAAAAATGTCATTCTTCACAAAATATTAATATTAAAATTGTAGCAATGCCTAGTATTTGAGATTACTAATTGTCTTTGCCCTTTCTACATGGAAGGAAGTCTATCCAAACCCTTCTTTGAAGATTATTGTCCTCTGGGACTATATAATAAATGAGATGTACTCTTCAATCTATCCAAGAAAAATTGCACTTTTAAGAGTAGTAAGTGTTATGTTTTTGAAGAAAAAGAGAAAGGCGCAAGATGAGATGTATTGACTAGCTTATTATATGGGCCCAGCAGAGTAGAGGGAGTAAGAGAGAAGAGGAATACGGGTAATGGCTGATTGCCATGGCCGGTCGCCATAGAGAGGCAGAGAGAGCGTGTAGGTGGGAGAAGAGAGAGCAAAGCAGAAGCAGAGAGAGAGTGAAGAAGCAGCAGCAGCAGAGAGAGTAAAGAGTAGAGAGAGAGAGCAGCAGAGAAGTTGGGACTTTTAAAGGGAAGACTGCCCATGTGCACTGAGGTTCCACGTATGCCCAGAGTCCTCAGCAGTGGCAGGTGACGTGGTGATGACATAGCACATTTTCCTGTGCGTGCCCTGACTGTTGTCAGGGGACAGGGTCTGTCTCTTAAAGAGATATTGATGATCAGCATTAAAGCCTGAACCTTTCACTAAGGAAGTAGCTGGATATGGCATTTTTTTTTTCTGGAAAATAATGTAACTAAACTTTTAAGGTAAGTTCCAGAATATTTAAGAAAAAGAAAAATAATTCCAAAATGACACTTATGTAGTTGTTCTAGGATCCAAATTAGTACAAGGAATAAGAAGGATCAATAAGAGTCTTATCCAAGTAAAAGTAATTTCTTATAAGTAAAGACATGCTATCCTTCTCTCCTCTCATACAACACATAAGTAAACACATGCTAAGAAACTAAATGAACCTGTGGTAAAGTGAGGGCACAGCATCCTATTAAAATGAACTAGAGTACATATGTGGAATTTAGCCAACCATGTATGTATATATTTAACAAATATACGTGTGGGTACAGTCAAACATGAAGGAAGGAGAACTAAAAAGGCTATATAAGGGGAGGAGAAAGGACTGAATCAAGATAATGGTCACAAGTTATAAAAGGAAATATAAGGCTATTGTTTTCCTAGTTCTAATTTGGTCAATAGATTTTTTCTTTTGTTTTGGTGGTAGGATAGTGTATAAAATATATTTGACACTAACAGTGTAAAATTAACATGAAGCTCCACAGTTTCTGTCCCAAATGCCTGTTTTAATTGTATAGATGATCATTGAGTTGTAAAGAGTTGGATCTAGTTAATTTTAGTGGATGGTGGTTTTTTTAAAAAACTTATTTTGAAGTTTTAATAGTAAAATTTATAAAGCCATGTGTGGGATCGAGGAGATGGCTCAGTCAGTAAAGTGCTTGCTATGTAAACACAGTGTCCTGAGTTCAGAGCTCCAGCAACAACATAAAAATCAGGTTCAGTCACATGTATCTGTAACCCTGGCCCTAGGGCAAGGTGGAGACAAGTGATCCTCAGAGCTCATTATGTAGCTAGCCTATCCCAACTGATGAGCTCCAGGCTCAATGAGAATTTCCATGTCATACCAACCAACCAACCAACCAACCAACCAACCAACCAACCAACCAACCAACAAACCAAAATGTTAAAGAGTATTTGAGAACCTTACTCCACGTCAACGACTTTGGTCTTTACACGCAGACATGTTTCCACGTCCACATGAATACTTATATGCAAAACACACACACACACACACACACACACACACACACACACACACACACACACACACATTAAATGTATGAATTTAATATAAATGTCAGAGTAGTTTTCATCTGACCACTGGTTACTATGTGCTAAGTAGCAGAAGTTGGGAGAATGAAAGATAGATATTTTCTTATGCACAGAGTACAAGTAGCAAGGTTCACTAAGACACACAAGAGGTAACTCTTCTCTGCACCACAGATTTGAGGCTTTAGCTGAGGCATGACACCAGCAGAGATGAGGTAAGTACAGCCTTGCATTTCAAGACTGACTGTGACATCAGTAGGGTAGCTCATCCTGGGTTGCCAATTGTGTCTGCATGTGGCTTTTCTAGCAAGGAGTCTTGGAAGAGTAAAACTTCTTAGAGTGAGTGTACAAGGAAAAGTTGAGGGGTATCTCATGAATTTGCCTTGGAACACACATAACACCACATTCCACATACTCTATTTGAAAAAGGAGGAGCTGAGTATGGTGGCACATGCCTCTAATCCTTGAATTTGGAGACAGAGTCTGGAGGATCTCTGTGAGTTCAAGGGTAGCCTGATCTACAGGGTAAGTTCCAGGACAACCAGGGCAGTTACACAGAGAAGCCCTGTCTCAAACCCCCCATTCCCACTCCACCCTCACAAAAAAGAAAAAGAAGAAGAAGAAGAAGAAGAAGAAGAAGAAGAACAACAACAACAACAACAAACTTTATCATAATGCAAGGAGAGGGGGCGGAGGCTAATTCTCAAGGAAAAGAATATCAGGAATATTGAGCCTGTATCTGGTGTTCAGATGATGGCTCTCTGTACAGAGGACAAGAGTTGAAAACAAACAAATACAAATTGTAAATCATTGACTTTAAGTCATCTGTGAGCAGTTGGAAAAATATTTTTTGTGGATAAGATAACTCAGTAAATTACTTGGTATGCAAGCATGAGGACCTGACTCTAATCACCAGAAACAGCATAAGAAGCTGGACAGGTTGGTCATGGGTATAATCTCACTGGACATGTAGGTCACTGGTGTTATCTCAACCCTCAGGTGGCAGATGCAGGAAGACCCCTGGAACTCATTGGTCAGCTCCAGGTACCACTGAGAGACCCTGTCTAAAAAAATAACAATAAAATAAAAATGATAAAGTAGACAGATCCTGAGATTGACCTCTGCTTCCCCCACATATGTGGGTACCTCCAACCCCTATGCACATACAAGCACACACATACAAGCACACACATACAAGCACACACATACAAGCACACACATACAAGCACACACACACACACACACACACACACACACACACACACACACACACACACTTTAGCTGATTTTACCTCCTCTTATCCTTCCTGATTGCCAGAAGTATTATAATACCAAGTTGTAGGGGATGCTGTAGCCATGCCTGCTTAGGGGCTGGCTACAGGCGTGCCTGACCATGCCTTTGAGGGTGTGGTCAGGGTGATGTAGGGAAAGTTGAAGAGGAAGGGATGTTTATGTGGCGGCCCTGCTTTTGCTTTCATCTACGGCTTGCTGTACTGACTACTGCCCAGCCAGCTGGCGAGGTCGCTCTGTAAGTAAAACTTATCCCTATTAAATTTTCTTGTATTTTTACCTGGCTCTGTGTTAGTAATTTCCCACATTACCACATTCTGTTTATTTATGAATTTCCAAATATTTCCTTATGAAACTGATGGGGAGGGGGGAATGAAAGTAACTGTGATTGAATTCCTCTTTTATTCTAGGGACTTTTGTGATTTTGCAATTAATATATGAGCTGTTGACCCAGTGCACAGCCTGAGCAAGTATACAAGGCTATAAGTCTACACAAACATCAAATATCTATGGGGATGATAAATTTTCAATGTCTTTGGAATTAATGGAAAGAAGGGGATTATAATCTATAGTGTATATTTCAATAGTGGATAGCTCTATAAGATTTCTTGGTATAGAGTAAACTAATTGAGTGTAATTAGGACTCAACACGAATCCTAGCTGTGAGTCTCACGAAGGCCTCAGGTCCTGGGTTGGGAAATAGGACAATCATGCAGTCTGTGATTGTGGGTGGCTTCAAGATTGTTATCAACTTGAAAGGGTTACTTTTCTTTTTTCATGGTGCATAGAATTTAAAAGATAAAATTGTCTTTAATCTCTCATTTTTTTACTTGGCATTATGATTCTTTAAAATTCAATTATTGAGATAACAGGAACCATTGTTTGGAATTGTAAGTTATCAGTGTTAAATGTTCTTCATTATTCTGCTTTGAACTCCTAAAACCAAAGATCTTATCTAATCCATGGATTTGGGAATTGATGAAGTCCCCCCTTTCTCTCCCATGAGTCCTAAATCCAGGGAACATTTTTTAAGAAAAGCTTTTAAGAAACTTCTGTATTTGTTTGGTTGTGTTCTGTTATGACCTAATTTTATGGCCTCAGTTTGAGGCTATGATCATGTGACCATTTGCTGAACTAGAAGGAAGGGGGCAGTGTTAGAAGATGCTTGCCTGAGAGTTGTCATTTATCCTCCCTGTCTCACATATACAATAGAGTGCACACTAGATGGAAGGTTGACATGGGATGAGGACTCCAGCTTTTTGTCAGTTGTCACTTATTAGAAGTGACAGTTTTCACCGACACTTTCTTTGTATTGACCCGGCTCCTGTAAGTAACCCTGCACTTATGATTCTGTAATCAACCCCCGAAAATGGAATCCCTTCGTTAGTCTCTGTCTTTAGTGAATAGTTTTTTTTTTTCATGTCCCCACAGGAAAAGTGTAGCTTCCGACTCTGCCTGCCTTGCCTGCCACTTGCTGCCATCCATGCTTCCCAGGCACAATGGACTTTTAAACCCTGAAACCATTAGCCCAAATAAACTCTTCCTTCTGTAAGTGGTCATGGTATTTTATTGCAGCAACAAAAAATTAACTAATACAAAAACTAACAAAAAATTAGTAGTTAAATTTAGGATACTTCATAAGGATCTCACTCTAAACAGTTCTCTCCCTCAAAGTGCTGTTCTGAAAAGTGATTTTTTTTTTGAGACAGGGTTTCTCTGTATTGTTTTGGAGCCTGTCCTAGAATGCACTCTGTAGACAGGCTGGCCTTGAACTCACAGAGATCCACCTGACTCTGCCTCCGAGTGCTGGGATTAAAGGTGTGTGCTACCAATGCCTGTCTGAAAAGTGATTTTTTTTGAAATAACATATTTTAATTTAAGTATTTTTCACTTTTTAAATAAAATATTTAAAAGATTCAGAAAAGCTTAAAGAACCATATGGCATTAACCTTCTGGAAACTGATTTGAAAGAGTTGCAGACAGACTGCTTATCAGTTATTTAACTGCTAGATTTCAAAATACATGTATACCAACTCCCTATCTCAGTGGTTCTCACCCCTCTTAATGCTGTGACCCTTTAATACAGTTCTGGGGATCCCCCAACCACAAAATTATTTTCATTGCTACTTCAAAACTGTGATTTTACTACTGTTATGAAACATAATGTAAATATCTGATATGCAAAATATTTGATATGTGACCCCCTAAAGGGATCACAACCCACAAGTTGAGAACCAATGTTCTAGAGTAAATGATTTAAAAAATTGCCATGTTTAACTTTCTACATATGTAGGTTTTAGCCTTTGAATTAGTTGAATGAGAATGCCCTACCCCAAAGGATCATATATTTGCATGCTTTGTTCCCAGTTGATGCACTGTTTGTAAGAATTAGGAGGTATGGCCTTGTTGGAGAAGGTATGTGACTGGGAGTAGGCTTTGTGGTTTCAAAAGCCTACACCAGGTCTTGTGTCCCTTTTTCTCTTTCTGCTGTCTATGGATCAGGATATTGGACTTTCAGCTACTTCTTTGTACCATGCCTGTCTGCCTGCTACCATGTTCCCCACCTTCTAAAACTGAAAATAAGCCCCAATTAAATGTTTTCCTTTTACAAGACTTGCCTTGGCCATGGTGTCTCTTCACATCAGTAGAACTGTAACTAGGACACAGACAATAATTCAGTTGTATTTACCTTTTGCCAAGTAGGCGTCCCCATTGTCTGTTGAGCTAATTCTATCTCCCCGTCTATCTCATACTCTCTGGAAAGACTTCCTAATACTTTAAGCCTTGGCCCTATGCCTGGACATTGTGCTCTGTTGTAGAACCAGGCAATCCCCATTTCCAACTCTAAAGCTTTGAGCAACACTTGCAATCACTACATGTATCAGCAAGCCACTAAAATCTTTTTTTTTTTAATTCTCTCCTCCTTTGAGGAATTTATTTTACAGAATGAGAATCTCCATGAGACCATGCACAATGTCAACTGGTTGATGTCTCGGCTCTGTGTGAGATCCAGATGTGTTCAAGATTTGCCGAGCCAATTTAACACAATAAATATTTATTTGTAGTTATATGGCCTAATATGGGGCAAAACTTGGAAGGTTCAGTTCAGATAAGTATCCAAGTGCTTGGCTGCTGATGTGATGTCTTATCTGAACTATCTGAACTCAAGTCCTGTCCACAGGGCTGGATGCCTCAGGAGAATAGCCTCATCAGGGTGTTTGGGTAAATTGGATTCCAGCTGGAACCCAAAACTGCAGAAAGAGGCACAAATGAAGAATAAGCAGCAAGGGTGGGGGTGATTCTGAACATCCTCGAACCTCAGAAAGAGTCTTTGGTTAAATTGGGAGGAAAGGCTAGTGATTAAGAGCAGCTTCTATTTTATCTGGCTGCATTCATCTACTCTTGAAATTTTTATTGTAATTGTCTAAATATAAGGTCATGAATACTGCTTTCTGCTTGGTTGGGTGAGCCAGTGAAACTTTCTTTGAAACTGTGCTGCTTCTCTTGTTTTACATGCCACATACATGCCTCTTGACAGTAGAGGTTGCTCCAGAGTGTCCAAGTATGTCTTACTAGCCATTGACACCTGCCTATGAATGGCTCTAGGCACCACACTATAGGGAGCCTTAAATTAAGTTTAAAGGTAGCTGAGAATGGTGGTTCGTGCCTATAATCTTAGCTTTTGGGAGATGGAGGCAGGAGCATCAGGAGTTCAAGATTATACTCAGCTGTATAGTTAGTTCAAGGCCTCAAGTTGCTCAGGCTTGGTACCAAGTACCTTTATATGCTAAATCATCTTACTGGCCAATTATTTCACATTAGACACTGGAATTAGGCATTAGAGACACGTAGATAAAGAAAACTAATGTTCATTAGTTGTTTACTGGGTACGTGCTGCCTGTTCACAATCTTTTGCTAATTTTATGTTCATAATTTCCCAACTCTGAGATAGATATTAGCCTAATTTCAGGGACTTATGTGTTCTGGAATATTAGCTGAACATGTGTTATATTTGTTTATGCTGCAGATTATTTGTTTAATGATGCAAAGATGTGTTACATTTGGTTAACTCTATGAATCTGTGTTACTTTGCCTGTCTAAAACACCTGATTGGTCTAATAAAGAGCTGAACAGCCAATAGCTAGGCAGGAGAGAGAAATAGGGTGGGGCTGCCAGGCAGAAGATTAAATAAGAGACGAGCAAAGACAGAGGAGCAAGAAAAGGAGGAGAGGAGGACACCAAAGGCAAGGCACACAGCCACACAGCCAGCCATAGAGTAAGAAGGAATGAGAGTTATATAGACTAGAGAAAGGTAAAAGCCCAGAGGTAAGAGGTAGTTAAAGAGAAATGGGATAATTTATGTTAAGAATATCTGTCTAGAAAAAAGCCAAGCTAAGGCCACACATTCATAAATAAGATTATAAGTCTTCTTTGTGTGTTTATTTGGGAGCTGGGTTGCAGGCCCTAAGACAGAAGAAAACAAAACAAGAAAATGAGTACAGAGGTCAGAGAAGGCTTTATTTGCATAAGTTTATATAGTCAGGTGATGGTTAATTTCATGTGTTAAATGAGTCAGGCCATGGTACCCAGCTATTTAATCCAACAGTTCTCTATAGGTTTCTGTGAACTTTATACTTAAATTGATAGACTTTGGGTAAAGAAGATTGGTTTTTCTTAATGCAGATGGGCCTCACTCATTCAGTGGATACTGACTAGCCCCAATCCCAGAGCAAGAAGGAACCAGAAGACTATCAGGTCTTCTGGTTCTGCTGCAGACTGCCTTTGCACTCAGGCTGCAACTCTTTCCCTAGGTCTCTGGTCTGATTTTTGTCTCAGTAAATCCCCATACTCCCATAAGCAAGTTTATTGGAAGTAGTCTTTTTTCTGTATGCTTGAACATAGGTCATTGGTTCTCCTTCTCCAAAGAACTGTCTGGCAGTGTTAGCAAGTGAGAAAGGCAAAGTTCAGCTCTAGCCCATTGTTGACATTCATAACATTACCTGGAATCTTGTGTTCATTAAATACTTTTTGTTTGGCCTCCTAAGTTGCTTATTCAAATTGTTGCTGCATGTCCGGAAGTTCACTAGTGTGCACAAGTACACTTGTACATTTGTTAATGTACTGAGTGTCTTCTGTGTGGCCACTGGGGAATCAGGTTTTAGATTTTGCTATGGAAATCCATAATCTTGTCTCAACATGTTAGACATTATAAGGGCACACTTTTATCACATTTACTGTCATACAATACCAAAATTTTCTCCTATAATATTATTGATGTTCTGATTGTTAGCCTAGCCTTTAACAGCTGAGCCATCTCTCCTAATTTATCCACCCAGTCTGTTTAAATTGGTGGTGCACTCCTTTAATCCCAGCACTTGGGAGGCAGAGGCAGAGGCAGGCGGATCTCTGTGAGTTCGAGACCAGCCTGGTCTACAAGACCTAGTTCCAGGACAGTCTCCAAAGCCACAGAGAAACCCTGTCTCAAACAAACAAACAAACAAACAAACAAACAAACAAAACAACAACAAAAAACAAAAAAAAAAACCCCTAATAGATAACTCTAGAGCTGGCACTGAAACATTTAAACTAATTAAGAAAGAAAATTGAAACAGTATTTCAAAATGTACATGTTTCTGTGTGTATGTACACTTATGTGTGCCAGTGTGTGGAGGGCAGAGGTTTCATCTTCAGTTATTTTCTACCTCACTTTTACCTGGAGCTCAGTGATTTACCTAACTCGAATGGCTAATAAGCTCCAGGAATCCATTTGTCTCTGCTCCAGAGAGAGCAGCATTGAAGATACACACTTAGGCCTTCATGCTTATATGGTAGGCACTTCTTCAATTAATCCATGTTCCCAGTCCTGTAACATAGTTTTAAAGGCCCTCTGAAAATTTCCTAAATATAAATAATGATGAGCAGTATTACTTACAGCTATTAACTTGTCCCTCTTGCTACCTAGATATGTAACTGTTTGCTGTTTATCTAGTATATCAAGGATGCCACTGTTACATTATTTCCAGCTTTGATTTTTACCTCAGCATGTTTGACTGAGTGATAAGTTTCCTAGTTTGAGCTTTCCTAGCAAAATACCTTATGAACAACAGAAATTTATTGATTATGTTAATGGAAATTAGATAGCATTGAATCAAAACAACAGAGGATTTGGTGACTTATGAGGGCCATTTCCACACGGATGAAAATTTCTCAATGTGCTTTCATGTGGTAGCTGGAGGAGCAAAGAAGACAAACCTCTCTTCCACCCTCATGATCCAGCAGCCTCTTAATACCAAGTCTTCTTCAAGGTTTTGATTTTAATATGTAAATTTTGTAGATGCAGACATCAGAGCATAATTTAGGTGCCAAAAATGGGACCATGAATGAACACAGTTAAACACCTTAAATGTTTGTGTGTTATTAAGGGCACAGTAAACATCTACCTGCCCATTTGCATAACCGCCATTGGGCTTCTAATGGTTAATTAACACACAGTGACTGTGTTTGTGGAAACTTGATGTTCACCTCATCATGCTCATTTTCTGTGGTGTTTTTGAAGATTTAGGTCCTAAAATTATCATTTAGAAGCAATGGTGGGGCAAAGATTTTAGGAGCAACCAACCAATGTCTGATTTGACTTAAGGCCCATTCTGTGCGATGGAATTGCTAGGGTGACCAAGAATCCAAAGACCTAGGGTAAAAACAAATACTATGGGTCTTTTAAAAAATGAAAGAGTGACAAAATGACTCCTAATGACATTCTGCTGTGCTCAAAGATCAGTGGCTTATTCAGTCCTCATCAAAGAAGCTTCTTCCTTCAGTGTATGGGAATTAATACAGAGATCTATAGCCAGACATTATACAGAAAGAGGAGAGAAGAGAGACGAGGGCAGGGAGAGGCCTTGGAACACTCAGCCTAAACCAGATGTCTCCCTCTACTCTCTCCCCTTAGAGCTCAAGGAACCATGAGAAAGAGGAGGCAGAAAGTGTAAGAGCTGGAGGAGATGGAGAACACCAGGAGAACAAGAACCACTGAATCAACTGAGCAAAGCTCATCTGAACTCACGGAAGCTGAAGCAGGAAATGACAAACAAACAAACCTGCAAGGGTCTTCACCAGATCCTCCATGTATACATTATAGTTTTCAGTTTAGTATTTTTATGGGACTTCCCAGTTTGTGAATGACTGGGTCATTGATATGTGCCTTCTCTCGGGGCTCTTTCCCTTCAGTTGGTTTGCTTTGTCCGACTTTGATGTGATGCTTTTGTTTTATCTTATCATATTTTATCTTGGTAATGTTTTGTTGTTACTTCTTAGACGCCTGTTCTTTTCTGAAAAGAGACTGAAAGGAAGTGGACCTGGATGGGAGGACAGGTGGGGAGGAACTGCGAGGCGTAGAGGGAAGGGAAGCTGCAATAAGGATGTATTGCATGGGAAAAGCAACTACTTTCTTTTTTGTTTTGTTTTACAATTTATTTTTATTTTATGTGCATTGATGTTTTGCCTGCGTGAATGCCTGTGTGAGGATGTCAGATCCAGTGCAATTGGAGTTACACACAATTGTGAACTGCCATGTAGTGCTGGGCATTGAACCTCTTCTAAGAACAGCTGGTGCTGAGCCATTTCTTCAGCCCCTAGAAAGAATCTGTTTTCAATAAAAGGGGAGAAAAGTATTTTAAAAAAGAAACATCTAGAGAAAAAAGGCACATCAGTAGGGAATACTATCACAGATAGTAAGGTGAAGAGGAAGATGCATTTGGAATTGGTTGGATTTGCCTCTTAATGCAATCTGTCATCCATGCTCCCATAAACCTTTAATCTGATTTCCTTTGAGTGAGTCAACTCTAGAGAAGTCAAAATTATGACTGTTCTTTTTATAATAAAACTCTTTATCGACAAGTTATGATTCCTAATCCAAGCTTTGCCTTTGAAGCACACTTCAAATGATACAGTTGCATGCCGCTGTTTTATAAATGAAGGAACTACGGTCAGGTGAGTTAAATGATCCACCTAGCTGATCTGGCTGGGTCATTATACAGCTTCTACTGTATGTTATTTATTCAAGGGCATGCATTACTTTCATCCTGGAAGTAGGCTCAAGAATTTCCAAAATCAAGAGGAGTATTTGGTCCACTTACAATGTGAACAACAAGATTTTTAATACATGATTTGAATCATTTATTATCATGTTACCATTCAACATCAGAGCTCTCCAAACCAGCCATGTGGTGCTCTCATTTTAAGAGTTTAGAGTTCAACGGTAAATTAACGTGTTTTCTCTGTAATTTCAAAGATTTTAAGGTACTATGAACTTGGGCATTGCATAAATTCTGTATTTTTTGTGTTTACACAAAGCCTTGTATTCAGTTCTTCTATGTTGGCTCTTTTTGAAAAAGCAATTTCCTTGTTTTGAGATTAGACTATAGTAGATGTTGCTCTGCAGACCAGGATGGCCTGAATCCTGGGGTTACAGATGTGAGTCATCGTGCCTGGCCCAGGTACCAATTCTTTATTAAGAGACTGATCTCTGTATGGGGTTTTCCTCTTGCAAAATCCATAAACATTTTCTGTGTTTCTGTCCTAAGTTACAGCACAAATGAAACACTAGCTCTCTGACTCTCATGTTTCACATTAGCTTAAACTATAAGCGGTATCTTCTTTCACATTCTGATTTTAAGACCCGAAATGATCAGTTGTGTCCAGGGAGGTGAACATTTTCCTTTGTGTGGCCTATTTCTAGAAGGAGTTGCTTTATAATGACTTCCTTTAATATCTTGTTGGCTTCCTTGTACTTTGAGTGAGCCTCATAGAATCACAGGCAATTGATCAATGACTGTAAACTTGCTCCATTTGCTCTCTTTCTCCTTGACCAGTGAAGATAAGATGGAGTCATAAGTACATTCAGGAGAATGGGCTAGAAATAGGAAACATGTAAATAAGTCATTACTAATCATTTTTATTATGCAGTGTAGTTTTGCATATTTTGGTATATCATGGTTTCATTCTTAAACAGGAATTTTATTCATGCCACCATTGCTAGCTGTCTGACCTCAGGGAAGTCATTTACCTAATTAGGATAAAAGTTGATTCACTTAGGACTAAGCAGGTAAAGGTAGTGCCTTTGACCAAGGCTTATGACCAGAGTTCAATCCTCAGGTCCCATACATTGGAAGGAGAAAACCAATTTTTGCACATTGTCCTCTGGCTCCTGCACTCATGCTATAGTGCATGGCACATACAGACACACACAAAATACACACACACACACACACACACACACACACACACACACACACACAGAGAGATAGATAGATAGAGAGAGAGAGAGAGAGAGAGAGAGAGAGAGAGAGAGAGAGAGAGAATTTAAAGGTTGATTCATTTATGAAAAGGTAAGCAATAAAGCCTTTGATCAACAATTGTGAGTATAACTGATATAATGGGTGTATGATACAATGAAAGTTTAGGCACAATGAGACTGGCTATTACAGAGCTCTATAAATATTGACTTCATTTAGCCTCCACTGTTGCTTTGGATTCCAGGATATGACACCTGGTTCAGTACAGCATATTTGCCTGAAGAAGCTATATTCAGTCTCTCATAGGGTTTGTACATATGCAGGAAGAAGATAGTCCAAGAGATTATATGATCACAAGTAAGTATCTATCTATCTATCTATCTATCTATCTATCTATCTATCTGTCATCTTTCTATCCATCCATTTATCATCTATCGTCTATCCATCATCTACTGGCCCATTAATCTCTCCATCCATTAAGTTATTATCCTGTTTAAACTTAATTAAATTCATTGTTTTAAGCCTACCATATGATAAAATAATTCAGTGGCAGATACAATGGGAAAGATCTTTGATGAAACTTGGAGACAGTTGGGCAGTTTCTTTTGTTTATAGAAAAGAAACAAGAGAGTTTTACATAATACGTTTTGGAGCCGTCTTCGTTTTTATAATTGCCTGAGATATTCCAAGGTGCTTTGCTATAAATCTGAAGACTTAAAAACATTGTTTTACAGTCTGGCTCACTAAGAATAATGACCTCTCCTGTTCCTTGTTTTTCTGGGTGATTAAGGGTTTCCTGACTGGCCCCAGGCCATCTGCCCTGACTCTTCCCCCACAAGGATTTAGAATGGTATTGTCAAAAAATAGTCTCTTACTCTGAGCAATTTTTCTAGCCTAAGAAGATAGAAAGTGTTTGCCACGTGTGTTCCTACCCTGCATGAAAAGTCTTCTCAGTGATGCATCTTGTTGATGGCATGAACAGCCCCATTATTTGTGCTCCTTTAACTAAATTAGGTGTAAATTATTTCAAGGAGGCCAAAGTTCTTCTCTGTGTTCCCATGAGGAGAATTTCCCAAACACACAGCGTACCCCTCCACCCGTAGATCTTGCACAGGGAGAAGAAATCAAGGAGGGAGAAGAAGTGAGCTGTGGCCTGGGGCCAGTCCATACCTTTCCACAGGGGTTTCCAGCATGTGGGTGATTTTTAACCAAGCTGACATGAATCAGAATGTGTGGAGCAAATGGCATTCTGACCAATGTGCTGGGAGATGCCTGGTTAGTGTTATGCTTCCCTCATTAAGAAGCATGGGAGTAGAGGTGAGGAGTTGAACTTTTGGCTGTATTGACAGTGTGCAAGCAAAAAGGAGCCTATGACAGAGCAGTGCTTCCCAAATCACTGCATCCTTCCTTACTGATTGCTATGTGGAGTGTTCTGAACCTTCATCCTCAGAGATAATATAGTTATAAATTGAATCAAGAAGCATTTGGTCCAAGAATGTTGCGGTTGAAATCTTTTGGGTGTTATTTATGCCTCATTCTTCCTCAGCTGGGACATTATTCTACGGTTGCTTACATTCTCATATCCCATTGAAACAGAATTCATAACATGCAGTAAAAATTTTAGTGTTCAGAGACATCTCCTTTAAGCCAAATTATATATTATTTATAGCCACCAAGGATTTTAAAATTGGAAATTAAGTGTGAAATTTGTGTGTCAAAACATAATTTTTGTGTAGTGGTTAAAAACAATAATCCTCCCCTAACTAAAAACAAACAAAAATTAAATATCACAGATTCATACAACAAAAGAAGAAAAAAATCTATGGTAAATACAACCATCTTCAAGCCAAGTGGAGCCTTCTGACTATGTAGGAGATGATACTGTTAGCAATGGTTGGCGGTCTAGGTTGGGTGTTTTCAGGCCCTTTAAAATTTGTTATTTATAATTACACTTGTGTATATGTGTTACTATGAACACATGTGAATGTGGGTGCCCACAGGGACCAAAGACAGTGATGTAATGCTAGAGTTACAGACATTTGTGAGTCACCCACCTGGGTGTAAGAACCATAATCTAACCCTCTTCGAGGCAACACACACTCTTAACTACAGAGCCATGTCTCCAGTCCTGGCTTCCAGATTCTTTGCAAAGGCTCACACACATGGGCAAAAGCAGCAAGATAACTCTATTTGAAGGAAGCAATAGTAGAGATTAGAGAAGGATACCCCATCAAGACCACATGATGGAGTACTCAAGGGTCTCAGGTTTGAGCCTGAATTTCTTTTTATGGGGCATAAAGAAAGGAAAGGCTTGCTGCTAAGGGATGTAGCTTGCGTGGCTCTCTATTTAGATCATTTAGATCGATACATTAGGTCATGCATTCCTTTTTCCTACTGTGTATGAATTTTCCCATAATGCATCTGATTTTAATCATATTCCTAGCATGCTCACAGGTGTAGGATATTAAATAGGAAGCATCCTTGAAAGTTCAATCGAGGAACACAGTTTGGTGTACTGTGTTTGTGTACAAAACCAGTGTGGGCCAGATTGGCCTTTATTCTGCCTACTGGATACATTGGGAATATGCCAGAATAGGAAGGTGATTGTTATTAGGGTAAGAGAAACCTCTTTGAGACATACATGGTCCCCCAGAGAAGGGGAAAGGGACAAGATCTCCTGAGCAAATTGGGAGCATGGGGGAGGGGACAGGGAGTTAGGAGAAAGAGAAGGGGAGAAGAGGAGGGGAGGGGAGGAGCAGGAAGATCGAGTCAGAGGAAGAATAGAGGAGAGCAAGGAAAGAGATACCACAATACAGGGAGCCATTATAGGTTAAAGAGAAATCTGGTACTAGGGAAATGTCCAGAGATCTACAAGGATGACCCCAACTCAGAATCTAAGCAATATGGAGAGGCTGCCTTAAATGCTCTTCCCTTATAATGAGATTGATGACTACCTTATGTGCCGTCCTAGAGCCTTCATCCAGTAGCTGATGGAAGCAGAAGCAGCACATACAACTAAACACTGAGCTGAACTCCTGGAATCCAGTTGCAGAGAGGGAGGAGTGATGAGCAAAGGGGTCAAGACCAGGCTGGAGAAACCCACAGAAACAGCTGACCTGAACAAGGCAGAGCTCATGGAACCCAGATTGATAGCTGGGAAACAAGCATAGGATTGATCCAGTCCTGAATCTGCATGTCAGTTAGGAGGCCTGGGCAATCTATGGGGCCTCTGATAGTGGATCAATATTTATCCTTAGTATATGAATGGATTTTTGGAGCCCATTCTACATAGAGGGATACTCTCTCAGCCTAAACTCACAGGAGATGGCCTAGGCCCTGCTCCAAATGATATAACAGACTTTGAAGATCTCCCATGGAAGGCCTTACCCTCCCTGGGGAGCAGAGGGGGATGGGATAGGGGGTCAGTGGGAGGCAGGGGAGGGAGAGGGAACTGGGATTGACATGTAAAACAAGCTTTATTCTAATTTAAATAAAAAGGAGAAACCTCCTTTATTGTTTGAAGATGATTGTACTTATAAATCAATGCAGGTAGGAGTTTGAGGTTGCTAGGTGCATTGTTCAGCGTTGTGTGTGCATGTACGTGTGTGTGTGTGTGTGTGTGTGTGTGTGTGTGTGTGTGTGTGTGTATGAAGGTGAAGGAGTGAGACTGCCAAGGAGCATGTGTATAACCCAAACCAAGTAGAGAGTCCAGGTTGCTAATATGTTGCTTGCCTCAGCATCTAACAAGGAGTTATATGTAAACATATCTACAAGCATACTCACATGGTGTTTGTTAGCACTATTTAACACTTTCTGTGGGTATATCATTGGACACTTATTTGCCAGTGGTGTCCTCAAAGTACAAAAAGAATTTTACATATGTTAGGGGCTGAATGCAGGACCCACAGGAAAGTGACTGCTGAACTTACAAAACAAGATGGACAGTTCTAAAGGGTTCCTGCTTCATCAAAGAGTCTGCCAGACATTCTGCAGGACACAGAGGAAATTGACAAACTGCCAATGCAGGCAGACAGTTTAAATTTTCCTGCTTCACTGAGAAGTCTGCCAGACACACTGGCCTATGGGCTGAAGATGGATGCTCCAACTTACAGAGGAACTTCAGGTGACTGTCCAGGCATCGGGATGTCTCTGTCAGATCTAGAGTTTATATTATCCTTCTGTGGTCTTTGATGGAATTGAAGACAGTTATGGTTATAGTTTTCTTTAGTTATTATAAAAGATAAGCTACATATAAGACTCACAAAGATAGGATAGATGATAGAATATTTTCTTTAAAATCTCGCTAAACGTTAATGAACTAAATATTGTAACTACAGTTCTTACTTGATAAATGTTTTGTTATATATTTTACTTTGTTAATGTTAAAACCCTTCTTTTTATTTAGACAAAAAAGAGAAGATGATGGGGGAGGTCCTTCTGTGCATATGGTTGACTTTTTGGTTGATAAATAAAGCACTGTTGTCCAATAGGGAAACAAGTTAGGCAGGACTAGGAGAGAAGGAGGATTCTGGGAAATGTAGGAAAAGGAGAGAGTCACCATGTGATCCAGGAAGAGAGGACGCATAAGGCCAGCATCCTCAGTAAGGTAAGCCCTTATAAAAATATATAGATTAGTAGTTATGGTTGATAATTAAGACTGAGCTAGCAAATAAGAAATCCTAGTTATTGGCCAACAACATGGTAACTAATATAAGACTCTCTGTGTAATTTGGGGGCCCTAAAGCGGCGGCAGAACCCAGGAAGCTGTCAGAAAGAGTTATCTTTACAGCTGAAAGTCCCCCTTTCAGTTGTACTCCATAAGAAAAACATAGTTTTATTTTACCAGAAACAGGGTTTTAAAATTTTCCAACCAAACCAAAAGAATAGAGCTACAAAATGCAGACCTCCCAGAACAGTTGACTGAGAGGCACAGAAGACAAGACCATGTTAAGGTGGCTAACCTGGAGACCACCTGCACACACTAATGAAGGCTCAAACAGGAAGTGTAAGGATCAGTGAAACGCAGACTGCCTGATTGTGCTGATCAAGTATACCGCATGCAGGAGGCTATCTGGATGAGATAAGGACTTCCATATCAGACTGTGCACAGAGTGATGCCAATTCCCAGTGAAGAGAAACTAACAGACTGTGAACATTGCATAGATTAAATAGAAGGACACAATGAAAATATGCATAGTTACAGAGTGGGGACTTAGTCAGCACGAGGAAGGTCTTTAGTTAGTCTTAGAAACTTCCTACTTAGTGACACATGAATAATATTGGTGCTTCTACTGGACCCAGTGTGCTTTATAAGACTGTCTTCTGGCACTTGAAATTATAAAAACCAGGATGTATGTGCTTAACTCGCTTGGGTTTGTTTGTTTGTTTTCCATTTTCTACACATTATTTGTTTTTCCCCAAGGAAGTTATTTTAAATTTTGCTTGAATTGAAAGTTTGAACTATTCTTTCACGTTGTTTTAAAATAAACTATCTTCAGTGTTCAATGTTTCATGAGGAAAAAACAAAGGAGACTGCAGAAACTTGTGCGAGGGTCAGGGAGGGTTTCCAGGAAGCTACCATGGCTCTTTTCAGTCGTGCGACTTAACTCAGCATTGTGTGATCAGAATCCTTCACATCCTATAAACATTTCTTTGCCTGTCGTAATTGATGATCACTCCCCAACCCCTGCCAAAATGGCTACTTGAGTAAATTGCTTTCATTGTACGTGAGTATGCTGGTTTCTCTCTGACACTGTTATTCAGTGGCAATCAATGCAGTGTCAAAAAGCTGAACATGGAAAGTATAAAATAGTTTCAGGACAGAAAAAATAATTCTGCCTTCTAATTACTCTCTATTTCATGTTTCCCTATTTTTACCAATACATACTTCAGCTTGCAGTTCCTTTTGTGTCTTTGTTTTTGAGACAGTTTTATGTGTTGCAGGTCTTGCCTTCTAACTACTACGTAGGTGAGAATGACCTTGAACTTGTCATCCTCTTATTTTCTCCTTCCACATGCTGTTGGGATTCTAGGCTTGAGCCATGTCTGTTTTCTGCGGTGTTGGGTTGAGCTCAGGGCTTCTCGAATCCTAAGTAAACACTTTATCAATGTAACTATATCCACCTCTGCTTTTTTTAGTTTCTAGCTATTGCCAGAACATTTGAACTGATGCTGTCTTCCAGGAATGGGGGATAAGGAGGGAAGAGAATGGAGATTTACTTTACTGGGTGCAGAACACATTACACTGATATTTGATTTACTGTATGGATCTCTGGGAGGTTGAAACTATTGCCTCTGTTTTATAGATGAGAAAACCAAGACTCAGAAAAGTTAAGTGAATCATCTAAAGCTGCACGTATCAAGTGAGAGAGCCGAGACTGTTCACCGAGAAAGGGTCTAAGCAGAGATGGCAGGCCCAAACCCACCACTTTCCTCAAATGCTTAGATTTGAGTCAATCTTGACAGCATTCTCAATTTTAACCCTCAACCTCTTCATGATTTTTCTAAGGGCTTCACTGTCTAAATAAAATGTGGAGGAACCAGTACAGCCTGTGTGTGGCTGGGGCAGCTTTTGAGTGTATTTTGAAGCCAATATTAAATGTTGATTCCAAAAGGGGGTTATTTATTGGATCACCATGTGCAGTCACACCTTGGGTTTTCTTTGGTGGTCTTCCTTGTAAGTAATGACAAAGTAAGACACCGTTTATTTTATGAGAATGGAGAAAGTCACAGCACAGGGTGGTCTTAAATTTCACAAAGCTTTTGTTAACATAGTTTTTTTCCAATCCTCAAAGTCACACTTCTGTGCATAAACAGAAGTTTTAAGAGTCATATGTTTTCAATGGGCACAGGCTCCTCAGTCAGCAGTCCTTGGGATTTGCCACTCACCCCTGGTAGCTGAATAGGCGAGATCTATGATGAAACCCATTGAGTGAACAACAGTTACTCTCCACCAACTGCCTCAGATTTTATTTTATGGATTTTAAATGTTACTAATAGCTGCATTGTGGAATTTAACACGCTTGCTGCTTTATGATTAATTTTTCACTTCAAACACATGAGAATTGACTTCCTTGCATTCCAGCATGTATTTCCCTAGGCATGACTGTCTGAAAGGAATTAAACTCAACTAATATTTGTTCTTCTTGGCTCAAAACCTTCCCCTGGCTTTGTGAAATAGGGGCTCAGATTATATTTACAGCCCAAAGAAAAATCCACTTAAATATATGTTAAATTGCATAGTCAGATAATAATTATGGCATATCCTTACCAAATTTGTTATATTTAAATTTGTTTAAATAAATGTAAATCATTATTAACTTAAATATGTTGTAAATTTAATCATGAACCATGTGCTGGATTCTAACCTTGTTTTTCACTAAATATTGTATTAATAGGAATTAATAGTCAAAGGACATGTTCTCACAAAATATTTCAATATCAGTTTGAATTATTTATAATTATGACATTTATTTTCAGTTAAATTATTTACAAGTACCAAAATTAATAGCACTAAGATATTTATAGTCTTATCTGTGTGGAGACTTTTGTGTGCACTTTTTAAAAATTTCCCAAATACATCAGCTAATTGCTTTTTACCAGATGATTTTTCATTACAGGTCTCTTATAGGACAATAGTCCTTATCTATCAGAGTCCAACCAAGAGTGAGTTACCATGTGGTTATAGACATGGAAGTATTCAGTGTGACATGTCATTAGTTGTGCTTGTTGTGGACTGGTGTTTTGTGTTACTAGCTGTAAAAAAAAGTAGCAAGAACCTGAAAGAATTCATAAATAACAGTTATTGTAAGCAGTTATTGCTCCAAGAACCAAGGTAGAGTCTACTGCAGAGTCTCCTTCCTCCAGGGCTGAAAAATTTCGGTCTCATCTCAGAGGACGCCTGCATGAATGAATAGCAGAAAAGCCCACTTATCTGTCATGCTGGTGGGATTTTTGTAGAAGCCTGCTCGCCAGGATGCTGAAGAAAGTTGAGTTCAGGAAATCCTCTTATAAGAGTTATTCTCTTAGCCACCAAAGGAAGGTGCAGGGTGGCCTGATGGCCACTGTGTCTTGTAGGAGGCCATATGCAATTCTTTCTGTAACCTAATAATCAGAGTTGCAAGTTATATTTTTGGTTGTGAGACTAGCCTTTAACGGCTGAGCCATCTCTCCAGCCCTAGAGTTGCAATTTGTAGACTACACATATGGAAGGAGGAACTTGCAGATGGGGTGTCAAGGTGCCCATGTTTGGATTACGGGGCCAAGGCCTAAGAAGCCTTATCCTTGTAACAATGTGATGGGAGCAAGATCCAGCAAAAGTTGTCTTATGTCATTACCCTCAGGGTGAATAGGAGATAATGATCTCTTGAGTTAAATAAAATGGCTAAGCAAATAAATGAATGTGTTGAAGAAAATCTGAGCTGCTTTTTTCATGCTTGAGATATTTACAAATATATATAAAAAAAGTATAAAATTAACCTCCATGGTAATAATGGAGACAGAAATCTTCCAAAGGGAAGTAGATATGTGTATGTATTTATTGGGAGCATGGTAAGTGTGTCTGTACACCTCCAGTCTTACCTCTGCCCACTAAAAGGGACTAGAGATGATACCCTAGTAGCTAATGAGCTTGCCGAACATCAAGGTGTCAATCTTCAAATACTATTCTGGTGATGTTCAAATACTATTCTCTAACAAGAGTGGAGAGAATTGAGTCCAGAAATGAGTCCACCTGTATACAGTGAACGTGGTTTTCACAAACTTTCAAGACTATTGAATGAGGACACAACAGTCCTTTCAACAGCTCGTGATGTGATAACAAAATATCTGCAGGAAATAATGAAATAATAGTCACATGATTTTTTTAGAATTAAAGATTTAAATGTGAGAATGTGTAACTCTTAAAATATTAAAACAGAAAGAGAGGGAGAGAGAGGGGGTAGAGAGAGAGAGCTTGGAAACCAGGAAAATAAAACTCTTCCTGCTTGTCTCCCCAGTGACCTCTACAAAGAGAGCCATAGCACCAGCTGGCAAAGCGAAAACACTGAGTCCAGATCCATTTTCAAAGAACTGGTGAAAAGGGTGACCTGAGCAAAGAGGCTAGCATGTTATCAGACATTTTAAGATGATTGAATATATTGGTGGCAGCCATGTCAAATATTATTTTTGATATGGACATTACTATATAATACCATGGATCTTTCTGGAAGGGATTTTATTTTTTAAAAAAATTAACATTTATGCCAGATCAGTTAAGAGCAATCACCAGCCCAACACTTCATGTAGGTGAAGTTATGTAAATTTCTAACTCAACCCTTTTATTAGCTGCAGCCTTAGGCAAGGTATATCACCCCTGGGCATCCTGTCCTTTTCTTCATTCATAATTAAAGTGGACTCAGTCTAGTGGGGGCTTGTGAAATGGATACAATGTGAACAGCACATGGATCTGGCAGCTGGCACAGGGTAAGTCCTCAACAAATATGTAACCATTTATAAAAGCTTAAGAAAACTGAGATTTTACATTTTTTTCTGCTGTGTGTGTGTGGGGGGGAGGTTATGGGTATTTGTGAATGTAGAATCCAGAAGTTAAGTCGAGGTATTTTTCTCAATCATCCATACCCCTTTGTTTGAGATGGATCTCTTTATGTTAACCCTTGTTGGCCTAGAATGTTCTATGTAGACCAGGCTGGCTTAAAAAATCAGAGATCTACTGGCATCTACCTCTCAAGTGCTGGGATTAAAAGTGTGTGCCACCATGATTGGCCTGAAAAGCTTATTTTGAGATAGGATCTCTCACTCAGTCTAAAGCTCGCCAGTTGACTAGAATAGCTTGCTAGCAAGCTCGAGTCCCTTTCTCGTGCACAGGGATTCCAATGTGTGCCTCTGCACCTGGATTTTTATGTGAGTGCTGGGGATTCAAACTCAGGTCCTCAGGCTTACATGACAACACCTCACTGACTGTGCCATCTCCTCAAATTAAGTTTCAAATAACTTAAAACAACTGAAGTAATTTGACTACTAAATATTTCCTGACAGATAAAATCTTCTAAGAGCACAAAGTGCGACCATTGAGACTATTGTCTATTGATTAGTTTGTGAGCTAACTGGCCAGTGAGACCTAAGGATCTTCCTGTCTCTTCCTCCCTAGGGTTGTGAGCACAAGCACATGTCACTAGGCAGTTCTTTCGTTCCTTCCCTTCCTTCCTTCTTTCTTTTTGTGCATGTGGCTTCTGGGTATCAAGTTCAGATTCTCATAGTTGCAAGAAATGCATGTATGAAATGAGAAATCACCAGCCATACTTTCTTAATTCCAATATCGACTGATAAGAAATCAGTGCAAATGTACTACTATAAACAAGTGAAACTTTTAGGTAAGGTAAGAATATGGCCATGTTGCTAGCTGCTTTTCTAAGTAGTCACAAATGTTACATGCGAAGAATTTAAATGTGATTTATAGAAAAGCATCCCTTTTGCTAAATGGAACAACTATGTCATCCCAAATTTTAGTGGTTTAAAAAAAACAAATAATGATGTGCTAGACTTGAGTTTTCAGAGCAGATTAACCCAATAGTCAATATATGACATGTTAAAATTGGACATAGCATTCGGCCAAGTTCTCTGAATCACTCACAGACCTCGAAGAAAAATGGATTGTCTTCAAGATAGTTTTGGTACAGTGTCCAAAAGAAACATTCCTGTAACTTCATAAAAAATATCATTGTTATTTATTGCAAATATTTTGAGAAGGTGACAAAAAGAAAATTACATTGTATGATACACAATGTTTCTAAACACTCACTCAAAATGTGATTCATTTATTCTAACAGCTTATTTCTTATGCAAGTTGCTCACCTTCTCTCTTTGAATGGTTTCAAAATGGTACCAAAATGGTTTGGTAACTCAAGTACCACTTAGTGCCCCTCTCCCTCGATTGTGCAGCTGTGTGAGAAAAAAAAAACACACACACACACACACACATTTAAGAGCATCAAGTTTAAGTTGATTTTCAAGTTCAAGTACTTTCTAGTGTATCCTTGAAAGTGAAAGCCAATAGCCAAGCTTTCAAATAGTTTTGTGTGATGGCTAACAATGGCTGTCAATCTGACAGTGTCTAGAGTCACATGGGGGGCAAGTCTCTGGCCATGTCTATGAGGGATTATCTAAGTTAGGAAGATCCACCCTGAATGTGGGCAAGATCATTCTTCAGGCTGGGGTCCAAGATAGTACAAGAAGGGAAAGCCAGCTGAACATGAATGTTTATTGCTCTCTGCTTCATTACTGCAGACCATGACCAGCTGCCTCATGTTACTGCTGCCAGGAATTCCCTACCATGATACAGTGGCCAGTACCATTGAACTGTAAGCTAAAATAAACCTTTCTTCCTTTAAGCTATGTTTGTCTTCTTTGTCAAAAATCAGTTGTTCGATGGGCGTTGGTGGCATATGCCTTTAATCCCAGCACTTGGGAGGCATAGGCAGGAGGATCTCTATGAGTTCGAGGCCAGCCTGGTCTCTAGAGCGAGTGCCAGGATAGGCTCCAAAGCTACACAGAGAAACCCTGTCTCGAAAAACCAAAAAAAAAAAAAATCAGTTGTTCATAGGTGTGTCCATTAATGTGAAGGTCTTCGATTTGATTCCATTGGTCCATGTGTCTGTTTCCATGCCAATACCAAGCTGTTTTTATGACTATGGCTCTACAGTAGAGCTTGAAGTCAGGGATGGTGATGCCTCCAAAAGTTCCTTTATTGTATTCCATATGAATTTGAGTATTGTTCTTTCAAGGTCTGTGAAGAACTGTGTTGGGATTTTGATGGGGATTGAATCAAATATGTAGATTGATTTTGCTAAGATTGGTTTTTTAATTATTATTCTGTTGATCCTACCTATCCAAGAGCATAGGAAATCTTTCCTTTTTGATATCTTCTTCAATTTCTTTCTTCAAAGACTTAAAGTTCTTGTCATGCAGGTCTTTTGCTTGTTTGGTTAGTTACCCCAAGATATATTATATTATTTATGGTTATTATAAAAAGAGATGTTTCTCTGTTTTCTTTCTTGGCCCATTTATCATTTGTATAAAGGAGGGCTACTGATTTTTTTTTCAGTTTTTCAGTTTTTTCCTGCCACATTACTGAAGGTGTTTATCAGCTGTAGGAGTTCCCTGGTAGAATTCTTGGGGTCACTTTTGTAAACTATCATATCATCTTCAAATAGCAAAAATTTTACTTCTTCCTTTCCAATTTGTATCCTCTTGATCTCCTTTTGTTGTCTTATTGCTCTCGCTAGACCTTCTAGCACTATGTTGAATAGGTATGGAGAGAGAGGACAGCCTTGTCAAGGAGGACCCGAAGAGGGATACATGGATCAACCTGGGGAAGGGAAATAATGAGTTTTCTGTGGTAAACTGGGGGTGTGGACAGTAAATGGGAGGGGCTAGGGGTGAAACCATGAGGCAATGGGATGATGGAGTTGGGGAGGGATATGGTAGAAGAGCAAGGAAAGAAATAACTGGGTAGAGGGAGCCATTTTGGAGCTAGAGAGAAACCTGATGCTAGGGAAATTCTCAGGAATCCACAAGGATGACCCCAGCTAAGACCCTTGGCAATAGCATAGCTTTTCCTGTAATCAGATTGGTGACTACCCTGTCATTATAGAAGCTTCATCCAATAACTGATGGAAGCAGATGCAGAGATCCACATCCAGTTGAAGAGAGAGAAGAGGGATGATATGAGCAAGGTGGGGGGGGCTCAAAATTATGAGCACGAAACCCACAGAGACAGTTGACACAAACTTGCAGGAACTCACGGACTCTAGACTGATGGCTGGGGATCTTGCATGAGACCAAACCAGGCATGTGGGTGACAGTTTCTGTTAGTAGGACCCCAGGCAATAGGACAGGTTCTAGCCTTAGTGCATGATCTGGCTTTTTGAAGATGCCAGGGATGGGTGTGGGGGTTGGTCCTCCTGCAATGGAATGTGCCAGGCTTTCTTGACTCCCCATGGGTGAGGAGGCCTTATCCTTTCTGAGGAGTGGATAGGGGTGAGTTGAGGAGAGGTGGGGGGAGGTGGAGAAGCAGTGGGAGGGGAAGCTGTGGTTGGTATGTGAAATGAATAAAAATAAAATAAAATATAAAAATGTTACATTCATCAAGTGTTTTGTAAGATAGTTTGTGACATATGTTTTCCCTTGTCCATATATAGTAACTCAACTGGAAAACATGAATCATTCAGATTACCCTTTATTCTTTCTATTGGCTGGAATAAAGTAATTCAAATGTAGTCACATAAATTCTACCATTGGATAAACTATATAGAATACTGTAAGTAGTATTAGTTTGCAGTAGTATTAATTTAAGCATCTCTGAATCTGGAAAATTAAAATATCAATTAGAGTAGAGATTTTGATCTAGGCATTCTGTTTCATCATACATGGACATAGATGGACAATGGTAAAAATAAAATACAGGGTAGAGTTTAGTTGTAATTGTTCCCCACCAGTGTCCTGATTTTTGAGGATTTGCACATTGATGTCTGTGCAAGCAGTCACAGTCAGGAGGGAAAAAGTGAAAAATCACTTTGGGGAAGAATCCCAGAGAGAAGTGGCTTTTACTAGAAAACCATTGAAGAACACTGGGAATGGAAAGTTATCTTTGTGCCTTAGCAGTTATTTCGGGGTTTTCCAAAGAGTGGCCAGTGTATTAATCAATAATTACCAATAAATACCTGTGCTAGCAACACAGCTTCACTGTGTCTTCAAAGGTCCAACGGAGCTCACTATTATTTTTCAGTGCTGTAGTTACTGCCAGTTGCCAACCAATTTCCTGGTTTTCTGTCTTCTTAGCCAGTTCCTTTCCACGACCTACAATGTTTTCCACAAATTCATCATTTGCTTTTCACACAACTCTCATACTGCTGTCCATCACCATTAGCACATGGAAGCCTGCCTCCAACTGCATGTCCCAAAGAGTTTGCTCTTCAGACTTCTCTTCATCCACTAATGACTTAATGTCCATCAATCACTTCTCAGCTTTGTAACACATGACTGTTTACTTCCACTAGTCATTGGCATCTGTGTTTACTATTTCCCCTTGTACATGTGTCCTCATACCTCATAGTGGAAATCTGGGAGAGAGACAGGAAGGGAGACATCATCTTTACTGACACTGACTCATGAAATGACTCATGCATGTTTAGTTCCCTACTGGAATCTTAAATTGAAATTATGTGAAGCAATATATTTCTACATTTCTAGACAAACATTTAGTAAACCAACCTTGAAAGAGATACAATATGATCCTTGCTTTCAAATATGTCTGCCAAAGAAATTTGAACTTTTTTGTGTCCTGTGTCTTGCAGAACGGCAAATCAACCTGGCTTAATTACACTATTCGCTGAACAGGTCAAATGTTGAGGCCTGTCCGGTTTTAGCCACTTGAACATTTGTGTTCTCTCCCTCTTGGCTATTCTTACCAATGCATTTTCCCCCAACTATTTTCATTTTGGTTTGTAGATTATTTTAACCTTTTAAATGTATTTCTTTGGGGCTGGACAGATGGCTCAGCAGTTAAGAGAACTTGCTGTATCCATATCAGATGGCTTGCAAACACCTGTAACTACAGCTCCAGGGTATCTGATGCCCTCTTCTGGATCTTTAGACACTTGTATGCATGTGGTGTATAAACATGCATGTAGGCACACACATACACATTTTTAAAAATCTTGAACTAAAGACTTAAATGTGTTTCTTTAGCTTGGGGAGGTAACATATACATGAGGTCATGGCCTCTAGATTCTGCCTGCCTTTCCAGTTGACTTCATTTTCTGTAAGGTTACATCTTTATTTAAATTGAAACAACTCTTTCCCCAATGTAAAAAAATATTTTTATACTTGTATTTATAGTGCACCAACTATAGTTTTAGCAATTTGTTTCTACAGGCTCCTGATTCCTCCCCCCCAATCCCCAAGTACAGTTTATGTTAAGAGATATACCTTTTCTGGGTGTATTCTACACCCACATCTTTTATAAATTAATTTTTATTTAAATTAAAAGCAATCTTATTTTACATACCAATCCCAGTTCCCTCTCCCTCCTGTTCTTCACTCCCCTCACAGCCCCCCCATTCCATCCCCCATCCACTCCTCAGGGTGGGTGAGACTTTTCATGAGAAAACCCATACTAGGATTCTTCTCACTATGACATGCTTTCTCATCTACTTTATTCAATAATGCACATATGGGGCTGGAATGATGTCTTGGTGATTAAGAAGGTTTACTACTCTAAGAGAGGACCCCACTTCAGTTCCTAACAACCACTATCTATAACTCAGCTCCAGGGCTTAGATACCCCTGATCTCCATGGGCATCTGCACTCATATGTACATACCCTTACAGAGACTCACATGAACACACATGATTCAACTTACAAAAATAAATGTGAAAACCCATGCTTATACACCCACTGAAGCAATGAGCAGTTAACCTTAATTGATCCCTCAAAGTTCTTGCCAAAGAGGTCTTCAAGGGTTCTCTACAAATAAGTATTTAGCATTTAAAAATAACCTCAAGAAAATATCAGTAATGCAATGATCTAGTAAGTGTTTCCTACAGAAAAATCATCATGCTTACAACCCTACTATAGATAATTTCCCCTTTTTATTGTAGACTGATACCCTTTCTGTCAGCATGATTTCTCTGGTCCCTATTCATTAGGTACTTATATGTCAGACTCAGTAAAACTGATTGGATTATACGAAGATGGCTTACAAAATCAGTGTCATATCATAGCAGAGACTATGGGCTTTACATAGTAACTCAAAACCACGGTTGCTGCTGCTTCTCTGCCCTCTCCTTCTTTTTTATATCAAATTAAATAGCAAATTCTCAAATGATGTTCTTGTCAGAAAATTATCAACACATATTCTAGACAAAATCCTTTTAGGCTTTGAGAGAAGGTGATTGGTAGAATTGCACTCTAAGTGGTCATGAGCTAGTCAGGAGGGACTGTAGCTGAGCATCCCACAGCAGTGGCTACTGTGACTTGTTCTATACAATTAAAAATGGCTCATTGAAAACACTTAAGATGGATCAACTTTTAAGTTTAATAAGTCTGAAAAGATCTAATTGTGTTGGCCAACCTGAGTTTCTACAGTCATATTTGTGAAACTGAGTTAAAATGTATTCATAGAGCATGGTGACATTTTGGGGTAAAGATCTCTGGGGTAGATATCAAGGCTTATTATCCAAAGAGGTCTCAGAATAATATAAATATTTCTGTGAATTGTAAAATACTTGAATTAATTGGCATCCTGAGATTTAATTACACTGGAACTCAAGGAATTTACTTGGTGCTATAGTTCAGTCTAACACTTCATATTTTCTTATACCACTGTCCGTTTTTGTGAACATCTATATGTTAAATTACAGTTAGAGTTACTTGCTGTCAATTAACATATCAACATTTAATTAAGACAGAAACTAATCTTTTAAAAATGAATAGATCTCCATCATTTGCTTCAGGCTAGAAATGAGAATAGAATATAATACATGTTGAGGATGCAATATGCATTGTCCATAGCCAATGTGAAACATAGGACAAAATTCAGAGTTATTAAGCAACAAAACTAATGTCCTAAAGCACTGGAAACAGTTTCAGGAAAAAGGAGTCCACAATATTTTTTGATCATGAACTATTATTTCATTTTTCTTAGAAAACCTAATCACATGCTAGCCTGTACATCTAGAAGCCCTGTCATAAGAAACAGATACTTATGCTTACTACCTCTGTGTCCCATAGTGATTTGTGTTTCAGAATGCTTTCATTTTTAGAACAATGATTCATATCTCAAGGGGCCCTAGAACATTCTTTGGAAAAGTGGAAAGCAATATGAATAAACATAATTTATTGCACATAAGAGGTACACGTACATACAATAGCAGAATACACCACCTGTGATTAAGCAGAACAGTCTGTCTTGGTGTGTGCTATATACAATGAAGGTTTATGGCTGAATCTATTGCCTGGAACATAGTAGGTACTTGACAAATTATCTTTGGAAGCAAATGCACTGTAGTATGCAAGCCTTTACTCTCTCCACCCCTAGCCTTCAGCAGCTAATTTCTTATAAGACTTCTTGAATTTTTTATATGTGATCTACAGGAAGTCAAGTTTATCATGAACTTGTAACTGGAACTCTGCTTGGCATATTTTAACTTATTATGTTAAAGCAAGGAGCTTCTTTTTATGGTTGTAAAATGTTGCCTAGTATGAAACCCTAGCATGCTGAAGCAGACCCTGTAGCCATTAACGATGAGAGGAGGATTTTTTTCTCAATATTACATATCCTTTGCCTATGTTGAAGAACACATTAGTCTCCAAAGCTCACTGCTCCCCCTGGACCCCACAAGGTTCTGGAATCCTTAGGTCTCATGAGTTGTCTTTTCCTAGGATTTATACTTCTAAGAACTTTGTTTGTGTTTTCTATTTCCTTGGAACTCATATGCTCAAGTCCACTGAACATTTTGCTATTTAAAAGTCTACTATCCCTTTTCTTCTGTATATATAATTTTATTTATCACATATTCATTGCATATAGTAATGGATATAACACTAAAGAGTGTGAGTTTTCTTGTCTCATTCTTCATTTTGAATGAAATACTCTCAGTTTCACCCCATTTATTATATGTTGATGTTTCTGTTGTGATGAGACTTATATGGGGTATGCTTCTTGTTTACAGATTATTGTTTTGATCATGAAGAGTTTAGTCTTATTAAATCATCTGTTGATTTGATTATGTGATCATTTCTGCTTGTGTGAAATATTACATTGGCTTGAGTTACATTGTATCCCCAAATGAAGGCAACTTGATGCCTATGAATCATTTTTTAAGAGTTAAACTCAGTCTCACAGTATTGAGATGTTTTTGCTTTCATATTCATCCAGAAGATTGATTTATAATATTTCTTGTTGTGTCTTCAACTGGTTTTATGTAAATGTGAAGCTTTGTAAAATGAATTTAGAAGGATTCCTTTTCTTTCTATTTTATTGACTAGTTTGAAGTACATTGGTGCTCTTTAGTGATTTGTGAGAGCTGAGTGGTGAATCTGTTTTGGACTGGACTTAATCTCTCTGGTGTTGTCAATTCTATTTAAGTTGTTCACATCCCCTTGGTTTCATTTCTGTAGGTGATATATATCTAGAAATGAATTCATTTCTTTTAGGTTTTCCAGTTTATTGGAATATAGGTCTTTTGGAATACGCCATAAATCTTCTGAATTTTGCTATTTGTCATAATGTCTCCCCTTTCATCTCTGATTTTATTAATTTGAGTCATCTTTCCTTCCTTGATATAGCTATGAATTTATCAATTGCATTTATCTTTTTAAAGAACCAATTAATTGTTTCATTGATTATTTTTCATGTTTATTTAATCAGTTTCTGTTATGATCATTATTATATCTTTGATTTGGGGTTGGGCTTGTTTTTGTTTTACTAAGATCATGGGATGAATCACTAAGCTATATATTCATGATTCTCCCAGCATTATCTTCCAAGTTTCTGGAAAACCTCGTTGATCTCTGAGGAGCCAATCGCTTTTCCAGCCCCAAACTTCAAAACTCTTCACATTCTTCTATATGTTCAGCTTCATCAGAGAACCCCACTCCTGGAATCAATTTTTGTCAACTCTGTTTTCCACTGTGTGATAAACACCACAAACAAAAGAAACTTGCAGAGAAAAAGGCTCATTCCAGCTTTCATGTTGTCATCCATCATCAGCAAGGGAAGCCAGGGTAAAAGATTAAGCAGGAACGAAATCAGAAAGTGTGGAGGAATACTGCTAATTGGCTTGCTTCCAGGTTTATGTTCATTTGCCTTTTTTTTTTTTTTTGGTTTTTTGAGACAGGGTTTCTCTGTGTAGCTTTGGAGCCTTTCCTGGCACTCGCTTTGGAGACCAGGCTGGCCTCAAACTCACAGAGATCACCTGCCTCTGCCTCCAGAGTGATGGGATTAAAGGCGTGCACCACCAACGCCCGGCTCATTTGCCTTTCTTATTAGCATAGGTCAACCCATCTAGAGAAGGGACTGACAACAGTGGACTTGGACATCACATATCAATTATCACTCCAGAATATGCCCTCCAAAAGTGACCTCTGATGAATCTGAAGCAGAGAATTTTTCAATTGAGTTTCTCTCTTTCTGGGTACATCAAGTTGACAACCTAGTTTATCACCACAGTTAGTGTTAAAATAGTTTTATTTTCCTTTTACTGTACTTTGCCACCTTCAGATCTTCACTATTGCATACAAATTTAATTATATTCTTGTTTTATATCAAGCTTTATAATTTATTATTGTTTCTCCATCTATTCTGTTTTATTTGTCTAAGAATTAACTCATGTGCAATCCGTATACATTCTCTCAGTCCTACTTTATTTCCATCTAATTTCTACACAATTTTTAAATAATTTTAATAGTTTTAAACTCTTTAAACTTCATTCACTTTGACAATATTCCAATATTTCCTTCTTTTAATTTTGTTTGTCTTCTCTATTTTTCTGTTGCTTTTCTAGCATTTTTAATTTTGTTCAGATTATTTTCTTTCCATTTATACCCTTAGTTCCTAATACCATAGTCAGTATAGTATATACTGTATGATCCTTCTTTTCATATTCTATAAACCATATTGAAATTGAAGGGGTAATTGTTTTAGTTGAACATTATTGTGTTTTCTTAACAAGCTATCCATCAGTTTTGTTCATCCATCAGTGGTTGCTTCCTCAGCAGTATTCCACTAGTGGAGTATTGATAGAAATGTTTGTTTACATCCCAAGGTCTGTTTCATGAAGTTTGTGGCTTTGTCATGTGAAATTTTATTTTTGATGTTTTTTCTTCTAGATATTTTCTTTTTCTTCTACTTGTATATCCAGAGAAGGTAGAACTACTAACTCTTTCTTCTGTCCATAAATTCCTAGAGGAAACATTTGCTTTATGTTCTAGATTTTTGAAATGTTCATAGATCTCTACACAGGTAGAGGTGACCCAAAGTTGTCTCCTGGTCCAATAACAAAGCATATCAAAACCAACACCCATAGTTCTTCACGAGAACAAGTATGCTCTGACTATATACAGATGTCTGTGTTATCCCAGAAGACAGTCTGGGAATGGCGGCAGACGCTCATCTTTATGGCATTCCGGAGACTGAGATGGGAGGATTACTAGTTTGAAGTCATCCTGGGCTACATAGTACCACCCTATGTGAATAAATAACAACAGTAACAAAACAAAATGTAAATATTTGATAATATTTGATGGGATTTGAATATGAAATCTCCACAGGCTCCTAGGCTAGGTGCTGAAGCATAGGTCCCCAGTCAAGTGGCAGCAGTATTTGGGGGAAATTACAGACACTTCAGGAAATGGGACCTAGCAGAAAAATGTAGTCCTCTAGGGATATACTGTCTCTGTTCCTGCTTCCCATGAGGCAGACAGCCTTACTCTACCACACACTATCATGACATTCTGCACAAGCACATGGAAGCTCTGAAGTCACAAGGCTAAATAAACCATTGTCTTTTAAGTTGTTCTCTCAGTAGTTCTGGTGATAGAATACTTCATATCTGTTCCTCACCTTTATTTTCCAGTCTCCTCTAAGCTGACTTCATTCACTGAAATGCTCACTGATATGTACATCTATATAATAGTGTTGGAGTTAATGAACCCATTGTTACCCTTCCCTCACCTCACCTTAATAGAGCTCTAAGTAACATGTACTGTGTTCATGTTTCCTCCTCAAACTTTGTCTTTGGGCTTCTACATTTGTGGTATAAGTTATATATTTTTTTACTGTCCATTCTTTTTATTCATTTTTAAAGACAGGGTCTTTCTATGTAATCTAGTCTGGGCCTCAAACTCTCCAAGGTCCTCCTACCTCAGCTTTTCAAGTTTACTCTCATGGGCCACTATGCCTGGCTTCATTCTTTTACTATTTTCAGATCTTGGCTCCTCTGCTTCATTGGATAAACTCTTTTCTCAGGTGATTTCATACATTTCCAAGGTTCTGCATTTTTCTTTAGTGTCATGACTCCCTGGAGCTTCCAGCTCATAACTGACTACCTACTGGAATATATTTCATCACTATTTCAGTTTAGGAAGTGTCAAAATATAGTCTCATTTGGAGACACACTTCTCCCATAACATGCATGGAACTTTTCCCTTCCAGACCATTATCTCTCTCAAAGTGTATAGGGCTTTCCTGAGGCTTACGAGCCCCCGAGACATTACAAAATGATTTCTCTATTCTCTGTATAAGTCAAAGAAGGGTCAAACAAAATCTGAATCACCAACAGGTGTCACTCTTGCTGAGCAGTGACTGGGAAGGGTGCCAAAGATGATTGAAGAGATGCCTTTATTAGTCATCAGTGAGGAAAAGACCTTTTACATAACTCTGCATATAAGGGACAAACAGTGATTGTGTATATGTAGTCCAGGATGTTAATCAGATGATGACTTCCACATGGCTCCTAAATACTTAGGTGATGCTTTCCCTTTAGTCCTTTGCTAAGCCAGTCCCTCTTCTATTCATCCAGGTCTTAGTCTCTTGCCCTTTGCCAGTAAGCTGCTTAGTCTTCATATTTTGTTTCCTGCATTTCTCAGTATGATTGTTAATATTACTGTCAGCTTTAATAGATTAAAGTACACATACAGGGTTGGTAAAAATGTCTTTGGGTATGTCTCTAAGGACATTTATAGGGAGAAACATCTAGGTAGACTAGAACTGCCTTGAATGTGGCTTCACACATGTAGGGCAGGAGCCTGGATAGAATAAAAACTGGAAAGGAATGGAGTTTAGGGATATATCTCATTTGGTAAAATGCTTACTGTACAAACATGAGTACTTTCCCATGAACTTCTTGTGAAACTGAAACCCATTGCATTACTTAAGCTTGCAAGAATCTTCTGAAATATTTGAATATTGTAGGAGAATGTTAAAATATTGTAAGATTTTAAATTACAGAAAAACGATTGGATCTCCTTTTTGAGACATGGGATTTAAGAAGGAGTGGGAATATCCAATAGGAGAAAGTCCAGACTCATGGCAGAAAGAGATATATAGTACATACAATGATATAGATAGAATACAGAGAATTGTAAGATCTGAAAGCAATGGCCCTTGAGAGAAATGATGGAACACACTGAGGATTATTTCTGAGACAGAGGTACAATAATAAACCAAAATAGAGCATATGTAGAGATGGAGTTGTACAACTATTCTACTATAGAACTGAGTTTATCCAGCATCATTCTCTCAGGAAGAAATTCAGGAGGGGCATAGTTTTGAAGGGGGTGATAAATTCCCTAACTCTTAGCTAAGCTTGAGAACCTGTAGAAAATTGAAATGAGTCACATTCATTTGGCTTTTGGGTCAGAAATCTGGGAGCTGAGGTACAAAGATCTGGGGAATTGGAGGAGTTTCCAGAGGAAAGGTTAGAATCTTTGCTTCCAAATTGTTTAGCAGATTCTGGAAGAGTGATCAATGGAAAACATGGAGAAATGGTTAGAAAGCTGTCCTTCAAAAGACTGTTGATTTAAAATGTATAGGACAAACAGTCAGTTAGGACTCAAAACTCCTTGAATTCCCAGTCAGACAGCAGGAATGGTATTGTAAAAAGCAATTTGGATAAAATTGTAGGGATAGAAAGAAACTGTATTGAAATGATCTTTTGAGTAAACGAGAGTTACTTTATTTTCCAGTTTATTAGCTGAAAAATGAATTAAGGTGCAAATGAGTCAACTTAACTTTTTAGCTTTGCAATTAGAAGAAAAGGAGCCAGTGATTAAAGGGGCACCTAAAACTCGTCCAAAATCAAGTAAAGAGCAGTAAAAAGGGAAGGGGAGATAATAAATCCGTGGTTAAGTCTCAATATGGAGCAGGGAGGCTGTGGCAAGCAAAAAAGAAAAAAAAAACTGCTTTAAACTTGCCTTCATCTTCCTGGGATTGAGACGTACCTTTTATTACTATGGGGCAATGTTTTATGTTTTCTATGATGTTTAAATGTCAATAGTGTGTGTGTGTGTGTGTGTGTGTGTGTGTGTGTGTGTGTGTGCACTGTGAGTCCACACTCAGCTGTATATTCCACATCTGCAACGTGAAGCTAATTTTGTTTTCACTTTCGTACAGCCTGTCACTGCTTTGTGGTAACTAACTGATAAGCCTTGACTAAACTCCGCCATGTTGCTGGTATCTTCTCTACTTTCTTCCTCTCCAAACAAAATCTATCATAAGCTGAACCGTGAGGTTTCAGAATACACTGCAACTTCCGAGCTGCCCACTGATCAAGCCACAATTACTCCAAATACATCATCATATTTTTCCTTTTAAAAAGTAGACTTTTGACACAATTTTCTTCCTTGATGACTCAATTTCTTTTATTGGACATCTGACTCTCATTTTAGGAGCCATTGAGAACCTTAAATAATTAAAATTTACAGATCATAAAGTTTTATTCAGTCAGTGTCAAGGCTGATTCTCCTATAAGGAATTGAATGTCAGAGATTACTTTTCCAGTGGGAGTGAAGATCAGAACAGTCTCATTTCATCTTTAACATAAATTACCACCAAGTAAGACGCTTGACTGAAAAATCAAGAAATCGTTGTCAGTATGCATTCAAATGCGTTAGAGTAGATAGTTGGCTATTCTGTTATCCATGAATAAGATGCTTAAAAAGTTAAATGTAATGTTCGAACATCAAAGAGGATGGGGGCAATCATCTTAGATAGGAGTTCAGAACTCAGAGGCTTCACTGGTTCAAATTGTTCTGTGGTCTAAAGAGTGAAATTTGTTTATGTTTCAGAGAAATGCTTAAGAGTATATATCTGAGAACGGTGGCTTTTTCTATGATTTATGAGTGTCACACATAGTGTTAATTAGGTAAGGACTATCAAAGGGCTTGAGAAACCACAGCTGGGAAAACGACAGGGATCCAAGTATCTCTGCTGGGAAGATAGTAAACTCCAGAAAGATGCAGGCAAGATCTAGCTAAAGAAACAGCATCAGCTTGAGTGTCACAGACTTGATGGTGAAGCTCAACAGTTGAGCCCTTTTGTAAGGCCAAAAATATGGAAAAGGTTGAGACTGGGTAAAGATACAGGAACAGACAGATAAATGGATGGTAGGTCCAGGTCCAGATGAGAGAACAGGAAGTGTGAACAGTTGTGTACGTAGCATCACCAGAAGGAACTTAACTGAGCTGAATCATCTGGGACTACTGGGAATTCTATGCTTGTCAGTCTTAAACACACACACACACACACACACACACACACACACACACACACACACACACACACACACACACAGAGGTATATGAATGGCTAGATAATAGGTTGGTAAGGGCTGATAGCAAAAGGAGCTTGTACAATGGAGCTTCCCAAGGCAAAGCACAGTGTGAAAAAATTGCCGTTTTATGCAATTTAGAATATCATAGAGCAAAAATAAAGCCTTATCTCAAAAATCACAATTTTTCTTTACTACTTATTCAAATATCGCTAGCTTTATAAATGCCCAATGATGATTAAATGTATTTTTATTGACTTGAATTCACATGGAAATTGGTCATAATTTTTCTTATATATTTTGGAAAGACACCTTGTTAGGCTTGGGGGTAGGGAAGAACATATTTTACTTATTTAGTTTGGAGAGCTTCTAAAGTTTTGGATTACAACCCCTCAAACATTCACAGAGTGCTGTTTTTACTTATCACAATTTGCTCCAGATCATCAAAGAACACATTTTTCCTACAGGAAAGGAGTGTAACGCAATGACTTTGTTGAGAGCATTCAAAATATATAAGGAGCTCTTTCTAGTTTACCTTTTAAAGACGACTAAGGTGTGTGAAAGGGCATTATCCCATGTGGTAGTATGACTTTTTCCACTCCAGAAACATCTTATTCACCACCTTCAAATAGTTGGCTACCTGGTAAGGTAGCAATGGATCCTACTTGAGACAACAAGGCAGAGGTAGCTGGTCTATTATCATCTCAATGAGGTCTATGCTTTGGTAGAAGAAGGAAAGTAGGGTTGTCTGGATTGAAGTCTTTTACTCTCTCTTGCCTAACTTTTGCTACAAGTGACCTTAGGAGATGTTCGAGTGTATAGGAAGTGAAAGATAAACCGATTTCACCATCTGTGATTGAGAAGGACTTATATGAAAAGAAGTCAGCAGGTAACCTCTGGTAGAGAAAGTATTTTTCAGGCAGGCAGGGTATTATAGGTGGACAGTTCCAGTAGGCATCTAAAAGACATTCATTATGGCTGTATCATGCTAAAGTCAATAAGGGAAGAGGTGAGAGATGGAACTCTAAAGGATAGAGAGCTAATAATTCATCACTTTATGATTACAAGTCTCCTGAAGGAACTCAAGTTGAGAAGGATTAAGAAGTGTTTTGGCTGCACTGGAATGAACGAACTGCTGTGACCACTACTTCAGGGAGGACTGGTGAAGGATGAAGAATAAAATACAGAGCTTGGAGGAAACTTGGAGTACATCTCTGATTTATTCTCATTTTTACCCATTAGGGAAAAATACTTTCTAGTTGAACATACGTGTAGCATTGTTTTCAGTTTTACATAGAGTTTGTTCTCCCTCCCCTCTTCACTTGCCAGTTTCTGTTTGCTTCTGAGTTGAATTCAGAAGCTTCCTTTAATTGATACATTTCTTTTGTACTTCACATAAAAGTGGAGGAGTATCAGAGAATGCTGCAGTACTGTTTGTAGCCCTCTGTTTATAAGAATGCATGACAATCAATGTTTGCACTCCGTGAAAGGATGGTTTCAATTTTGTCATTGACATAAGGATGAGTTGTGTTGTTAGCACATACTTACCCAGCCAAGCATCTTTTTCTTCCTAGAGTGTACAGACATCTTCTGGGGCTTTCTTTTCAGTTTTGTCCAAGTTTTAGATTCATCTTAAAGTGGGGGACACCTGTTAAAGGACAGCATTTATGACAAAGACAAGAATATTAGTTGAATGATACCCCAACAGAGTAAGTGGACAAGCATTAGTTTTAGCATGTTTTTTAATACTATCAGTTGCTACTTTATCTATTGAGATTGATGTTCAAATATGCAAGGGAAATCAGATCTGAACATTGCATTTGTTATAGCCAAACAAAGAGCTACAATTTGGGACAGGTGTTTAGAAATGTCTATATTTTGTACTTTATAGCATATCAATATTCAATTAATATTGTGATGCTTAATAATCACAGCCTTAGAAGATCATTATAGACACATCACATGTTTATTTATGAGGAAATGAAAACTTGTTTTCTTAAATCAGAGAATGTGGGCTTTGAATGGTAAAATATGAAAAATGTTAGCTTTTTATTGTTCTTAAATTATGTTTTGAAGTTCATATTCAAATTCTTATTCTTAAATATTTATATTTATTTTATGTGTATGGTTGTTTTGTCTGTATGTATATAAGTGTACATACAACATGTGTGCCCGGTGCCCTCAGAGGCTAGAATTGGAGTTACAGGTGGTTGTACATCCATGTGGATGCTGGGGACTGGACTCTGGTGTTCTACAAGAGCATCAAGGCTCTTGACTGTTGAGCCTTTTTCTAGCTTCCAAGATCTTTTTATGTTTATATCTAGCATTTATAAAGAAATAGTAGTATGTAGTACATGCAGTTTTGCTACAAATAAAGCTGAAATATAAAATACATTATTTCAATGTATTCACAATTGGTTGCAAAACACTTATAATGATAAATAAGAGGAAGTCATTGGAGCCATGAATAGTTTTAAGGTTTTTTGTTTGTTTGTTTCTGAGGCAGGGTTTCTCTGTGTAATAGTGCTGGTTTCCTGGAACTAGCTCTGTAGACCAGGCTGGCCTCAAACTCACAGAGATCTGCCTGTCTCTGCCTCCCTAGTTCTGGAATTAAAGGCATGTGCCACTATCACCCAACTTAGTTTTCAGAATTTTGTTGTTGCTATTGTGTTGAGTTGTAGATATCTTTCTTATGTCTATAACACATTTCATTGTTTCACGCAACTAATCAAAATTCTAATATCTTTGGAAGTCCCAGAAGAAAATTACTTTACTGTATATGCTCAAATTCTTTTTTCATAAAATATTCTGATCCGTTTCCCAACTCCTCTCAGATCCTCCCTACCTCCCCACCCACTAACTGTTCTCTCTCTCTCTCTCTCTCTCTCTCTCTCTCTCTCTCTCTCTCTCTCTTAGAAAATAAACAAGCAGAAAAAAACAGAATTAAAAAAAAACAAAACAAAGACAAAAGTGCAACACACACTATAAAAACATAAAATTGGAAACCATAATATACAAACAAAAGACCAGTAAGATAAAAATGCCCAAACAAAGCAATATGAGACAGAAGTCTACAAAGGTACCATTGAGTTCATCTTGTGTCGGCCATCTACTGCTGGGTATGTGATCTACTGCCAAGTGTGGCTTGTACATCAACTGAGACTATATCAAATTTACTACACTGATGACATTTAGAGATCTTTAGAATCTGAGTGCATATAGACAGCCTCTTACATTTGTTCGACACAGTATTTCTTCCTAGTTCTCTAAGTGTTATGAATGAGTATTTCTGCACAATTCAGGACTAATTTTCAGTTATTTTCTAAAGTTCTTATGGACTGGTGAGTTGGATTACCTGGGAAAGCTTCTGCCTTCAATTCTGAACAAAATTTGAAGCCCAGCACCACATGGTAAATGAGAACAGATCACCCCAAGTTGCTCTTTGACCTTTCAACTTTGTGTCTTAGGCTAGACATGTCAGAATAATTTTACTATTTTATTGTAGCATGGTTAATAAAAACACAGAGACAGAGATTAGGGTTAAAGCTGAAAGATCAGTAAACCAAAGCAGCCAGCCACTAGAGAGTGCTCATCTTTCCCTATGCTCAAACCGAAGTGGAGATCCACCAAACCTCAGATTGCTCTGCTAGCCACTAATTAGTTATAGCCTTCTTCTTAAAAGTTTAGACAAAAGGGGAAATGTGGTGATACTTTGTTTATGATCTAACAAATAAAGCTTGCCTGAAGATCAAAGTGCAAAACTAGCCGCTCTAGTCGGCCACAGAGGCCAGGCAGTGGTGGCACACTCCTTTAATCCCAGCAGCCACACTAGTGAGCCCTAGAAGCTGGGCAGTGGTGGTGGTGCAAGACCTTAATCCCAGCACTAGAGAGGAATATAAGGCAGGTGGAGACAGGCAGGAGTACAGTGTATTCAGTCCACAGTCACGCTGATGACAGGATCACCCCTTTTGGTCTAAGCTTTGGTAGAGGTAAGAACTTTCTAGTGGCTTGGTTGCTTTGCTTCTCTGATCTTTCAGGCAAGCTTTATTTGTTAGGTCATAAACAAAATATCACCACATTTAATCTTAATTTTACAGCAATTGCACAGACATCATAACACTTTGACTTCTAGTTGCCCAGAGTCCACCATCAGCTGCATTCAGCTGTATGCTTGTGATGAAAGAGACTGTTTTAGAGGCTATTATAAAAAACATCACATTACAACATTAAAAACTCTCCACACTCCTCCAACACTTGGAACAGAAACTATCCCCCGTATCATTCATGATCCTGAAGGAGATTCTGCATTGCATCCTTTCTTCAGGCTACAGCATTGATAAGAGGGGTAGTCTAGGAATGGGCGTATGGGTCAGGAAGAGGTGGAAAGCAAGGTCTTAAAGGTTTACTACAGAATTGCCTGAATTTTGAGGGATTGTCATGATTTTTGACATAAACAATATTATTGAACAAAACATTAAAGCATGAATTACCAGGATCACAAATCATGGGTAGAACACATATCTGATTTTTTTTTCTAAGAAAAAGTAGTGATAATTTTTACAACATACTTACTAATATACAGAACTTATTCTGGACCTGCTTGTTATATTTTACATTTTTTTTTGTGTGTGTATAAGTGGAGTGCCTATGGAGCCAGGAGAGAGTGTCAGATATTCTGGATCTGGAGCTCTAGGCAGTAGTGCATACTGGGAAACAAAGTCGGGTCCTCTGAAAGAGCAGTGTATTCTCTTAGCATCCCAGCCATCATCTCTCCAGACCTCAGCTTGTTATATTTTTTTAAATGCCTGATTCACCTTCATTTTACTACCTTGGACTTGGGGACAGGGACTAGAAATTATTATCTTACAAACAACACTTCAAATGATCTGGAAATGCAAAAACAAAAACAAAAATCCCCACAAAATTTTGTAGTACATCACCCGGTTTTCTTTGAACTTTATAATAGAAAAAATTATTCTATTGATACCTTTTTATATTTTCTTGTATCTTGGAAATTAGTACAAAAGACATACAATGGGTACAGCATGAATGAATATACCAAAGAGAGGTTATATGTCAGAAGAAGAACACTTGAACAGAAATTAAAACATGGCAGTCTTCCAAATCAACATCGGGCATAGCCATCTTTGTGACTTTAACCTGGGCAAATGTAGAATACTGTAGAAATGTAAATCACAGCAATATTTCTAGCACATAAATGTAAATGTATAAAAATGTACAATGTATAGCATATATATGTAAATGAAAAGCTTCATACTTCAGGTTGTGTGAGAGATTTATATTCCTCTGCAACATCCTTGGATATGGTGCAAGAAATTGGGAGGGCATTTAGGGCTGAAGATGTCCTCCACAACATTTGGTTCACACGAATCTTTTATTCATTTATTATGAATTTTAATTAAACAGACTTAATTGGAATCACTTTTATATTCCCTTTGTCCTAATATATTGAGTTAATTTATTGGATATCTTGAAGCAATATTGGTTAATAAAATTGACTTTGTAGTTCACATTGAGTTTGAATTTTAACTATCCCAATAATTACTAATTGGTTTTCTCATGAATGACCTAAATTCTCAGAAACATAATTTACTCATAGATGAAATAGTACCTACTCTGTGGAGCTATGGTAGGAGTGAACTGATGTCTGGGCTAAGCATTGAGAATAGTTTAAGGAAAATGATGTGTTTAAAAACTGATGGAGAAAATAAAAAGAACAAATGTTATTTTGCCTGCATGAGAGGGTTAAATTTAGGACATACACTCAGAGATGATGAATTATTTTTACTGAAATAACTGTGTGCATGGTAAATCTTTTTACATTCATATATGCATATCTACATACACAGACATATTTATGCACATATACAAAAATAGGAAAAATTCTGTAAAAAGGTTAATTTTTTTCAAATTTGACATGCTTTTATTGGAACTACAGTAAATGTGATGCAATATCAGTATTTGCTCTGATAATTCATATACAAATTTTAATTAGGTGTAGCTTGAGTTTTAAAATTTCATGAACAAGAATTATCAAGCTAGATATGTCATTTTCTCCCTAGAAAAAAGTCACACTGTTCTCCAGTCTATTTATTTATTTAATTTTAGATCCAAGTTTCCTATGGAGACATGTTCTTCAAGGACATTTGACACCTTTCTGAATCTACAAAATTTAATGCAGGTACTTCTGGGAAATGCTTTTAGTTCATAATGTCAAGGTAAAAGAAAAACTGCACATATTTTTAAAGTTCTTCAGAATAACACCAACCAACATATGCAAGTAAAAAATATATATATATTTATTTTAGAGGTGGTGAGCGGGCTTAGTGATTAAAAACATGTACCTCTCTTGCAGAGGACCCAAGTTTGGTTCACCTCACCCAAGTGTTGGGGTGGCTCACAACTGAGTCACCAGAGGAACCCGACATTGCTGACCTCCAGGGACACCTACTCTCACGTGCATATGTACTCATCCATGGAAACACTTAACTCTGTTTATGTGTGTGAATCTGTGTGTATCTGCACACCTGTGCAGGTGCTCACAGAAGTCAGAAGAAGGAGTCAGGGCCCCAGGCATTAGATTTGCATTGAGGACATTGTATATCAGTAATTACGGGTACCAGAGCTAAGTTCATGTCCTCTACAAGTGCAGGACACACTCTTACTCCTAGGGCCATCGCTGTGGCCCCTTTTTTTTAAAGCCACTTTTAAAAAGCTGAAAAATCACTGACACTGAATTTCTACATTGGTCCACTCCATCAGAAGTATAAGCGATAATTCTAGCATTTTGTATTTAAGGAAACACATCTGCTTGTGTTTAAGAACCCATCAGGGTGTTGGTCTCCCAGTAGTATAATGCTGTGAGTAAAATTTTGTCTGGAACATTTTCAAAGATAGCACACTCCATGATTTCTTTCATACACTACAGCCTGGCATCACTTCCAGTGGGCATGCTAGACACCATATTAAAATAACTGTTGAAACAGGTTAAGATGACTCACCTAAAATATTTTAAGAGTAGGATTAGCGAAGACAGCCTACTAATTTTCATTTAAGTGTTTTCTTGTATCACCCAGCATTAGGCTGCCTGCTTGGGAAAATATCACCTGAAAATTTGATTTCCTTATTAAACGTTTAACATTTTAGAGTTGATGACAGCTAGATAAAAATGATGCAAGGGGAAATAGAACCTTGTAAAGAGTGTGTTTTAAGTGAAATGACTGGAATTATCTTAGACAAGATATATATATATATATATATATATATATATATATATATATATATATCATCAGTAAATATACTTTTCACCCTTTCCTCTTGATTCACATAAATTTAATAAAAAGAGTTTTAAAAAATGTGTGCTGGTCTGCATTTTATTATGTAATAATGTCTGCATGGTACCGATTTTCTGTTTCTCACTTCATCAGAACTGTTTTTCATTTGGTTGGACCTCCTCAGCTGTGACGGTGTTGGGAAAAGTCATCTGCAGTTTTGCAATCGTCTACTGAAAAAGGCTGTTTTCATGTAACTATATGTCTCTTGGAGACCAAATGGGAGATGCTTAATGTTAATAAATAAGCAGTTTCAACATAAATAGAGACCAGGCTTTGAGATCTACAGACTTGATTAATTATTATTTTTTTCTGTGCCAAGCCAAATGGACTCATAAAACAAGCGATAAAGTTGTGAATTGTACACTTAGTTACAAATGTATTCAGAATAAATATGGTTTCTATTTGTCAATACAAATACTACAGTGCCGTGGGACTCAGCCTTAATTCATTACAATAGAGCAAAATACAAATATATGACCCTTGTGTGTAAAACACATTTGTACCGAAGTACTGCAGGAACAGATAACTTTGTCTTTCTTTTAGATGCCAAAAATGTGTGTTTCAAAGCCCTGGAAGCTGTTAACTTACTCCTTTCTGGTCTCCATATAGATTCTTTGAAATTCATTCTGATCAAATCGTATATCACACGGTGGCATTTATATAAGCAATATATATATATATTGAGAAGCTTCATACTTATGGAATTGCAGAAACGGGAGAGTGTCATAAGGGGCCAGGCTGGTTACTATTTTCATTGCTATACTATTACATTTTACCATTTGAATAATATTCTGGCTGAAAGATAATCTCACTTTGGTTAAGAGAGACCATAATTGATTATAATGAACAAAGATTATCCTAGATTGGATTGTGATCACAAATTTCACTTTTTAGATCAAATTGATGGAGAAATTCTGCTACAAGGAAATTCATTCTCTCTATAAATAAAATAATGTTGGTCATCATATGGTACAGTGAGAAGAAATAAAAAGCATGAAAGGTCACAGAATACATGCTTGTATGGCAGCAGCATTTAAAGTTACTTCTGTTTGGACAGTTGTGCTCTACAAAAAGAAAATATAAATTAAGACATGAATCATTATGGCTTTCCCCACTTCTAACAGGGAAATATATTTTATAATGATGAGATGCTGCCCAACTAGTTTATTTTATAAACAATAATAAATTTAGTATGCATCAGTCAATGCCTAACCTGAAAAAAGGGCATATATTCCTGCTTAAAAGACTTTACTTGCTTAACCATCAGTTATAGGATGGACATCCAAATATTTTATGCCTCCTAGGGTGGCTCTTGCCTATCCATTTCCACTCAGCAGTTAATTAGGTGAATTTCCCTGCTTATCAATTATACTTTGCTTTCTCAGATCTGCCCTTCGAAGGTCTTATAGTACCACAACCACCTTGGAAATTCTAGCTCATTGTTTACACATCGAAAGTATGCCGGTTTGAATGAAAATGGTCCCCATAGGCTAATAGGGAATGGTACTGTTAGAAGGTGTGGCCTTGTTGGAAAAAGTGTGTCACTGGGGATGGATTTTGAAGTTTCAAATGCTTGCCCAGGTGTCGAGGAGCACCAATCATGTCCCGACAGGAAGGGGTGTGGCCCAAGCTGACTACTGGCTTTCCAAAAGAGGGAGTGACCCAAAGCTGATAACTGGGGCCATTACAAGATGGTGCTGGGAGGAAGCTATGGAGGGGAGGTTTCAAATATTTACTAAAAAAAAAAAAAAAACAATTGGCTGCCCAAACTCACACCAGATGAGGTCATTACACTCGCCGACTATGCCTAAGAGGGAAGAGGACACTAGGTAAAACACAGGAATACCTGTGGTTTTTCACTTTGAGAGGTCTCCACTGTTACCCAATAAATGAGATCTTGCTTGACTTGACTCCCTGTTGTACCTGATTGTCTCCAGGTTCCGAGAGGCTGCGTAATTGGTGAACAGCTTTCATTTAGTGTGTTTCATTTGTGTACATGTTTAGGGATGACTAATTAGGATTGGAAACCCTGTTGGCAGAATTTGTCCATGTAGAAGATGAACTATCCTCTCTCAGGTACTGTTAACTGCTTCTAACTGTCCATCAAGGGTTGGAGCCTTTGGAGATTTCCCCTATCCATGTTAGTGTTTTTGCTGGTGTTATCACCATGCAGGCAACTGTATTATTCAAATCTGTAGATTCAGCTCTCTGTCATATATAGAAGACACTGTCTTATAGTGGACGTCTGGTTCTTAAAGTCTTTATGCCTCCTCTTTCTTGATGTTCTCTGAGTTTTAGCAGTTGTGTTATATGTGTATCAGTTGTGGATGGATGGATGGCCCACAGTCAGTTGTTTTCTGTATTTAGAATTTCAATTGATATTTAAATTTGAAACTGTTATTTTTCTTTTTTAGGGGTGTGGCTTCAAGATAGAATTTCTTTGGGTAGCCTTGGCTGTCCTGGAACTCACTCTGTAAACCAGGCTGGCCTCGAACTCACAGGGATCCACCTGCCTTTCTCTCCCAATTTCTGGGTTTAAGGGAGCATGCTACTATCTTGCATGACAAAACTTTGTTTCTCATATTTCTGAATTGAGGGACCAAAGGGATTTTATCCAAATTCTTTCTATCTAGAAATATAAAAATCTTTAAGAAAATAAAGATAGAGAAATTATTCATGAGGCAATTCTATGAACATGCAGGCCTAAATATTTTGGAGACACTTTAAGATGCGTTATTCAAAGTGTTGAATTGGCCTTCATGCACTCTCTTGTTACTTTAGCTCATTTTTGAAAGATGAAAAATAAACAAATGAAAGTATACATACGTATATGCAAGTATACCCACATGAGTATACAGATCTAAAAAATAATGTATGATGTATAAATTTTCTTCCCACTGTCAAGTTTTTAACTTCATACTCTAAAATTAATACCCTATATATCTTCATGTGTTTTTCTTTTGCTGAGAAAATTTATTTATTTATTTATTTATTTCGAGACAGGGTTTCTCTTTGGAGCCTGTCCTGGAACTAGCTCCTGTAGACCAGGCTGGTCTCGAACTCACAGAGATCTGCCTGCCTCTGCCTCCCAAGTGCTGAAGTTATTTTATTTTTATCTTCCCATTATATATATTTCATAATTGAGACAATGTTTTCATTAATGATTAATTATTCTAAACTGAGCTTACTACATTCGTTTTTGTTCTTCCCAAAAGAAACAAGATCATAAATTACTTATATGTGACAACAATCACAAATTGAAAATACATGCTTGTTCTTTTTCTGTTGTTTCTGTCAATTAATCTCCTTGAATGTTAAATTGTGGAATATCTTCTTGTCTTTGGAGCTACATAGAGTATTATAAGTATTATAGTTTCTATTAAGGTTGAGTTTCCTTTTGTTTATTTGGATTTTACAATTTAAGATTCTTAAATAATATATTTACCTTAATTAAGTAAGATCCAAATTATTAGTTAATTAATGATTAATATTTATTAATATTTCATTAAAGTGATGAGAATGTCTTTCCCACCTAACTTTATAGAAAGATTCGGAAAGATACTGAAGCAGAGCACTGGAGGAAGGTATCAGGAAGTATGGTTATACTAGGGAATTAAGCTCTATGCTTATTTTTAATGTTTTGTTTTGCTTTGTTTTTTATAGAAGGTTTAGCATATTTCTCTCTCAAGGAAAGAGAAAGTCTATGAAGAAGGAAACCTGTGTGGAAGATCTCTGATTCAATTTGGGGACATATACTCATTTCTGTGTTCATCCATGTAGTCAGAATTAAGGCAAGCTAAGGATTATTTTCAAAAACCTCAAACACTATGGAAACCCTATGGCAATGTGAAACTTTATTGAAATATTTTAATGTAATGCATTAGGAAATTGCAAAGTATGATGCCAAAACAAGATGATAAATTCAAAGTGAATGCCTATGTATGGGCTTCATAAACATCCACACTCTCATTGGGAATAGACACAAGTTTTAAAAAGGAAAGGACAAGAAGAAATTGTAAAGAACATTTTTCCAACAAAGTTAGGCATTTACATAGTCTGGATTATGTAGGAAGACTGAACTATGGCCTATGGAAAGAATACAGAACATTCATGACGCTCAGAGGGCAAGTGGTTGAGATAAGTACAGAGAGTCTTCTATTGGGATCTATTTTCTGACCTACCTGTGATGTGGTCAAAGATTCTCAAGTGTGTCCTGGTTATACTAGCTTAAGAAAAAGCATTGTCATTTTTTTAAAAAAATATTAGCGACATGGTTTATAATAATCATCATCAATCCCCAAGGAGAGGCTAGAGATGGATGACAAGATCCCTGTTACAGAGGAAGAGAACTTACTTCTGTAAGCATGTACTAAAGTTTGGTGCATTCAAGAGAAATAGAGTTCAGAGAACACATACCATATGCAATAAGAGGGTGGTGGAGTAGAGCCTTAAAACAACACAAACTTTCTTCAGAAGAGAAAGTTCTGTCTCTCAACATGTGCCTGGCCTTGAGAAAGAGAAACAACTTAAATCAGGGCAATGGAGTAGAATTTCCCTGCCTCTGCCTATCTCTCTTACATGTTTTTCTGATGTGTAGAGTCATAGATTTGAGAATTCTAGGAGAAAGAGATGGAAAAAGTGTTCCCTATCCCCTCTATGGTCACATTAACCTTTGAGCTGAATGTGTAGAAGGAGTCTAACATTGGAGAGTGCTACATACGTTGGTTATGTGTGTAGACGCTGGAAGCTTTCCAATCCAGAGTGCTTACCAAGCCTTCCATCATCTAGGTGTGAGATAGCTATCACAGAGCTGCCTGTTCTGTACTGAGTATCAAGAGAAGAGTTCATATTGTTTTAGGAATGTTAAGAGGAATGTATGTGAATAATAAGGATTCTTTCTGATCACAATTCTTTAGATTTTTCTCAGGGTATAGTCAGTTTTCAGAGTTTGCTGATATACCTGACTAACTAATGCTTACCAAAGGATCAGTATCCTTTTGTATTTTATCAGCCAAACTCACACAGAACTTGTGTACTATCCTATTTATATCTACCTATTAAGTTTTTGTATACTTGATCTGGTGCATCAATTATAGGTACAGCTTTGTTGAAATTAAAATGTGTTTGAGTCAGACTCATATTATAAAAGCAATACAGAAAAGTTAACCACTAATTGGGACTTGCAAAATATATTTTTACAGATTGAAATGAAAAACAAAATGTCATTTAAATGTTTTAATTGGTTTCAGTTTTACAAGTGCAAACCAGATGGTTTCTTTTCAAGTAGTTTACAATGTCTATGCTGCATAACTGAATTACCAAGGCAGCTGTGATTGCTAACATTTACCTAAATAGAACAACATGCCTTCTATTTGTTTCCTGAGAGTACCTGCTTGAGAACAAAAAAAAACCCAGAAAGACAAGAAACCAACCCACATCTTTGCTTATTCTAGAGAGCATACTACTTTAATAAAATAGCCTAAATATGGGCTATACATATTAAGCTACATCACACAGTGAATGCTAATTTTGTAGTTATACTTCTTTGCTAGGTGTCAAAACCAGTCTCTCTGGATTCATTCAATTTTATGTGTCTACCATAGTAAATTTTATTTACACATTTAATGTGAAGAAATTGCTTTTATATTTATACTTCTGTTTCTTGGTCTTTTTAAACTGCTGGCTGAAATGTTACGTTTTATAAGCAACTGTTTCTTCTAAGAAGGAACTAAAGTCTTCTCACTATACTTTTAGTAAGATATTTCTTTATGTCGTAACAGTAACTGAGGTACTGAAGAAAATGCCTTTCTTCAATCCTATTATGAAAGAGACTAAAATCACGATATACAGAGCCAATGAAACAGTTGCTTCTTTTAAAAGTTAAGTAAAATTGACAAATTCATAGGCAAATGAACAAAAAGGAAAAGAGAACATAAAATTACAAATTTCATGACAAAAGAGAATGACTAATATGTCACACTCCAAATTCAGAAGTACATGAGGGAACAAAATGTACATTCCAAAATGCTAGAAAAGATAGATGAAATGGATCCATTTCTAAATGTATATGACTGGTTAAAGCCAGAAGCTACAGATAATTTAAACAGATCCACAAAAAATGAATGAGATTAAAGAAGTAATTAAATGTCTCTCCATAAAGAGAACTCTCAGAGCAGATAGATTCTGCTAGATTTTATCAAACTTTTAAGGAGGTCTAATATCAACACTTACCAGAGTATTCCAGACAAATTGAACATTACAAATTCATTCTCTTAAGCCATTATTGTTACCCTGGATAAATAAAACAACAGCAACATCAACAAAATTAGAGATCAATTTCTTTAATGAACATAGATGTAAAATTCCTAAATAGAATTCAAATATAATTTTAAAAATACATTAAGAAGACCATTCATCATGACCAAATGGACTTTAGTCCAGAGACGATCATCACCATATACAAATCATATAATGTAATGCAGCATACACATCAACTTAAGAAAGGGCAATCTCAGTAGATGATGGAAAGAATTTGACAATGTTCAACATTCCTCCATGTTAAAAGTCCGGGACATATGAGGAGTAGATGGAATCGAGGGTCTGTGCATAACAAGCATACATTTAATGGCATAGTAAATAGGGAGGAGTAGATTGTTTCCTCTAAAATCCTATATGGACAATAGTACCACACGCTCCTTTATCTTACCCAACACTTAGAGTCTTAAACTAAGCACTAACAGACAGATACAAGATGGATAAAAAACTAGTAAAGAAAAAATCAAGCTGTCACCATTTGAACATGCTTTCAGGTTTAAGGGATCCTATAAACTTTCCACAGAACTCTTTAGATACAACAAACACTTCTGTTAGGTTGCAGAATACAGAGTCAACCTAGAAAACTTCTGGCTTTCATAATACTGATAATGAACTCAGAGAGAAATGACAAGAAAAGTAATGTATCCTTTAAACCAAAGAAGTGAAAGATGTCTACAATGAAAACCTTAAGATCCTGAAAAAAGAAATCAAAGAAGACACTAGATGTTGGCAAGAGCTTGGCAAGATGTTTCCAATCCACTCATGGATTGGAAGAACCAATATTATGCAAATAGCTACATTACAAAAGGCAATTTGTAGGTTTAATGCAAACCCAATAGAAATCAAAATGTCTTTCAACACAGAATTTGGAAAACCAATTGATAATTTGCACAGAAACATGAAAGATCACTAATATCTAAAGCAATCTTAAGTAAAAAGAACAAAGCTAACAATACCTGACCCCAAACTCTGACAAATACTGGCACATTCAGACATTCAGACCAATAGAACAGAGAAAGAACTTCAGAAACAAACCCACACAAATATGGGTAATTAATATTTAACAAGGCTTTCAAGTCTACTTCGGAAGGCCTAAACAGGTAGCCAGGGCAAATGGTCCAGGGAAAACTGGGTCTTCATCTGGAGCAGAATGCTATTTATCATACTTGACATCTCCCACCAAAGCCAATTAAGTATATCAAAGACCTTATTTTAAAAACTAAAATGCTGAAAGGGTTAGAGGAAATCTTAGGGAAAGTGCTTCTGAACAGGACTCCAAGAGAGTCATCATTATGGAAATCAGTATGGAGATTTCTAAAAACCTTAAAAATAGAACTACCATGTGACCCAGCAGTACCATTCCTGGGCATAGATACCCAAAGCACTCCAAATCCTACTGTAGCTGTATCTACACATTTGTGGGTATTGTTGTCCTACTCACAATAGGAAAGCAATGCAATCAGCCTGGCTGGCTGTCCATCAGCAGATGAATAGATACTGAGAACACACAAGAAAATGGATAGACTTGGGAAGCTTTACATTACATAAAATAATCTAGACTTAGAAAGACAAATACCACCTATTATCTCATATGTGGATGCTGGCTTTTCGTGTGTGTGTGTGTGTGTGTGTGTGTGTGTGTGTGTGTGTGTGTGTGTGTTTGTACATGTGTGCAGGCTGTGAACCCACAAAAGAACAATGAGGGTGGGAGGTGTCGAGGAAGGGGAGAGGGCAGTAATGTGTGATTTGGAAGTGAGGAGAAGGCTGCTGGGAATGGAAGGGTACAAAGGAGGAGGGGTGGGAGGTAGTAGAAGAGAACCAACAGAAACAAATGTTTTGAAATGCTGTAATGAAACCTAATACTTTGAATGCTAATTGGAGTATCTTTAATAAGAGAAATAAACAGGAAAGCAAAGCAAAAATGATTTAGTTTTTAAAGGACTTGAGAAAATGAAAAAAAATATATGTGACTCTTTATGGCTGTTAAGATCAAAATGCAGAAAATTGCACTGAAATTTCTTACAGATAATCTAATTATTAATCGTCATTTGAAAATACTATTTAAATTTTGACTGTCAATATAAGTAGGTCATTGTGCTCTGGGGAAATTATCTGTGTACACAATTGGTTTTCTACTAATTTTCTCTGATTTAACTGCACATTTTGTGCAAACCATAAACTTAACAACTCAATAACTTTTGAGTGAGTCTTAAAAATTGAAGTTATTTGACATACTAAAATAAGTGCAAATCCACCAAAATTTTCTTTCATCTTTTATATGATTTCTTAAGTTTTCAATTCAATATTCTGAGGATTCTATGGTCTTGGTTTGCTAATTGTTTCATTTCAAATACTCTTAAATTTTATAGCTGTTTTGTTTGGCTTTTGAAAAATATAGTTAGCTTCATGCTATGTTGCCTTTTCATTTGAAGAATGCAGATGTGTTTATCTTGTATTCTATAGTATATCATTATTTTATCCAATATTCCTAGGGAATTGTTTTAAATGTTTCTATTTCTCTGATGGTCTGCTGATTCTTAATTTCTTCATATTTTCTCTAACATTGGCGATGTAAGTGTGTGGACAGACAGTGATAGCAGGCACTGAGAGACCAGCATGGGTGACTGCCGTCACCATCAGCTCTGCAGCCCAGTGCAGGTTTTCTTTTAAAACAAGTCTTTATGTTGTGATAAATGGTAATGATTAAATAATCAATAATAATATTTAATGATAATCTTTAATAGGCACTGTCTTAGGGGACATAATTCCACATCACAATGTTGCATTTGATATGCACAATTGCCTATGTGTCATATATAATGCTATAGATTTGAAGTCCATTTAATGATTACTCCCTGTTGAGATGGGAAGGGGGCTGACATTTGGAGGTCACAGAATATGGGAAGTATACATTAAGGTCACAGTATTGGGGATTCCCTTTACTTTAGAGCCCATAGCTCATGTTTAGGGATTAAACCTCTTGCCTAATAGTCATAGATTAGAGGATGCTACCTAGACTCCAACAAAATCCATTTTAATCTCTTATTAATATAGAATTCCAGTAAAGTCTCATGTGACGCAGACTGTTATTATTACACATTTCTTGGTTTTTAGCTGGAATTTACAAGGCATTTTCTACCTCACTTAACATCTTAGTGTGGTGTACCAGAATTTAGCCAATGGAAAGACAGTGATGTGAAACATGGACCTTTTAGGTACCAGCTTTATGGGAAGGGGTCATGCACCTCCTTGCCCTGCTCTTCGTGCTTGCTGACGTTGTCAGATGTTCTCATGGGGACCAAGATGAAGGGTGTGTCCATGTGAAAAACAGTCCTCAATAGCGTCAGGGGATTTTATCATTGCTACTGTTGCATCTCAACATAAAAATACTGAAAGCCAATTATTAAACACAAACCACTTGTCTGATTTAAAAACTGGTTTTCTTTCCTCCGTTTTATTGTAAGTGCATTGCTCAATTGGGAAATAATATAGAATGTTAGGTAAATAGGAAATTAGTGAAAGATTTCCTTCAACATTAACACCCTTTTATTCACATCATGTGATTTCTCTTCTATTTCCTATAAAATTTATTTCAACACAATTAATTGTGTCTTTTCACCTGCCACGCTTTTATTCATTTCTATCTGGGGAATGAATCCTTATTTATAACTGAGCACATTGTGTTCTATAAAGAGGCCATATTTACTTAACTGGATCTTTTATGATGGTCCCAATTTTGGGGGCAATGAAACCTCAAGTGAGTTTTATACTAAATGTGTGACTTGAAAATTTACATCTTGGTATATCCTTCCTTTTCTGTAAAACAGGAATAATTCTATCACCGTAGTTATACAGAAGATAAAAGGAAGGGGTGTGTGTGTGTGTGTGTGTGTGTGTGTGTGTGTGTGTGTGTGTGTGTGTGTGTGTGTGTGTGTGAGTGTGAGTGTGAGTGTGTGTGTCTGTGTGTGTGTGTGTGTGTGAGTGAGAGAGAGAGAGTGTGAGTGTGAGTGTGTGTGTGTGTGTGTGTGTGTGTGTGTGTGTGTGTGTGTGTGTGTGTGTGTGTGTATGCATTACTACAGTCCAGGAATGGATAAGTGCCATGCTTTTCATGTATAGATCAGTTTCTGACATGTGACAAACATTCATAATTATTAAGACATGTCTCAATAGTTTAATAATTGTGAATTCATTAAACGAGCCAGATTTGATGTTTTGTCAGCTCCATTTAGCTTTATTTTTTTCTCCTCAAATGTATCATATGGACTGACTCTTTTTCCTCTTTTAGACATTGTTCTCAGTTTAGAGAAACCATCCTGCAAACTGCCACTTCATTGACTCTCTCTGTCCCCATCTCTGTGCCTGATGGAGACAGGGAAGTTTCTCGTAGACGAGGGGAGGGATTTCCATTCACTACATACCAGTTTTCCTTCCCCTGTCACTCTCCAGTTAAAGTTGTTGAATAATAACATATTTTAGTTTTCTTCCCAATCTTTAAAACTTCTTTGCTTCCATACCTCTGAAAATTATAATAGATATAAAAGAGGGAAAAAAACCCATACTTCAAGAAATGGTTAGTTTATTCTTTTCTGGGCAGCTATCTAACTGATGTCATTCAAGTTGCACATGGAATGCTTAGAAATGAATCTATAGATGGGAGCAGCAATTTGAAAACTGTCCGAGTCACTAAAGCGTGATGGTTTATTAGTTGTTTAAATAATCTGTGCTGACTTATTATGAACCCGCCACTTTATAGCCCAGAGATATTTTGTTTTTCTCTTGCCCTTCTCTCTTTCCGATTCTGCTCCAGCAGCCATCAGCCTTAACTTGGATACACTGCTGAGAAAATGCAGCAGAAAAATTTTTGACAAGGTCTTTCACTCTGTGACCTTTGACATGCTCTACCTAATATTTCTTAGCAATGTCCACTTCTTTCGGATTATTTTTTCTATTTCAAAGGCATCTGTTGATGAAGGAAAATGCAGAAAAAAATACCATGGTTCCTGGCAATCTTAACAGAGATTTGTTTCAAAGCCAGTATCTTTCATCAACATTGGAAAACAGATTTGTTTCCTCATGTAAGCATTTTATTTCTACTCTGGAAAATGGGATATTTAGGCAGAGGAAGATAAGAGGAGCTGCCTTTGGCAGAGGGAATCAGTTTGAACTATGAATATTAACTAAGAGGCCACACAAGTAAGGTGAACTTCTCAAAGCTTCTGGAACAATTTGTCTTACAAACAATTGGGCTGCTAAAAAGTGAAGGTGCAGTATCCAAAATTTTGTGAAACTCTGTATTTCAAAAATAAATAAAACCAAAACAGACATAGAAAGTTTAAAAATCTTGGCAACTGCATTGTTTCTGGAAGATTCCAATCAACATAATTTTTAATGCCTGAATTTTAAAAATTGGCCTCAACCCATTGTAACCTAAAGAACTAAATACTCTTGATTTTTAATATCCATTTGTATAATATTCCACTAATGTAAAAAACAGCACACCAGGAACAATTGTCAAAGTCATTCATTTTATTAATTTGATCTGAAAAGTTAAATTTACAAGGGCTACATTTTTGGTAACATATTCCACCACATGTGAGCATCATTGTAACAATTTATATAAAGCAAAAACAAATACTTTCTAAAAAAACAGCAAGTAGTGAAAATATTATTTTTATTTCTTGATGCAAATAATTTTCCTAAAAACATTTTCAGTATAATCAGAAATCATTTAAAACTACATATGGCACCAATTAACCAAAAATATATAGTATCTCAATTTTTTAAAAAGTATGACTATTAAAGAAAATGTGGACAGGACTGAAAATAATTTTCAGAATTATTCACATTTCCATTACTTTAAAAGGAGTGCATTTTTTAAATCTTTCCTCCCAGATTTGTAGGTGCACACCATTATATCCATGTTTATCACTGTCTCCCATAGCATGAGGATCAGGTTTCAGTGATTCATTTTGGAGAGTTATAAGCTTTTAAAGTATCAGATATCAAGGAAGCTAATATAGGTGGGCAGTTTGTTCAGTCTTGAGAAATAATATAAGAGATATATTATGAGTATGTATTAAATGTATGTATTTGGGGTGAGCCACCATGTCGTTGCTGGGAATTGGATTCAGTACCTCTGGAAGAGCAGTCAGTACTCTTAACCTCTGAGCCATCTCTCCAGCCCTTAAGTATATGCATTTGGAGTTGGGACAGATTTGGCCTCACAGGTGTGGAAATAGAAGTTAAGATAGCTGCAGCCAGCTTAGAGGACAAGAACAGAACTTTTCTATGAGCCTTAGAAATCACATTTGGCAGGCAGTATTTTCCTTCACAGACAGATCTCCCAGTCTTTAACCTTCATGTAAAGAATGTTGTGTTAAAAGTCAAAAATGGGCATCTCATTTTCTAAAACTGAAATAGTGTTTTTCATGATGTTGGTTTAACTGTGTGCTGCTTTATATAAACTTGTAGGCTGTAGATGATAAATCCTTTGTCAATATTCCAAGCTAACAACAACAGCAGCAACAACAAAGCATGCTAACAAGATCCCAGTTTACAGTCCTGGGACTTCAGATGACTTACTGATTATTGATAATTCATTCCTGATAGCCTTGTACCAATCAATCACCTATAGCTTAAAGAATGAAGAAATAAATAATCACCAACCTAATGCTTTCCAATAATACAAAAATAGTAGCTATTTAAAAGTTGTTCAAAATAAGTTACTTTTCCTCACTCCCATTTTCTTTGCTAACATTGACAAATTCTGTTCCTTCAATGTGAAAAAAATATTAATTTAATATTTAATTAGCCTTAGTAATGGAAAAAAAGAAAGCATCTTCAACAAATGGTCCTGGCATAACAGGATGCTGACATGTAGAAGTCTGCAGATAAATTCATATCTATCACCATGCACAAAACTTAACTCCAAATGGATGAAAGACCTTAATATAAATCCAGCCTCGCTGAACTTCTTAGAAGAGAAAGTAGGTGGTACGCTGGAAAAAATTGGTACAGGTGACTGCTTCCTCAACATAACACCAGTAGCACAGACACGGAGACCAACAATTAATGAATGGAACCTCCTGAAACTGAGAATATTTTGTAAGGCAAAGGACACAGGCAACAAAACAAAAAGGCAGCCCACAGAATGGGAAAAGATATTCACCAATCTCACATCAGACAGAGGGCTGATTTCCAAAATATACAAAGAACTCCAGAAGCTAGTCACCAAAACACCAAATAATCCAACTAAAAAGTGTGGTACAGAACTAAATAGAGAATTCTCAATGGAGGAATCTAAAATGATTGAAAGACACTTAAGAAAGTGCTCAACATCCTTATCCATCAGAGAAATGCAAATCAAAACAGCTCTGAGACACCATCTTACTCCTGTCAAAATGGCTAAAATCAAAACACCAATAATACGATGAATAACTAATACATAGCCTGTAATGGTCCAGATATCTTTAATAAGTAAATGCCAACCAATAAGAAACCAGAGTGAGCCGAAGCAGCAGACAAAAGAGAGCCACCATGTGCCTTGACTATCCCTTTAACCCTTTATCCATGCCACCTTGACATGCACTGATGGGCATGGTTGAACACACCTGTAGCCAGCCCTTAGGAGGCATGGTTACTGTCTCCCTACACACCAATGATAGTTTATGCTGGAGAGGATGTAGACAAAGGGGAACACTTCTCCACTGCTGGTGGGAGTGCTAACTCATACAGCCACTTTGGAAATCAGTATGCAGTTCCTCGGGAAAATGGGAATCATTTTACCACAAGATCCAGCAACTCCATTCTTAGGCATATACCCAAAAGATGCACATTCTTACAACAAGGGACATCTGTTAAACCATGTTCATAGCAGCATTAGCCAGAACCTGGAAGCATCCTAGATGCCCCTCAACTGAAGAATGGATAGAGAAAATGTGCATTTACACAATGGATTACTACTCATCGGGGCGGGGGGGGGTTGGGGTGGGGGCGGCGGGGGGGGGCAATGGAATCTTGAAATTCGCAGGCAAATGGATCGAACTAGAAGAAACCATCCTGAGTGAGGTAACCCAATCACAAAAAGACAAAAATGGTATGTACCCACTCGTATATGGATTTTAGACCTAGAGCAAAGCAGTAGCAGCCCAAATCCATAGAGAAGCTAGGAAACAAGGAAGAACCTAAGAGAGACATACATGGTCCCCTGGACAAGGGGAAAGGGACAAGATCTCCTGATCTAATAAGGAGCATAGGGGAGGGGCAGGGAGTTAGAAGAAAGAGATGGGGAGAAAAGTAGGGGAGAGGAGGACTGGAGAGAACAGGAAGATGGAGTCAGGGGGAAGAATAGAGGAGAGCAAGAAATAGATATCACAATAAAGAGAGCCCTTATAGGCTCAAAGAGAAATATGGCACTAGGGAAATATCCAGAGATCTACAAGGTTGACCCCAACTAACAATCTAAACAATAGAGGAGGGGTACCTTAAAAGCCCTTCTCCCATAATGAGATTTATGACGAGCTTATATGCCATCCTAGAGCTTTCATCAAGTAGCTTATGGAAGAAGAAGCAGACACCCACAGCTAAAAACTGAGCTGAACTCTGGAATCCAGTTGCAGAGAGGGAGGAGTGATGAGCAAAGGGGTCAAGACCAGGCTGGAGAAACCCACAGAAACAGCTGACCTGAACAAAGGGTTGCTCATGGACCCCAGACTGATATCTGGGAAACCAGCATAGGTCTGTTCCAGAACCCCTGAATCAAGATGTCAGTTTGGAGGTCTGGTTAATCTATGGGGCCTCTGGTAGTGGATCAGTATTTATCCCCAGTACACAAATGGACTTTGGGAGCCCAATCCACATAGCGGGATACTCTCCCAGCCTACACACAGGGGGAGGGTCTAGGCTCTGCTCCAAATGATATCAGATGTTGAAGATCTCCATGGAAGGCCTCACTCTCCCTGGGGAGCAGAAAAGGGATGGGATAGGGGGCTTGTCGGGGGGGGGGGAGGGGAGAAGGGGAGGGAGAGAGCTGGGATTGACATGTAAAAGAAGTTTGTTTTGAATTTAAAATAAAGAAAGACAAAAGAAAAAATATTTCCAAAAACCCTGAAAAAATATTAAATTAACCTTCATTCATTCATTCACAAGTCTATTTTGTACCGGGGTAAATTGCTCTTTGTTTTTGTTATAATATTGCTTATGATTTCTTGGTTGAGATAAATCAATCTAGAAACTTCATTTCTCTTTTCTCTTTTTAGGCTAAGGAAAGAGATTGTGAGAAAGAATGATGTAATAAGACTTAACTATCATCTTTTTGTGTAAAATGAATAGAAATATGTTGAGGTTCAGCCTTGGTGTGATATAATAATCTACATGAATCATGCAAGTGATATGGCCAAGAGTAGTAGCAGGACAAGTGGGAGAGTAGTCTGCTAGTGTTAGTCAGGGCTGATCCATTTGGGGGCATTGAATGTAAGATGTGATAAGAAAAGGAGACAAAGTAGATTTTGCATGAATAACTTTCAAAGATGGGAGTATAATCATCTGTGATGGCAGAGAGTATGGGGGAGGTCAGGGCTGCAGTGTAGGGGGAGATCAAGAGCTAAATTTTGTCATGTGACATCTAAGAACTTTTAGAGGACTAAAATTCCTATGAACTGAGAATAGATGCCTTAAGTTCAGAGGAGAAAACCAGCGGATTCATTAAAAAATTATCCTGGATGAGATGACATACATAAAACACAGAATTGTGTGGACTGCGATTTGGACTTCATAAGATTTGGAGATAAAGAAGATGAAGAGGAAACAGAAATGGAGACAGAGAGAGACTCAGGTAAGAATCAAACCCACAGATAACTCTGACCAATTAAGGGAAATGTCTTCTTGGAGGAAACAATCATAAAACCTAATAATCACTTCTTGTTGGTCAAGTAAGGAAGGCCCAAGAATTAGCAATTGATTGTTTTACTAAAAATAATTTTCACAAGAGGAAAATCACTGGAGATTGATTTTTATAGTTTCAAAGGAAAATGGGAAAATAGTGTTAACAATTATTTTAGCCAATTGCTTCCACTTTTTCTTTAAAGTTCAATGGTTGAAATTAGAGCCAAGTGAGCATTTTCAAAAGACACATCTGTTGGAGAGAAATATGTAAAAAATATATATAACTGAAAAACTGGACATTGAAAAAACAAACAATCCAATTTAAAAATGGGATACAGATTTAAACAGAGAATTCTCAAAAAAGAAAACATGAATAGCTGAGAAGCACTTAAAGAAATGTTCAACATCCTTAGCCATCAGGGAAATGCAAATCAAAACTACTTGGAGATTTCATTTCATACCTGTCAGTATGGGATCCCTGAAAGTGTCATGGCCAGCAGTTAAATGATCCATGAAGAGGCAAGAATGAGAACTTGGTTCAGTATGACTGGTTCCAAATTCAGGAATCTGATGCCAAGTGGTTTATCTTTTTATATATTTAAACATGGGATATCTTTAGAGAAAAGTTTTCACATGACAGTTATTATATCAGAGCATTAGGCATTAGGCATAGCTACATCAAAACTTCTTTACAGAATATGTGTCTTTTGCAACACAACTGTGGCTTTTGCCCCAAGAATGAGTTCCATTGACTGAGAAACAGTCCTCAGGACAAGGATCTATGAAGGAGAGCTTTGCAGAATAGCAAACTTTTTTGCAAAGTTCATGGTAGCTCTTTCATGAGGATGGTTTTTATTGACAATGCACTGCAGTCTGGGGGATTCCATTGAGGGTTGGTTCCATGGAGCAGCAAAAAGATGCCCAGGTTATTAAACAATATCCACTCCAGCCTTATAGGTGAACAGGCATCAATTTCTTCCACTGAAGAAGGCATGCATATCTAACAATTGTGGCTTCTCTAGTGTTGTCTGTGAGCACTTATACCTCTTGCCTTTTATATGTCAAAATGGCTAAGACCCTTAAAACAAGAATGGGGACATAAAAGAAAAAGTGAATCTAGGGAGGGACAACTAAAACTAAGGGCCATTTGACAGGTAATATGGAAACCTAACAAAGCAGAAGCTTCCTAATACATACATAATGAAGATGATCTGAAAGGAATCCTCAAAGAACAGGAGAGACTGAACCCAACTGAACATCTCTCATCATCAAATGAAGCCTCCAGTTCTGGAAATTGGTTACATCTAATCAAGTGTTGACCAAGGATGTCCCATGGGAACCCCCAAACAACCCAGGATATTGCAAAGTCTATTGGTTGCTCTCCACAAACTGATGGTAAGCACTATTGCTGAAGATAACACCTACACAACTCATTAAACATGAGTTGAGCTTGGGCCTTACTGGAGCCTTCATCTCTACAGACTAGTGTTCATGGTACTGGAAGATACTTTGCATACTACCTAAGAAGAAAGGTAAACATTATTTCAGCTATAAACTCTTCCGTCTATAAGGATGATCTGCCAGCAAGATGTACTAGTGCAATGGTGACAAAGCTTGTGGGAGTAACCAACAAAAAACTAAATAGACTTAAGGACCACTCGATGAGATATAACCCATCCCCACATTGCATGGGTGACAAAGAACCCAAAACCAGACAGGTCAGAGACCTAAAGGAAAACCAAATACTACTGTTTTGCTAAAGGAACATAGTCATAAGGTAACTCCTAATGACATCTGCTATACTCATAGATCAGTGCCTTGTTCAGTCATCATCAGAGAAGCTTCCTCCTACGGTAGATGGGAACAAATACAGAGACCCACAGCTAAACAATGTGCAGAGTATGAGAGATCTTGGAACACTCAGACCTAAAATGGGGTGACTCCATCAAATCCTTCCATTTGCAGGGAATCTCAAGGAAAAGGAAACAGAAATTTTACAAGTCAGAGGGGATGGAGGCCAACAAGGATGTAAGGCTTTTGACACACAGCAGAAGTAAAACATGTATGAATGCACAGAGACTGTGAGCATGCACAGAGCCAGTACAGGTTTGCATCTGATGGAGCACCAGCACTGAGAGGAGAAGTGGTCACAACTCCCTATCTCTAACAACACTGAGAAGCGGTCACAACTCCCCATCCCTAACCTGGTAGCCATTTCCAAATGATAATTACTTGAAAATGAAATAATTAGTTTTTTCTAAGCACTGTTTCAATGGGGATACAAACCACTATTAAGGGCAGGCCCCAGATCTGGCAGTAGATCACAACACAAGAACTCAATGTCGTTTTTGTAGGTTGTTTCATAATGTTTTGTCAGGGTATTTAAAAAAAGAAAAAGAAAGAAACCTTTCCACTTCTGTGTTTTTATGTGTGTTGGAATATGCATCTGTATGCCTTTTTTGTGCCTTTCTTTGGCTCTTTTTCTTCTGTTTCTTTTGTCCTCTCCTGATTCTTTTGTAATGAAGGAAAAAATAAAGCATATTTGAAAGTCATAGGGATGTTAAGGAAGGGAGTCTCAAGGGGCAGACATTTGTGAAGAAAGCGTGATGTGATTGAAAAAAAATCTCATGCAAAACGAAATGCAATTATGTAAAAGTGTAAGTTACTTTCTGTTTAATATCAGAAAATCAGACCTTGTGAGTAAGGCACCAGATCTTAAGGAATCCTGAGCAAACACGAACTCCTTTCATTTACTTTCCAGTCCATTGGAATCCAGTTGCTAAATGGAGAGCTTGGCTAGCACATAAAGCTCTTGTCGGACATATCAACTAATGTCCCAATTCCCCACTCTTCCTATGAAAACAACAGTGGAACTCCAGGTCCGCAGAGACCTCTAACTGCAGGACGGCGAAGCAAGCCCAAGCTCTTTAAGACGCGGGCTTCCGGGACACCTCCATCTCCCGCCCGGGATTCCCTCCAGCGCGCGCTTCCGGCGGCGTGGGTGGGGCTTGCCGGCGACGTCACTGCCGTGCGCCAACGCGCTGAGTGGCGCGGGATTCAAACGGAGGGCCAGCCTTCGGGTCTGGAGCGGGAAGCGGCGGTGTCGTCCGGAGTGAGGCTTCCTCCTCGGCCCCCCGTGAGGCGAGCCGTCCGGCGACCGCGGGAGCCCGGAGATGGCGGTCTCCACCGTAGTCTCGAGGCGCGTCAAGCGCAAGGCGCCGCGCGCCTTCCTCAGGCGCACCTTCAAGCAGAAGAAGCCGCACCTCCGCCTGGAGACGGCCTGCGACCTCCTGGTGAGTCCGGCGCGGGGAGCCAGGGGCCAGCACGGGGCCCGGGCCGGCCGGCGCCTCGTCAGGCCCCGTAGCTGTGGCGCGGCAGCCTTGTCAGGCTGGCGAGCGAGCCTGCACCCCGGGACCGAGGGAGGAAGACCCGGAGCTGTTTAAGGGAAGGCTGTCAACCAGAGCATGGACGCTTCAGTGGAAGCCCCGCCTCTTAACGCTTCCCGCTGTAGAGGTTCTTGTCCCGCATCGTGCTTGGGTTTCCTTGAGAAGGACATATCTATTTATATATATCCACTCAGATTGGGCCGCCTGCCTCCCCTAGCTCCTTTGTGATGGTACTGAATACATTTCACTGTCGCTACTGCGCTAGGTCCCCTCCTAAGGTCTGCGATTCAAAAGTGATCACCGTCGCTGGGGATTCATTTTCCGAGGTGGATGATTGAGCACTGTTCACGTTTTTAACCTTTCAAGACTGTTGTTCATCAGACTCATACTTAGCTGCAATAAAATGCTTTCCAGTAATTGGCCCCAGTCAAGCAACTGCGTGTTTCTGCCTCTAAATGAATTCAGTTTGGGAGCATTATGTCACCAGCTAGAACCACAGGAGCACTGCTTTTTCCTCTGTTCTGAAAAACGCATGTCTCTTCCAGATGAAGGTGTAGAATTGGAGTTATTTTCCTCTGTTTTTCTGACTGTTGGCTTCTTGTAGGGTTTCTGTTTCCTTTGAAATGGAACTCCACTTTGTAGTGCTGGCTGGCTTGGAACTCATTGTGTAGACCAGGGTGGCCTGGAACTCAGAGATTCACATGGCTTTGCTTCTCAGTGCCCGGGATTAAAGCTGTTTTCCCACCCTTGCTTTAAGATTTATTCAAAATTGTTTTTAGTTATGTGTTTTTGGGAGGGAAGGTCATATGTGTGTGGGTGCCTGCAAAAACCAAAAGAAGTTAGATCCCTTGTATGTTGAGTTACAGGTAGTTGTGGGCCTCCTGGCAGTGGATTCTAAGAACTCAGGTATGCCAGAAGAGCAGCAAATACTCTTAACCACTGAGCCATGTCTCCAGACACTTGTTTGTTTGTTTGTTTGTTTTTCGAGGCAGGGTTTCTCTGTGGCTTTGGAGGCTGTCCTGGAACTAGCTCTTGTAGACCAGGCTGGTCTCCAACTCACAGAGATCCGCCTGCCTCTGCCTCCCGAGCGCTGGGATTAAGGGCGTGCGCCACCAACGCCCGGCCAGACACTGCTTTTCTAGACTATTATAAAATTGTCAACTTTTTTCTTTCTTGGTCTCTAACGTCAACCCCCCCCCCCCCCTTTAAAGAAGTGGTAGTGGTCAGAATAATACTACCTTCAATTGTTCGTATTTCCCTTTCTCATATTCTATTAGGAAAGGCAGTATTTCTTTTTCCCCCCTCCTGACTCTTGTGGTGGTTAAAGTATCATTAAGTGAGCTAGGTTTCCCTTGGTTTCCATGGTTTATTCTGTTTTCACTGACGCTGACTAGGAATATCCAGGAGACCACTTGCTAATGCGAAGGGTTGGCAGACCTTTCTCAAGTAGTCAGTGTCCTTCCAAAACCACTTTTTCTGTCCTGGAGTGATCTGTGGTTATGTGGACTCTGTGGTGGGATACTCCAGGTCAGGAGAAAGAAGCAGAGTTGAAAAGCAAGTCTTTACTGTGGTGGGAGAAGGGAAGTTCCTTTGGCCATTTGTTGCTCCCAGGTGATGTTGTCTTCAGTGACTTTAGTCCTTTGTTAATTGATTTCATTTCTCTGCTTACAATTTTCTGCTCTCCCATCATCCATAAAGTTCATTCCATCTAAAGCAGTTTTGTTCTTTTTCCTGAATACCATGCCATTTAGTTACTGAGATGCTAACACTATTCCCAGTGGTGTTTCAGTGTTGATGTTGTCTCCCAGCATAATATGTCATGATTGTTCCATTAGTCTGGGAATTAGAATCAGGAGCCCTTTGTCGTCTCTGTGGTTAGCACAATGTGCTGAATCTTCTGAGTCAAGTTATTGTTTGGATTACTGGATAACTCATGTAAATAATAAAAGAAATAAAATTGTGAACGATTCTTTTTAACTGATTGTGGGTAGTGCCCTCACACACGTGGAAGAAGCTATGGATGAGGAATCACTGAGTAATTTCCTAAAGATTACATCATTTATATTATGCATAGCAAATATATATTAAAAGGGATTCATATATATATATTTATATATATTTAATTTATATATTTAATGGTACATGTGTTTTGCTTTTAAAGATTCATTTGAATTGCTTACTGTTTGTACATCGATTGGCAGAAGAATCCAGGACAAATGCTTGTGAAAATAAATCTGAAGTTATCAAAAAGGATCATGTAATGGCTGCATCAAAGGTAAAACATAAATTCTCTTTTTAAGCAAGTTAACTTTAAAAATATACCATGGCTATTATCTTTGTCTGATTCAAATACTTTTTAAAGATTTTTATTTTGAAATACCTATAGCCTAACTTAGTGTAAGAAGAGGTGAACCATAGTTAAAGTTAGGAAAGATTATGAGAAATGTACCAGTAAGGAAGAGTGTTGAATTTTGTTTAACGGCATTTGGGAAAAATACACAACATGTTCAACATTTTGTAAACTTGTTAAGCACAAGATTTTATAGTACCCATATTAATATCACTTTGCACAGAGCAGTGCTAGCCTGGGTTACAGACCAACTTGTGATAACCAAGGCATGTCTATGCCCCAGCAAGTACTATGGGACTATTAAAAGTCTGGAAGCAATGCAATGACTAAGAGCATGAAAAGTATATGTGAGTGTTTTAAATCTAGACCTTTGTTTTTTCTAATTTTTTATTGCCTTTATTATGTGTCCATGTGTGTGTATATAATGTCTGTGTGTATTTGTGTGTGTGTACATGTATACATGTGTGCACTTGTCCCATGGAGGTCAGGGAAACTTTTGGCAGTTGGTCTCTCCACCATGTGGGGTCAAACTCAGGTTTGACTTAGCACTTAGTGACTACACAACCCAAGCCTGAGGCCATTTTTCTTATTAAACTATAGTTGCTACATTCTTGTAAAGTTTTATTTTTATTTGTTTCCTGGAGATAATTTAGGCCTCATCCTCCTAGCATTTTTACAGCTAAATATTTCCCATTGTCTCATTTCTGCAATATTTTATGTTTTGAAAATTATATATGAAACAACTTATTCAGTGGACATGACTAATCTTGACCTCTAGCTGATACAATTCCAGCTTAATTGTGAAACTTTTACATTACAATGGATTTATACTACTTGATACTGCTTTATGGGTTTTATTTTGTTCTTTTAGAAGATTGTTTTAACACCCTAGATCATTAATTTGTTTTTTGGGGGGGACCCAAAACCCAAAGCCTATTTTGAAATCAACAGTTTTGAAACTTTGATTGTAATCGGCAAGGGTAGTGAATGAGATTGACTCTAAAACCAGATCTGATAATGTAGAGCTGGGTTCGTCTTCACTGAGAGTTGTAACCTAGAACTGTAGGCCACTTACACTGCAGGGCAGTTATTATGATTTATTTTCCATAGGTATAATATGTATCCGAATTTCCTCTCTTACAGGTAATTCTGAAGAAGAGCAGAGGTTAGAAGTCAACACTTGTTTAAGAATTATATGATGTATTAATTTAAGTGGCAACAGGTCATTAAGGCATTTTTGTGTGAATCAGTTTATATTGTGGATTATTAAAACACTGACTATATGAGCAATGTGTGCATTTTACTTTTTTAGGAATTATGCTTTATTCATTTTAAATGGTTTCTCAGTTTTCTTCTCTTTCTGCTATTTTGCTTAGTATATAAAAAAAGTGAAATCATACTCTATTGAATAGCTTGAAGAGATATACCCCTTAGACTTAAGCTTATGTCTTTGGATTTAAGCCAGAATTTTGCAGCGAATTTAATTTCTGAGAGAAAGCAGTATACATTAAAATCTAGGCACATTTTAAATATGTTAATAATTGACACATTCTGAAAGCATTTCTTTCTAATTTTGTTTTGTACTAATAGTGACAGTAAACTTTCTCAACTAGAAGATTGTATTAGCCAGTTTTTATAAACTTGTTTCCCTCTATAAACGACAAACAAGTTCTGAAGCTACCTACTTTTTTCAAATCATGGGATTTAGTAGATAAAACATTTCCCCACAGCAGTCTTTTAGAAGCTTATTGTATATTATTCAATATTTACTTCTAAAATTTTATTCTGAGATAATTACGATTGTGTATGAAGTTGAGGAGCTAATGGAAACATACAGTCTACACCAGTTTCTGCAGTGATTGTATTTAACATATGATGTAATATATCAAAACCAGGAATTTGGTAATTGCTATAGTATATATGTAGCTCCATGTTATTTTATCATGTGTGCAGATTCATGTGATTGCTATAGCCAGTATATAGAATTCCTTCAGTACCACAAAGGTCTTCTTGATTTTGTCTCATACTTCTCCAGCTACCGTGTGCTCTGCCAGACTACCACCCTAACCAACTCTTCTCAGCTCTGTAGTTTTGTCACTGAGAATGTTCTATAAATGGGAGCATGTAAAGAAGTAACCTTTGAAGGTTTTTTGTTGTTTTGTTTTGTTTTTCACTCAGTGTAATATCCTGAGTCATTGTGTTTACTGCTGAGTGATCTGGATGCACCATACTTTGTATAGCTGTTTGCTTATTGAAGAATATTTTGATATGTCTAATTTGGGAATTATTATAAATAAAATTTTATGAATAGTTATAAACATTTTAAAATGTGTATGAGTTTTCATTTTTTTCTGGAAAAAAATACCTACAAGTTTGATTGATGGGTCATATGTTAAGTATATGTTTGACTTAAAAAAAAAAAACCAAATAAACTAAATAAATGTTAGGGTGATCATACTATCTTACATTTTCACTAATAGTGTATGAAAGTAATTTTATTTGCATTCTAATGAACATTTGGATTTGTTATTTTATTTTGTAAATTTTTAGCTGCTCTGACAGGCGTGTGTAGTTTTAATTAGCATTGCACACATTGCACAGTGGCTTTTGTCTACATTGGGGCTTCTATTACAAATTGCCATATACTAAGAGGCTTATAAGCAAGTTTATTTCTGTCAGTTCTACTGGTTAGAAGTCTAAGATAAGAGGGCTCAAATGGGTGAGTTCTGGTGAGGTTTATATTATTCAGCTTCAGTTTGCAAAGATTTAGAAAATGGAAATTCTGTGGGATAAAGATTATAATAATTTTGGAAGGATTTAAGATGGCTAATCTACAGATATTTTTAAAAATTGAAAATAAGGAACAGCCAATCTAATAGTGGTGAGTGAGAGAGCTCAGCAGATAAAAACAGATGCCAGACACTGACACAATCCTGAGCCTTGAGTTTAGTACCCAGAAGCCATGGTAGAACGAGACAACCAACTTGCCAAAGTTGTCCTAACCTCTGCTTGCACACCATGGCAGAAATGCATGTACACATGTAATAATAAAATAACAATTAAAAAATATATATAGTCATACAGTACTTTTTTTAGTCATACAGAATTTCAACACAAGCAAACCCAGTTTATTTGCAAATTGGGCTGTATCAGATTTGCCTTATTTACATAAGTATAAGAAAAATGAATTGCCCTATAGGAATCGGAGATGTAGAAGCCTCTTGGGATTACATAGGCAAACCAAGCTAGACTTGTACTCCACCAATGGAGTACTGGCCATGTTAGGACGTGGCAGATTCACTCACAGCACAAAAGTATAGACAGAAAACAAAAATCTTTGTTTCCTAGGCCAGTTACCAAAAGGTAAAGAAAGAAATTTGTCTTTGTGGAAATAGAATTTTAAACCTGGATGTCACCCTAAATGTAAATAAAACAGTAAAAACATATGAGGTGTTTGGTTTTATGTAGCAGTTCACATATATGAAGGAAAAAAAAACGAGTAAATAAAGTTATTCCAGGTTTTTAAGACAAGTATTTTAAACATCTGGGCCCTGTGGAAGAGTGAGAACTGGAGAATAATGTTCTTTAGAGCAGTTGATTAAAAAGAGAGTCACACCAAACAAATGGAATCGAAAACAGGGAAATTTCTAAAGATACACCACTTGACAAGTAAAATCTCTTGTAAATGTCTACTAAAACCAAATATTTCAGGAAAATCTTAATACTCAGAACATGGAGATAGAGTTTTGAGGCAAGGTCCTTTTAAAGGTATCATTATCCACATCATATCACAAAGTTGACAGGGAGTCCATCAAAAAGAACAGACTCGACTTGAGAACAGGCAGAAGTAAATGAAGCCAGGAAAACAGATGGTGCAGAAGGCTCTTTGTGGTAATATAGTCTAGAAGTTGCCAATTGTCTTTAAAGAACTTATTTCAGGTTCTACTAGATACCACATGTGTCAGCCAGTGAGAAATCCCTTAAATATTGTTTACATGGGATTAACGTAGTATTACAACAGGAAAATGCACATCACAGTCAATTACACTACTATTTCAAGGTAAGTGAAGTTTCCAGAGATAAGGTGGTTTAATATGACATTTTGAAACAAGACTTCTGTGTATGAAATGTAATCCCAAGAGTGGCGTATAAAGAGGTTTAATAGACAGTGGTGTGCAGATACTCTTTTAGAAGTTTTACTTATTTTCTGTTTTTATAAATTACTCTGACAGTCTTCTGTGAGTGGCTCTTGCTATCAGGAATATATAGATGTGATACCTTCATGACTTCTCAGTTTTATTTAGGGCTTGACAAAAGGATTGTACGTACATCCTGACAATTTCCACATGGGTTAATACACCTGTTGTCTTAAGTTGTCTTCTAGCTTTGTTTTATATTCATTTATTACTTTGATGAATAAAATTCAAATTTTCTAAGGCAAGAGGCTCTCATTGAATCCTCAAAGGCATTGTGTAGTTTTTTATTTAATTCTGAAACAACTGGATTTTAAATTTAGGGACTTTTAGAGGACGCAGCAATTACTCCAGGTACACATGGGCAGTAATATATATCCATGGCCTTCCTGAACATGGAGAGTAGTAGATTTTTTGAGAAGTGAACACAAAGAATAACAGATATACTAAACCCCTAACATTGAGTTAGTTAATCTTGATGTAATCTTGAGCCAAGATTTGTCTTTATTTTGTATGTATTATTTGTATGAGTGCTAAAGCCAAGTGACTGTTTTACTGAGAAGCATCTCTAACATTTATTCCTTTTCCCCTATGTCTTCTCCGCTTCTAATTTTTCCTCCTTTGATCTTGTAGTTTTGTTGTTATTGTTGTTATGGCCTCATGGATACTCAGCAAGCCTGCTGCCACTAACCAATAGTCTCAACTCGCCTGTAATTTTCTATTCTATTAAAACTGGTTTTTCATAGCTAATAATAAAACTGGAACCACTCTTAATATTTGAAGCTGTATATAGTAAGACAAACTGCTGGAAGGAAAATTGTATCAAAGATACATCTTTGTAAAGTTGGAGTAGCTTTGGCTTGTATGCTTAATTTAACTTAAAAACATTTCTAGTTAATGTAAAAATATGCAATGGAAGGAAAAATGGCTAGTCCTGTTAAGTTTCAGCATGCCTATTCTGTTAGAGTCACAGCCACCAATGTCTCTTTAGTGAATAGCAGCACTGACTACCGATAGTATGCTGCCAATTGGAAAGAATCTGAGATTTGTAGGCTGAGGCCATGATAGCTTATAGACTGTTTTAGGAAAGTCATTTGTCTCAGATGGGAGGGTTTTGCTCAGCTGGCTGCCTGTACTGGTAAAGAAGAACCAACCAGAGGCTGGGGCAGGTACTGTAATTGGCCTGCAGTGGGAAAATTTTTCTTAATTGAATTAGTTCTATTTAAAAATTAAATTACACATACAAACTTAATTTCTGGCTTCATTTAAAAAGTTGGACAGTATGGCAATAATCAGTTGGGCCTAAGTAGTAGTACCTTGTTTCAAATAATCTTTTATTTATTTCACCTGGGGCTGTTTTACTTACATTAATATCAGCATTTTTGTTTGTAAGTAGTTGAGTGAGTCCATCATCTATTTGAAAACCTGGATTTCTCTTGATAGATCCATGCAGTTTTACTGACATGTCATATTCCTGACTGAATGATGCTCTTTCTCAGCATAGTTTCCACAACTCTCTCATATTCCTGTTAGCAACGATATCCCATTGGTGTCAAAGCTTACTACCATGCGGTCACAAAGGAGCAGTCATGTCCTCATGAATCTTGTCCCAGGCAGTAAAATATGAAAAAATGTTTGAACTTACCCACCCAACGATATTTTTCATTATCCTCAGCTCTCCAATCTGAAAACAGAACTCAAATTTAAGACTACCTGTGCATGCTAGGTAAAACTAATGTCCAATTTAAAACTTTCTAAGAGTTTTTTTTTTTGAATTCTGATTTTAGTATGCAGACAGTAATTTGGCATAGGATTTGGCTCTTTATATATTCAGTGCCAAAGTGGACTGTCTTAAATTGTGCTTTTCTCTTCAATAACTTTTTCCTTCACAATTGCTGTTCCAAGAGTCTTAGTAACATATAGTTATTTTTCTTGCACTGCTTTTTAACAAGTTAGAAAGGCATGGTATAACTGCACTCTAAAATTATCACAAGTGGGATCTGGTACTAACATTGAAGTCCTGAAGTCTGGACAGACACACTATGATGCTGTTGTTAGTGGGAGCTTTTGGTGACATATTTGAAGAGATGAGTGACAGGCACCTGCTCTGTCTTGCTGGATAATCAGGCTTGGGAGAGCACAGGTTTGTGGAAGTTGAGCTCATACATATCAGCATTGAGCTGAAATCTAACAGTGAGTTTGCATGGTTTTTGTGAACAGATGAATGACATTATGATGGTAATGTACTATGTGGAAACTCTACAGTGAGTTTTAACAAGACAAATTTTTACGACCCTTTTTTTTTTTTTTTTGCGAATCCAAATCACCAAATGAACTCCAATTACTTAATGAAGAAATAATACCACCCATTCTTTTTGAACCTTTGTGGATTTCTTGACTCATGAATAATAACTCAATGTGAAGAAATCTAATGAAGCAGAGTGATTTTAATTTTGAAATTTCTTCACTACCTATACTGGCTGCCATCCTCCTCGTGTCCCTGTCAGAATCCCTTTCAGTCTGTTAGCTGTTCATGGCAGCATTTAAGTTTTCTCTTGGGGCAAACTGAAGGTCACTGCCCCATAGTCGTGTAATTTGGCTCTGGGAAAGTGTTCCACATGGTGAATCATGTGACACTGGCTTACAAAATAAAAGAGGAACAGAGTGCCATATTCTACTATGGGTTTCTTGGTGCTCTTTCTGTGGACCAAGTCACTGTGAGATGAATTTACCCTATGTTTTCAGTTCATCCTGTACACATCTTCAGGTAAGTGTAATAACATTCTATTTTTATAGCTAAAGTCATTCTACTGTGCGTTAGGTAAACAAACTATTTTATAGTTTTAGATTATAGAGCTCGGGGAGAGAGCAAGGATAAAAGAATGCAGTGTATGCCTCCCTAATGGGATATGGACTAGGGGATGTACAAAGGTGAGAACAGCAGAGCTCTTTCACCTAGACATCAACTTATAGAAGGTGCCAAGTTTATCCTGCTGTTTGTCAACAGTAGCTGAGTAGTGCATGCTTTTATGGGATGTGTAGCCCTAATTAACTAAACACTTTATTCAATAGCTTATTTACCAGCATTTTAACTAAAGAAAAGGCTAAGCTAGTCTCTATAGAATTGAGCTCAGGTTGTGATATGACTCAAACACTGTAATTATAGATTTTCCCCCAAGCTGTACTATCAGCAAATAGTATCACTACCTACTTGGTTTTCATGATGTGAGTCTTAAATAAACTTTTCTTTATAATCTGTTTAATAAACTTTTCTTCATAATCTCATATGGAAGTATGAGAAACTGTTTCTCCAACACCATAAATTCATATTGTAGAAGGTGATGTGTGGCCAGTGTGAGTCAGTTGTACCACACTGGGATGGTTTGGGTCTTCCCCACGTCGTCACAGACCTTTAAGAAATGAGCAAGAAAGCCATCTTTTAATTTGTTTTGCATACGTCAGACGCGTGCTAGCAGACCATTCCCTCAGAGAAAGCCAACCAAATATTGCAAAGCACATTTTAAAGGCTGGATGATTTCCAGTCCTTCTGTCAAAGAGTAAATAACAAGAAAACTGTTCCAAGGCCAAATCAAGCAGAAACTTGGAGGACTTCACAGTAACCTGCTTTGCACAACAACTCAAGGAAACTATGCGAACAACTCCCATTGGGGAGGATATAAACATATAATACTCAGAACTTATTTCCCAAGTTACATGTGATGACAAGGTAAACATTTGCTTAAGAACTCTTTCAAAGAGCAGAGGGCTATGAAATTGCCAGAGGATGCTCTCCCATACCTTAAACCTCAAATTAGCTACAACTTGGCTCTATCCAGCACCCTCAGGGGCTGAGTGTTACAAATTATCTCATCTTTTGGTTTAAAGAAAACAAGAGCTTAGCTTTTCCTCCAACAAACTGTAATTATAAATGTTTGACCCGGTAGAATAAAGGTATGCTTGAATGATAAGTTGGTGTTATTTCTGGTTGTTTGCCACTCTTTGGCAATCGAAACATCTGCCACCTGGCTTCTAATGACTCCATGCATAGATATACTTACTATATTCATTTAGAATTTTTCTGCTGAGGAACATGATTGGCCAGGTCTGGAGTTTGTTTTTGTTTTTTGTTTTTTGTTTTTTTGTTTTGGTATAGATGTAAATTCAAGGTAGTTGTTAATGGCTAATAAATAAGACCAAGACACATCAACTTCATTTTGGCAGATTTGTGCTTGGCGTCGCTAACAGCAATTAAAGTTAAATGTCCCCAGAGATAGATTTTTTTTACACTAATTGTATTACAACCATTGTAGATAGAAAAAAAGAAAAACAAAAATAATGCACTCTTCTTGATTTCTCTATCCTTGAGCTAATCCTTGAATCAGATAATACTGTAAGGAATTTATATTTATCGTTTTCAGGACTCATTCTTGTTGTGACATATGGCACAATGCACATTGGGTGCACAAAACAGAAAATGGTTATTAATGTTACTTGGAAGGCATGGCCTAAGTGCAAAAGAGGACTGCAAGAGTGTGCATACACATGAGGTTCCAAGAATTCAGAATGTTAGACATGTTTATGAGGCAACTTGAAAATATTATTCCTGATTCAAGTAGCTTCATCCTTTAGAGAAAAAAGAAACCATCCTCATATTCTCTGTGGCCAAATGTCATGTGTACTTCAGTCTGAGTAAAGAATTGGGGAAAGTTAGCTTCACTCATTTTGCATTTAGCTACATTGTAAAGAGCTTAACTTAGAAGAACTATATTGCTACGTTTTTTTACATCTCAATTAAACCTTTTTTGATAAGTAATTAACACTTCAGTTTCTGGTTTGGTTATGCAAGTTACAAACCTTGTTAATGTTTATTTATTGAGATTGAAAAATACTTTGAGGTCAATGCTTAAAAGTGAGCTGGTTATATTAACTGTGTATTATCTGATAACTGATTTGTGTCAATAAAGAGGCAAATCCTCAAGTCCCCTCTATGAAGAACATGGTGGTGACAGGTAGCATATGTTTCTAAGGAGTCTCAAGTGCATTAAACTAACAGTGGAAGTTTCTAGAACCTTAGAAAGTCGTTGTTTCATTAGTTGAGAAATTTTAAGATTAAAATTTAAGTTATGGATTTACTACTTTAAGGTGTGGAACTCCTTTCTTGTGTGTGTGTGTGTGTGTGTGTGTGTGTGTGTGTGCACATGTGTCCATGCATGCATGCATGTACTTACCACAGTGTCTTTGTGGAGGTAAAGGGACAACTTGAGCTAGTTGGTTCTCTTCTTCGACCATGTGTGTTCTGATGACTGAGCCCAAGTTGCAGGACTTGGTGGTAAGTGCCTTAACAGGCTATATGAGTTTTGTTTTTGTTGCTGTGATAAAATAAGCGGACAAAGCAAATTCAGGTAAGAAGAGATTGCTTGGGTTTACAGTTCCAGAGAGGGTAGAGTCCAAACAAGTAATGGCCACAAGAACATGAGACCATGTGTCACATTGCATCCATACCCCAGAAGCAGAGGGAACAGCAAGTGGTACAGGGCTATCTAACTCAGTCATCCCTTCAAGGCTCCACCCACCAAAGGTTCTATAAACATTCCAAACAGTGCCACCAGCTGGGTATCAAACACGTGCCCTAATCAGCCTCTGGGGGAGGCTTCATGTTCTAACCACAGTACCTGCTGAGTTTTCTTGCCTCTCCTACTTGGTTTCACTTTTCTCAAGATGTTTCTTCATAGAAAAAGACTAAAACTTATTAAATGGACATTACAGGAAATCTTCCTTGCAGTTGAGAAGGAAGCCCATATCATGGGCTTTGGGGAAGATGGGAAAGTTCTTTGTTCTGGAGTGCAGATAAACTCAATGCATTTTCCTTATGCTACTTTGGGGAAGATGGGAAAGCTCTTTGTTCTAGACTGCCCTTACAGATGAACTCAATGCACTTTCCTTATGCTACTACCAAGCCCCTGCTTCCCCTGAAAGCTATACCGCTTTGCTTTAACCAATGTGGTCTGAAACACCGCCAACATTTTACTAATATTTATCAGTGTTAAGCTTAGTATAACTTGAGAAGTCAAATTTGTTTCAAATCACTTCCACTTGTATAAATATATTATTTATGCAGAATTGAAAAAAAACCAAAAAAAAAAAAAAAAAAACAACAGTACTCTCATTAAATAAATTGGCATGTTCATCTTATGACCTGGGCTGGGAGTCTGGTTAAGTAGGATTATTCTAGAGAAAGAAAAATCAAAAGAATTGAAGAGTAATTGTATGAAAACTGTCATCTTTAACAGCAGTAAAAGGCATTTACCCAAAAATGTTTTCTTTATGAATTCAAATACTCCAACTAGAGTTTTGCCATTGATGAGCTGAACTAAGTATTTATTTATTTATTTATTTATTTATTTATTTTAAGCTCATGGGCTTAATGTCTACCTCCAAAGGTTCAAAGCTGGTCAGACTTACTGCCAGGGGAAATGCTCAGGGCACAAGTTCAATTTGAGGAAGAGACTGAAAGGTATTTAAAGTCCAGGACAAGAGGCAGAGGAGGAGACTAAGTCCACTGTGAGGCCAAATAAGTGTATCTAGATGTGCAGATATAGTCTTCTAGATTAATATTCTGCTAACTAAACTGAAAGTATGGAGGCTCAAATCTGAAACTTCATTACTTGTAAAGATTAACTATAGGTTTAGTGATGACAATGGCTTAGTCATTGTTACTAATGTTGATCAAAGGACATTGTTACACTACCTTAGGTTGAGCTGTCTGAGAAGTTGTGAAAAAACTAAGGAACATGTTGCTAGATTACACTTTCATATGGCTTTTGTCTCAGGGTGTCTGTCTGAGGGCATGCATGGGAATATATTGCTTCACCTCTAGACCATCACTTAATGAGACACAAAAAAATATTTCATTCATTAATTAAGTTGAAATTAAGATCTTACTGTGCTTTAGATATGCAGGTTATTATAGTAATGGCCTCCACAAACACAATGCTTATACTATGGAGTCTGAAGTTTAGCATTTGTTGAATTGACTGTTTTTGAAATTTTCATTTGTTTGTTTTCACTTATTTCTTTTTAAAACAAGATCATATCAGAGAAATCATCCACCATGATCAAGTAGGATTCATCCCAGGGATGCAAGGATGGTTCAACATACAAAAATCCATCAATGTAATCCACCATATAAACAGACTAAGGAAAAAAACCACAAGATCATCTCACTAGATGCCGAAAAAGCCTTTGACAAAATCCAACACCCCTTCATGATAAAGGTCTTGGAGAAATCAGGGATAACAGGAACATACCTCAACATAATAAAAGCAATATACAGCAAGCCAACAGCCAACATAAAATTAAATGGAGAGAAACTCCATCCAATTCCTCTAAAATCGGGGACAAGACAAGGCTCTCCACTCTCTCCATACCTCTTAAATATTGTTCTTGAAGTCCTAGCTAGAGCAATAAGACAACAAAAGGAGACCCAGGGGATACAAATCAGAAAGGAAGAAGTCAAACACTCACTATTTGCAGACGATATGATAGTCTACATTAGTGACCCGAAAAACTCTACCAGGGAACTCCTATAGCTGATAAGCACCTTCAGCAAAGTGGCAGGATACAAGATTAACTCAAAAGAATCCGTGGCCCTACTATATACCGATGACACATTGGTGGAAAAAGAAATCAGAGAAACATCACCCTTTATAATTGCCACAAACAACATAAAATACTTTGGGGTAACACTAACCAAAATTGTGAAAGACCTGTACCATAAGAATTTTGAGTCTCTAAATAGAGAAATTAAAGAAGATACCAGAAAGTGGAAAGATCTCCCATGCTCTTGGATAGGTAGGATCAACATAGTAAAAATGGCCATCTTGCCAAAAGCAATCTACAGATTCAATGCAATCCCCATCAAAATCCCAACACAATTCTTCACAGACCTTGAAAGAACAATTCTCAAATTTATATGGAAAAACAAAAGACCCAGGATAGCCAAAACATCCCTGTACAATAAAGGAACTTCTGCAGGCATCACCATCCCTGACTTCAAGCTCTATTACAGAGCTATAAGTCCTGAAAACAGCTTGGTATTGGCACAAAAATAGACAGGTAGACCAATGGAATAGAATTGAAAACCCTGATATCAACCCACACACCTATGAACACCTGATTTTTGACAAACAATCCAAATTTATACCATGGAACAAAGAGAACATCTTCAACAAATGGTGCTGGCATAACTGGTTGCAGACATGTAGAAGACTGAAGTTAGACCCAAGCCTTGCATAAAACTTAAGTCAAAATGGATCAAAGATCACAACATAAATCCAGCTACACTGAATCTATTAGAAGACAAAGTAGGAAATACCCTTGAATTAATTGGTACAGGAGACCACTTCCTGAACATTACACCAGTAGCACAGACACTGAGGTCAACAATTGATAAATGGGACCTCCTGAAACTGAGAAGCTTCTGTAAAGCAAAGGAGACAGTCAGCAAGACAAAACGCAGCCGACAGACTGGGAAAAGATATTCACCAACCCCACATCTGACAGAGGGCTGATCTCCAAAATATACAAAGAACTCAAGAAGCTAGTCTCCAAAACACCAAACAACCCAATTAAAAAGTGGGGTACAGAACTAAATAGACAATTCTCAATAGAGGAATCTAAAATGGCTGAAAGACACATAAGAAAGTGTTCAACATCCTTAGCCATCAGGGAAGTGCAAATCAAAACAACTCTGAGATACCATCTTACTCCTGTCAGAATGGCCAAAATCAAATACACCAATGACAGTTCATATTGGAGAGGATGTGGAGAAAGGGGAACACTTCTCCACTGCTGGTGGGAGTGCCAACTTGTACAGCCACTTTGGAAATCAGTATGGCGACTCCTCAAAAAAAAAAAAAAATGGGAATCAGTCTACCAGAAGATCCAGCAACTCCACTCTTAGGCATATACCCAAAAGAAGCACATTCATATAACAAGGACATATATTCAATGATGTTCATAGCAGCACTATTTGTAATAGCCAGAACCTGGAAGCAACCTTGATGCCCCTCAACCAAAGAATAAATAGAGAAAATGTGGTGCATTTACACAATGGAGTACTACTCAGCGGAAAACAACAATGGAACCTTGAAATTTTCAGGAAAATGGATGGAATTAGAAGAAACCATTCTGAGCGAGGTAACCCAATCGCAAAAAGACAAACATGATATGTACTCACTCATATGCAGATTTTAGACATAGAGTAAAGGATTACCAGCCTACAGTCCACACTGCCAAAGAAGCTAATAAGCAAGGAGGACACTAAGAGGGACATACATGGTCCCCTGGAGAAGGGGAGAGGTTCAAGATCTGCTGAGCAAATTGGGAGCACGGGAAGAGGGGGAGGGAGCTAGGAGAATGAGAAGGGGAGAAGAAGAGGGATGCTGAGGACATGAGGGAGCAGAAAATATGAGTCAGGGGAAGAATACATGATAACAAGAATGGAGATATCATGATAGAGGGAGACACTTTTGGTTTACAGAGAAATCAGGGAAACTAGGGAAATGTCTGGAGATCTACAAAGATGACACCAGCTAACTATCTCAGCAACGGAGGAGAGGCTACCTTAAATGCCCTCCCCGATTATGAGATTGATGACTAACTTATATGCCATCCTATCCTTCCTCCAGCAGCTGGTGGAAGTAGAAGCAGACACCCATAACTAATCACCAAACTGAACTGGAACCCAGATGCAGAGAAGGACCAGTGAAGAGCACAAAGGTCCAGACCAGGCTGGTGAAACCCACAGAAACAGCTGACCTGAACATCCTGGAACTCTTGCTCCCCAGTCTGATAGCTGGAATACCAGCATGGGACAGATCCAGACCCCAGGAACATGGGTTTCTGTGAGGAAACCTCGGAAATCTATGGGACCTCCTGTAGAAGTTCAGTACTTATCCCTAGCATAAGTGTGGACTTGGGAGCCCATTCCATATAGCGGAATACTCCCTGAGCCAAGAAACATGGGGGTGGGCCTAGGCCCTATCCCAAAGGATATGATAGACTCTGATGACATCCTATGGAAGGCCTCACCATCCAGGGGGAGCAGAAAAGATATGTGACAGATAAGGTTTTAGTTGGGGGGGGGTAAGGGAGGATGGGTGGGAAAAGGGAACATGTATTGTCATGTAAAACAATCCTGTTTCTAATTAAAATAAAAAAGTTGGAAAAAATAAATTTAACTTTTATTGAAAATAGATATTTTCATACAATATGTTCTGATCATTGTTTCCCCACCCAAATCTCCCAGGTTCTCCAGCCCCACTCAAATTTATATCATGTACAACAGCAAAAGAATAGAGCAAAACAACCAGAAAAAAGACCCAAAGAAAATACACATGAATCACATGAGAAACAAAAATATACACTCTCACTCACATAAATCCTATAAAAGCACAACAGAAATCCTGCAAGATTTTTTAAATGCCCAGACAAAGCATTATGAGACAAAAAGACAAAATCAAAAGTCAGAACAAAACTCCAAAAAATGACATTGAGTTTGTTTTTTGTTGGCCATGGCCACACTGGACATGGGGCCTGTTCTTAAGTATACTTTGTATATCCAGTGAGATTCCTCTGGAGAAAACTCATTTTTCATTGTGAGCACTTTCAATTGGAGATGGACTGTGGGTTAGGGATAGAATCTTGTGTCCACCTCATATCTCTGTGCTGGGAGCCCATCTGACTTAGACCTGTGAAGGATCTATGACTGCTGTGACAGTCTCTTGAGAGTTCATATGTGTGTCAGCCCTGTTGTGACTAGAAGGCCTAATTTCCTTGTCTGAAGAACCAGTGCACTGCTTTCCACAGTGCCTGAACAAGTTTTCAGTTCTACCAACAATGGATGAGTGTTCCCCTTACTCTACATCCTTCGCCGAATCAGCTGTCATTTGTTTTATTGATCTTGGCCATTCTCACAGGTATAACATGAAACGTCAAAGCAGTTTTGATTTGGATTTCTCTAATCACTAAGTATGTTGAACATTTTTTAAAACAGTTTCTCAGCCATTTGTGTTTCCTCTTTTGAGAACTCTCTGTTTATATATGTACCTCATTTTAAAATTGGGTCATTTTTCTCATGGATTTTATGGGAACTCGATCAGCCAATAGTCTTTGAAGTAACCGCCCCTTTGGGTGGGGTCTCGTGTGCTACTCTGGACTTGGAGAAGTGCTGGCTCTCTTGGGTGGTAGACGACAGTGAGAGCAGTATCCTGTGCCTCCAGGGCAGAGGACCTCTGTGGTTCTTACCTTCATTGTGTGAGTGTTCCTCAAATAAATATTTGATATTCTTTACCTGGGCGTTTGTGAACTTCCTTACTCTGCTCACAAGTCATGTCCAGTTTTTGTGAGTTCTTTGTATATTTTAGATATTAGCAGTACAGAAGGCTTTCAGCTTCATGAGGACCCATTTATAAATAATTGTTCTTATTGTCTGTGCTGTTGGTGTTTTGTTCAGAAAGTTTTCCTGTGTCAGTTCGTTCAAGGCTATTCCCCATTTCCCTTCTATCAGATTTAGTGTATCTGGTTATATATTGAGTTCCTTGATCCAACTGGAGTTGAGTTTTGTGCAGGGTGATAAGTACTAATCTATTTGCATTCTTCTCCATGAAACCATCCAGTTTGACCAGAACCATTTGTTGAAGATGCTGTCTTTTTTTCCCCACTATGTATTTCTGGATTTATTTTTTTTTAATTAAAAATCAGTTGTCCATAGTTGTGTGGACTTACGTCTGAGGTTTTTTTTTTTTTTAAATTAAATTCATCGACCAATGGGTTTGTTTTTATGCAACTTATACTGCTTTTTATTACTATATCTCTGTATTACAATTTGAAATTGACAATAGTGATGATCTTCAACAGTTCTTTAACAAGATTGTTTTTAGCTATCCTGTGTGTGTGTGTGTGTGTGTGTGTGTGTGTGTGTGTGTGTGTGTGTGTGTGCATTTCCATTTTGAAGCTGAAAATTGTCCTTTTATTTTTTTGTGAAGAATTATGTTGGAATTTTGATGGGGATTGCCTCAAATACGTAGATTGCATTGGTAGGAGGGCTATCTTGACTATATTAATCCTACATGTTCATGAGCTTCAGAGGTCTTCCCATCTTCCAATATCACTTTCAACTTCTTTCTTCAATGTTTGGCAGTGGCCATGTTGGAGTTGCTGCACTCAGCAATGAAACTCACTGGAGAGCACAGCTATGATGGAGGCACCCTGGATGCAAAGCCCAGGGAAGATTGTCTCCAGAATGCCCCTTGTGTCTGCCATGCTTTCTGCTGTCATGTTCTTACTATATTTGGCATGGTGTGATTATCATGTGAGAGAATCCCACTGTATCTATTATAGTATGATTGTTTCATAGGAAAATCCTGCTCCTCGCTGGGCAATTTGCTTGCAGGTTATAATGAAGATCAATGATTTAAAGATACATGTTGTTAGGAGAGTTAGCAAAGATGATTAAAGAAATTGTTTACGTTATTCTGCCAATTGCTCCAATAAGAAATACAAGAAATAAAAATAAGGCTGGAAGTCACCTCCTGTTTTTCTGGATTTTCCAATAGTGGAAAATATGAACAATAAAGTTTCAAGCATTATAGATCCACAAATTCTGCCTGTGAAAAAACAGACAGGATCAAAGAAAGCAATATGCCCCTACATCCAAGGTTAGGTCTGACTGAGTTCCTTGGTCATGTAACTTAGAGAATTAATCTCAGGTTTTGGTTTGCATCTTGAAAAAACAAAGTTGTGAAAGGAAATTAAATGACCCTAGTGTGTGTAAAGAAAGAAGAAAGCTAGATGGTTAGCTAGACCACTTGAGTAAAGTCTTGTAGAGAAGAAATAGGATATGAATATGCTACACTGAAACTTTGAACAGCGGCCTGCCGGTTCAAAGGAACTGGCAAAAATATACTTGGTTTGCTTGAAACTGTGTTAATCAATAATAAAAAAATAATTGCTTTAGGGTAAAGATGTTATTGTGGGAGAATTAATACAAAGGAAATTTTAATTACTTGTGGGTTTCTAAGAAAAACATGTAACTTGTGGTTTTAACATGATTTCTTCCTGTTTAAATATTTTAATTTGTTTCTGGAAAATATGTAAGTTGTGGTTGTGAGGTAATTCCTTTCTTGCATAGAAATTTTTGTCTTAGGTAGTGTAAAAAATAACAGAAAAATAAAGAGGAAGATAAGAGAAAATAAAGTGAAGAATTAAGCTTAGCCTCCTCAGATAAATCTTTATGTTTGTATAGCTACTGACTCCAAATCTACTCTCAAATTTCTCTGACCTGCTAGAGCTGGACTCTGGCAAATGTTTTATAGTTTTTATAATAGAAATCTTTCACTTGTTTGGCTAGAGTTAATCCAAATTACTTATTTACTTATTTATTTTGAGACTGTTGTGAAAGTTATTGTTTTCCTGATTTCTTTCTCAGTCCATTTGTCATTTGTATATAGGCAGGCTACTGACTTTTGCATATTAATTTTGTATCCTGATACTTTGCCGAAGGTGCTTGTCTGCTATAGAAGTTTTCTGGTGGAATTTTTAGGGTCATTTATGTATACAATCCTATCATCTGCAAAATAAAGATATTTTGACTTCTTCCTTTCCTATTTGTACCCTGATCTCCTTCAGTTGTCTCATTGTTCTAACTAAGACTTCAAATCCTATTAAGTATGGAAAGAGGGGATAGCCTTGTCTTATTATTGATTTTAGTGGAAATGCTTTGAGTTTCTCTCTCCTTAGAATGATTCTGGCTGTGGGCTTGCTGTAAATCACCTGTATTATGTTAAAGTATGTCCCATGAATCACTGGTCTCTGCAGGATTTTTATCATGTAGGGTGTTGGTTGGATTTTTTCAAAGGCGTTTTGTGCATCTTATGAGGTGATCATGACTATTTTGTATTTCAGTTTGTCTATGTGGTGAATTATAGTCATTAATTTATGTATGTTGAACCTACTGGTTATGGTGGATGCTCTGTTTTTATGTGTTCTTGTATTTGGTTTGCAAGTATTTTATTGAGACTTTTTGCCTCTATGTTCATAAGGAAATTGTTCTGGAATTTTCTTTCTTTGTTAAATCTTCGTATGGTTTAGATAGCAAGGTAATCGTTTCCTTATAAAAAGAATTGGGCAATGTTTCTCTATTCCTATTTTGTGGGATATCTTTGAAGCTGGTGAACAAGTTTAAATACACGAGACTATGGGGGTATTTCATATTTAAAACATCAAGACCATTAAGCATGGTCATTAATTTTAAATGACTATTAAAATGTTAGTCCATGTAAATCACATGTTTTTAAATAACCATGATTTAAAATTTTAATTTTAAATTCATTTATTGTTATTTGCACCATGTAGTACATGTGTGGTACCCATGGAGGCCAGAAGAGGGCATTGGATGCTTGTTAAATTTACTTACAAATGGTTGTGAACCACGATGTGGGGAGTGGGAATCAAACCTGGTCCCTGGAACATGCAGCAGGTGCTCTTAACCCCTGAGCCACCTCTCCAGCCCAACTATACCTTTTACATGTTCTTTTCCATTAACATTTTTCATCCTATGTATTCATTGGGCACAATACTCATCACATAAGGACACTTTAACACAAGTATGCCTTGGACACTAGGCACATTATATATTTTATTTAAAGATGACCAAATTAAGGGAGTTGGAATTTACCAACAAACAAGGAATTAGGATACAAATTCTTAATTTTGTTTGCATAGTAGGTAAATTATTTAGGGTCCCTTTTTCTATAAGTGTACTTCAAATATTTCTCTTCATTAAGAACTTCTCTTATGACCACAATTCCTTTCTGGCATTGGTCCCCTCCCTCATAATCACTTATTGTGAATATAGAATCTGTACCCCTGACTAGTTCACACCCTGGCTAACATTTATAATATTTCTCGGTTAAAAACTATAAATTCCAAAACAAAGAAATTGTTGGGAAAAATCAAATATAAATTTTATGCTTTCTATCTAGTAATCTTAATTTTGAAAATTACAAAAAGAATTTACAGAAGATTGTGGGTCCTTCTTAATCTTGTTTTCCAACCATAAAACCTCTCAAAATAGCTTTGTGTTCTTACTTTATATATGAATATATTAAATCTTAAATCTGTTCAAATACAGTTAGTAGTCTCACTCATTTCTTAATAATGAGATAGAGATAGAGAGAGAGAGAGAGAGAGAGAGAGAGACAGAGAGACAGAGAGAGAGAGAGAGAGAGAGAGAGAGAGAGAGAGAGAGATCAAATCTGAGTTCTGCTTTAGTATTGGAAAGATGCCACAGCTCTATTGTTTCCCAAACTGTTTTAGAGCTATCAAATTATGGGTATGTAAATGTGTAAAAAAAACTCGATTAGTTTCTACATCAGATTAGTCTTGATCTCAAACTGTAGTTAATGTATAATTCAGAAGACCCAGCAAAACTGTTTTGTCTCAATGACCAACTGTAGCATGAAAACTAAAAGACCTAAAGACAGATATTGGAGTTCAAGCTTCAAGCTGAATATCAGAAAAGCAAACCAGCTGGTCACTAGCTCTTACTCTACCTCAGAATCAAAGGCAATCCTTGGTCCACCAAACTTCAGACAGAAGCCTCTCCTCAGCGTGGCTGGAGAATCCTGAGATTTCAGTGTCTTCCTAGTCTCATTGTGGCTGGAAAATGAATGCCTGATACTGACTACTAAAGACCCTGCTCCAATCTTTTATACCCTTCTAGTGCTGGGATTAAAGGTGTGTGATCGATCCCAGGTGCTGAGATCATCTTTTTTTTCAGAATTTATTTTTATTTTTATACTTGTAATTAGACCAATTTTAAATTAGAAACAAGCTTCTTTTACATGTCAATCCCAGTTCCCTCTCCTTTCCCTCCTCCCATGCCCTCCACCCCCTGTCCCAACTCCTTTCTGCTCCTCAGAGAGGGTGAGGTCTTCCATGGGGGAATCTACAATGTCTGTCATATCATTTGGAGCAGGGCCTAGACCCTCCCCCATGTCTAGGCTGAGAGAGTATCCCTCTGTGTGGAGTGGGCTCCAAAAGTCCATTCATGGACTAGGGATAGATACTGATCCACTATTAGGGCTTCATAGATTGCTCAGTCCTCCAAACTGACATTGTCATTCAGGGGGTCTGGCACAATCCTATGCTGATTTCCAGCTATCAATCTGGGGTCCATGAGCTCCCTTTGTTCAGGTCAGCTGTTTCTGTGGGTTTCTCCAGTCTGGTCTTGATCCCTTTGCTCACCACTCCTCCCTCTCTTCAACTGGATTGCAGAGTTCAGCTCAGTGTTTAGCTGTGGGTGTCTGCTTCTGCTTCCATCAGCTACTGTATGAAGGCTCTAGGGTGGCATATAAGGTAGATTTAGTCAGGGGAAGAATAGAGGAGAGCAAGAAAAGATATACCATAATAGAGGGAGCCATTATAGGTTTAAAGAGAATTCTGGCACTAGAGAAATGTCCAGAGATCTAAAAGTTTGACCCCAACTAACAATCTAAGCAATAGTTGAGAGGCTGCCTTAAATGACCTCCTCTGATAATGAGATCATCTTTGTGTGAGCTGTTTCTCTTTAGGATTAGATCAATCTTGTGTAGATTTGGGTGGCCTTGGACTCATAGAGATCCCTCTACCACTTAATTCTGAGTCCTAGGATTACAGGTGTGTATCACCACTGCCTGATTTCTATAGCTTAAGTCTGACTTTGATTTCTGAATCCTCAGGCAAGCTTTAGTAAATCACAAATAATATATCACCGCAACCAACTGTGTGGGCTTCTCTATTATTATGCAATATAAACCTAAACTCTGGATGCTATAAACTAGCCAGACACTGACTTGCCTAGTAAAAAGAATAGAGTGTAAATAATATTTATGACCTTTAGACTATTTGGCTCAATTTACCTTGAGACACAGTTTCATTCTGCTTATTCAGCAGTTTCACCATCAACAGTAGCATGTATGCTCTCATGCATGTGCACATTCACACACACATGGACCTTTATACCAAATCAAATTTGCCACGTAGAGAAAAGTATAAAAGAATGTGACTGAACTGAGACTTCATATGACTGTTTATTTGTCATAAGTCTATCCATGAGCATAAGAATTAAGTGAATGACAGTTGTTTTACTGTGTTTTCAGCCTTTTTAGTTGTATCTTTAAAAATACCAGATGCTATCCGAGTGATGCCAAACATATGGCTTTTGGCCATGCTCTTGTGATCTGTAGTCGATTGCTATAATGTACAGGGCAGGGGGGAAAAAGCGATTTACAGATAGCCTTGGCCTGAGTTCTTCACAGCTGGATCTCATTTCACTAAACCGATGTCTCTCCCCTCCAGCAACTTTTATTTTATCAAATGCCACATATTATTTTTTGAAGTGGTTCTTGTTGTCGTAGTGAATACCACAGATGGATAACATACAGGACATTTGGTTGTCTGTTTTCTGACTAAGGTCAGGACCTACTGTTGTTCACGTTTGGGTGGAGGACGTATTTCATGGGACTGCCCAAGAAAACTAATGAGTTTCAGCTGTTGAAGAGATAATGTACAGGGCATCGCTTACTTAGTTAACAACATGCTTGTAGTCTCCTACAGTTATTCAGATATTTAGGCACTAATATGGTACCTCTCAAATACACTATTTCTTTTTACCAGTTACCAGGCTGACATATCATCTGGATAAAATTGAACAAGATAAGGAGGTATGACTGCCTATTTTAAGATTTTTTACTCTCCTACTAGATGTTAAGTTTCTTGGGAGCAGATAATGTGCTTTGGCTCAGACCAAATAGCACATAATCTGGTATATAATGGGGGATTAGATATCTATTGACTGAATAGATGGGAAGCTTTTGTTTTCTAATGATATAGGAAGTGGCTGAACAGTCTAAGGGTGGGGATCTCATTCTTTATTATTATTTAAAACACTCTGCTTCTTCTAAACGTAACATGACACCCTGGTGTACATTTGCTGCATTTTATTTACCACTCCCAAAACTGATGAAATCCCAAGACCATTTCCATCTCTCTTCCAACTCTGGCTAGCTTCTTGCCATCGTGATGGTAGCCATGACATCAAGAGGGAATCATATAGGATTCTTGATGGTAGCCATGACATCAAGAGGGAATCATATGCTCTTCATAGCTGTAGATGGGGATGGCCAGTTTAAATTTTACTGAGCCATGTTATTTATTTCCCCATGAGAGTTTTCCCTATAAGATTTATATCATTTTAGTCTTCATTTATGAAACCAGGCAAATATCTCCCTAATGCTCCTAGGGATTTCGTTGTCTGCCGCTACCCCTCTAGTAATGTCCCTAGAGAGGAACACACTTTTCTCTTTCTGAAACTTCATCTCACTCAGATTATGAGAGCTAGTTTATGCTGGAAAGTCAACGAAACTGCATTCAAACGTGTGGCATTATCTTCATGCCTTGCCCCACTGAGTTCCATAATGCTCAGCTCTGGAAATCAAAACATCCAAGACATTTACTTGCACCAAAGCTCTTTACTTGCACTGTTGGTTTAACTCAGAGCCATACGTTGTTATTTCCATTCCCTTGTTTACAAAAAAATACCTTTCTTTAAATGGAAGAGAAAATTCATGGGGGTGGTGAACCAAGAATCATATCAAATGATGTTAATGTCTAACTTTGTCATACTGCATCATCTATTTTTTTAAAAAATGAGTACTTTCCTCTACTTTTACAAGGCAAATCTTAGATGACTTGCAGACTTCCCAATGATTCATATGTGAAAGAAGAGTTTTAATGTTTGTTTGAACTTTGCATATTCTTTTCTTTTTTATCATTTTTTATTTGAATTAGAAACAAGATTGTTTTACATGACAATCCCAGTTCCCTTCTCCCTCCCTTCCTCCCCTACTACCCCCCAACTAAAACCCTACCTGTCACATATCCTTTCTTCTAATCTTCCCCTGACTCAACCTTTCTGCTCCCTCATGACCTCTGCATCCTTCCTCTTCTTCCCTTCTCATTCTTGTAGCTCCCTCCCCCCTCTTCCCATGCCCTCAATTTGCTCAGGGGATCGTGAACCTTTCCTCTTCTCCAGGGGACCATGTATGTCTCTCTTAGGGTCCTCCTTGTTTATTAGCTTCTCTGGCAGTGTGGATTGTAGGCTGGTAATCCCTTACTCTATGTCTGAAATCCACATATGAGTGAGTACATATCATGTTTGTCTTTGCATATTCTTTTCATCTATTCAAACACAATGCTGACTTGAGAGACAACTGCTGCCATCAGACATGAACTGTATTTAATATACAAATTATGACTAACCACATGATAGCCTTGTATCTGCACTTTTCTCAGAGATGATCCCTTTTATTCAGAATTCATAGGAAAGGACAATATGTATTTTTGTATAAAATTTATAAAAAATCAAAGCAGAAAGTTGGGTCATGATTCTGACTCATCATTCTCCTTGACAATTGATATTTTACTCAGTCATCAGATAATGGTGTCTCAAATCTGTCATCTTTTCCCCCCATCTGTTCTGCAACCTACCTAAAATATTATTAATAACATCTCTCTCCTGACTCTCTGGTAGATTCATAATTGACCTCCCACATTAATCTTGTCTTCTGAGCCATTATCTGAAATGCAGCTAGACTGTCCCCAGGCAGATGCATGATTACTTATGAGCCCGACTTCCTGAAAGCATTGCTTGTGAACTGCTCGACTGGCATCATAAACCCTTCTTACTATTGTTCTCCTATCAAAAAAAAAAAAAAAAACCTAAACCTATTTTACATGTTACAATGTTATTCTCTTACCCAGGACTTCCTTTGCCTACACCTTTTTCCATAACTTGCACATTTTTTTACATAGCTAATCTCAGATATCACATTTTCAAGGTTTTTAGTGATTTATCAAACAAGGTCTTATTCATTTATGTCTGCTTTGTCTTACAGCTGTGTGAATGTACATTCTAATTTTGTCTTCCAATTACTGCTACTGTGTAGGTATAACTATCAGCAGTGGTGTGTGTGTGTGTGTGTGTGTGTGTGTGTGTGTGTGTGTGTGTGTTAGTATGGATGGCAATTTATTTGCCCTCCCTACTTGTATGTCTCCTTTTTTTATATGAACTAATGCACCTATACAATTGTGTAATCAAATCTTAAATGTATTTCATAGTTAAATTTAAACTTTATAGGAAAAATATTTGTCTTTCTGTCTTGTTCCATGGACTATCTTGATTCCTATTTACTGCTTATTAGGTGCTGGGTGCATACTTGTAGAGGAGCTGCTAATGAACAATGTGTTGTTATGAACTAAATATCAAATAACACATGAGAAACAGAAATGGATGGAAACAGTATGGCCACAAGGACAGAGTAGAATACACCATGTTTTATAAGGTGCTGTTACAATTAATTAATTAGCTAATTAATTAATTTTACATGTGTAGATTGAGCCTTATGTATGCTAGATGAGAACTCTACTGTTGATCACACATCCAAATGATGAGTTGAAATTTTAGACTCATATAGAAAATATACTCTGAGGGTTTACTTTCTGCTTATCACTATGGGTCACTTATATTTGTGATAATTTTTTTTAACAACTTAAGTACACAACTTTTGTTTGTAAATTATACCTCAGCAAAGCTCCTGAAACTATCACAAAAAGGCCTGTATAAATTTTCTTTTGGTTTTTAATGCCAAAAATGCATGACTTGGATTTGATTTATATAGTATGTTAATAATTTAAATATTAAATAAAATTACAAACCATAATGCAGAGTTGAATTGATTTTGATATCTGTAAACTTCACCTTTAGCCAGACTGATATTTTAATAATCCCAAGAAGTCTCCTGTGTCCTTTCCCATCAATACACCTGCATCTTTCCTCATTTCTATTACCATAGATTAATTTTGAAAGGTCATGTAAATATAATGAAATAGTATTTATCTAGCTTCTTTGACTTAAAATAGTCTGTATATTTAACTCACATAGTTCTTTGTATGGCTATTTAGGGGTGTATTAAATACTTTTCTATTTAAATATTGTTAGACATTTGGGCTGTTAATAAAGTTGAACATTCTTGAATGAGTTTCTTCTCATAGGTTGCATTGCTTGATTATAGATGTTTACAAAGTGGAGTCAGAGATAGGTTGGTAAACAGTACTTTAATGGGGAAAAGTACTCACGAAAGGGAGCCAGTGACCAGGTTTGCACCTGAGCAGGACAGACCCACAAAATGCTTCCTAGTCAGCTCAGCCAGGCAAAAGAGTGCCTCATGTGCACCTCCCTCCTCTTAAACACTTGTTACATAATCCTGACCACACCCAAGCAGGAGTAGTCAGGGTACCTGGGACCAGGCCCAAGCAGGCGTGGTCAGCAGTACCTATTAATCAGGGTTTCTCCCTACACTTGATCATGGAGCTTTAACTTCATTGATAATGAGCAATGTTTTTCCATAGTGGCCATGTTATTTTGTGCTTTGGTAAGCAAGATATGGGAATTCTGAATGCTTTTCCTCCACAGCAGCAGTCTTAGTAATTCCCAAATCACATCATGATTGCAATTGTATTTCTGTGGTACTGTATATGAGCTCTTCGTACAGCCCTGGTTAGTTATTCATCTTGTATAATGTCTCTGTTCACATCATCTGCCCCATTTCTAATTTAGAGAGTTTGTCTTTTTAAAATTGTATGTGTATAGGTTTCAGTTTTTCACATCCATCAGATGTTCATCTGATTCTTGTTGTTAGCTGGGTGAGGTAACAGTTATTTTTTATTTTCTTCTGTTTGGTATTTTATCTTGGTATTCTCCAAGGCAAATCTGTAGTTTGACATCTGGAATTAACTTTAGCTACTTCCCAGGCATTATCTTTCCAAACATGTCTCTTTCCCTCTTCTCTCTTGTCTCCTGTGATTCTTAATCCACACAAGAAGACTGTTCAGTATTATCCCACCATTGTTGACTGTTCCGTTGCTTTCTGATCTCTAGTTTTCTCTTTGTGCTTCATCTTGGTAGTGTCTACTGGCCTTTCTCTAACTTTATCAGTTTTTCCCTCAATTGTGTCAGGTCTACAATAAACCCATTGAAGTTGTTATTCCTTTCTCATTTCATGCTTCTTATTTCAAGTATTATCATTTGACTCTAATAGTTTTTATCCCTCTGCTGACATTCTTGATTGGATGATACATATTGTCCAACTTTTCCTCTAACTTTAAAAGGATATTATTTACAGTTATTTTAAATTTCCTGTCTTGTGGTTCCAAACATCTGGGTCACATCTGAGTCTGGTTTTGTTGATTGCTTTGTCTCTTTACATGGCATTGTTTTCACTTGCTTCTTTTCTGTCCCCAGAGTTTTGTCTGAAAGCCAGACATCTTGTATAGGAGAGACTAAAGACAATGTATTTATACTTGAAAATGAGGTGGTTGTAAGGCATCAAGTTCCTCCAGCATTGTGATTTTAGAGAGAGGGCTGGATCAGCAGATGGTTTTATCTTTATCAACTTTTGCTCTAGGTGGTTCCTTTGTCAGTCACTTCAGAGATGATATTACTGTCCCATCTTTAAAAGTTCCTTTTCTGTTTTTGTTACATAGTCTCATTATCTAACTCTGGGTGATCTGGCACTTACTATGTAGACCAGGAGGACCTTGAACTCACAGAGATCAGCCTGACTCTGCCTCCTGAGTCTTGAGAATAAAGGTATGCACAACCATGCTGGTTTCTCTACCATCTCAAGATGATTCTGCCTGTTACTTTATGCTTCCTAGCGGGTGGGGTGGGCATGAAGAATGGTTGAGCTTATTCTCTAGTTTTCTGTTTTAATCTCAGGTTTAGGGGGCATAATTTTCCACCATCATCATTTGATTGATTTAAATTTTTTCTCTTTATTGATACAGTTAACTTTGTTGATTTTTTCTAATTTTTTTCCTTTTTAAAAATTTAAATCAGAAACAAGCTTGTTTTACCTGTCAGTCCCAGTTCCCTCTCCCTCCCTTCTCCCCTGCCCTCCACAAACCCCCTATCCTTTCCCCTTTCTGCTCCCCAGAAAGTGTGAGGCCTTCCATTGGGAATCTTCAAAGTTTCTCATATGATGTTTTAGAAATTCCATACCATTAATGTTTTCTAATCTCTTTCCATTTTCTTTGTCTTTAGCATCACCTTCATGCCAGTTTGTTGCTTTGGGGCATGGTTTGTTCCTTTCCTAGTTTCTTGAGAAAGAAGGGAATTTTGAGATCTTTCTGTTTTCGTCATAGAGGCATTCACTACTACCACTATACATTTCTCTCTTGTATTTGCTTTTGCTGCATCAAAGTTGCTTGACTTTGTATTTTCATTTGTCTCATAGTACTTTTGATTTTAATTTAATTAATTAATGGAATGGGACTGGACATTAAAGAAATGAGGACATAGATTATTGAGTGCCTAATGACAATCTTTATACATATTAGTAGATATTAAAATTATCAATAGCCCACAACAACCTGGTGGTGGCATAGTTTGCATACTTTTGCTTTGGATAGTTATATAATGTTAACAATCATTTATTTAACTGGTATTAAGAAATTAGCAGTAATTTTTCTTCTTTGGGGTAGAAGTAGCAGCAACAGTCTGAAGTCATGTTCTAGAAAAGAATTTTTTTGTTTTTGTTTTTCTAGACAGGATTTCTTGCTGTCCTGGGCACAAAGAGATCCTTTATTAAGTAAAGGAATGGGATGTGGTGGCTGAATCTGAATCAGGCAGAAAGAGTGGCAAATAGCTTTGCAGGTGTAATTTTAGAGGAAAAGAGGGGAGGTTTATGTTAGAATGAGCTAGGATGGGTTGGTAAATTCTGATTGGGCATGGTAATTAGGGTTGCCAAATGGGAATTTTTGATTGCTGGACATTGATGTTTTGATAGTTGGATCTTAGTAATCAACCTCAGAAATGAGTCAAGAATAAGAAAGTGCTAAATAAGGGGACAGACCTTGGTAGTTAAATTTAGGAATGAAATCTAATGGTTTAGCAAGAGAGATGGAAGATGGGAGGGCAAGATCTGCTGGTGCCATGTTTGCCATGTTCTGGCCTGTTAGAGCCTTTCAATAGTTTACATAAAGCTTTGAGACAAAGTCTAGAACATAAGGCAGTCTAATCATGAAACAGGGTAGTTAGTCCTTTCCTGAAGGGAAGAAGACTTGGCCACAGTTTGTCCGGGGACAAAGTTTTACTCTAATCTTTAATTTTTTTCACTTGATTCACAATTACGATAGCTGCATTATGAAACTTGTTAAAGCCTTAAACTCTAAAATATCACTTACGGGTGTTTTAAGTTTATTCATGTGTTTTTCACTTCCAATGTTTATAATTGACCACTATCTTCTGTACATACTTTGTCTTCTGCTTTGTTTCTCTGCATCATGTATGCTAGTCTGAGAGAACATCTTAGGCCCAAAGCAGAGAGTAATGACTTAATACAGCCATGCTAGTGCTCAACTGGCTTCCTCTGCTCTTTCACAGTTGAGAATCCCCATCATATGGGACAGTGCCACACACAGTGAGAATGTCTTCTCATGTCAATGGTCAGATAACTCATCACTTATCTCATTAAATAATGACACCTCCCACCCAGCCTTACACCCTGAATTCAGTCCCTGGGACTAACATGGTGGAAGAAGCAATATGACTTCAGCACATTTTTAATTTGATCTCTATATGCATGGCATGGCATAATGTTTATACACTCATCTAAACATGCACACACACATAAACACACACTAACACATACACAGGAGGGAGAGAGAGAGAAAGAGAGAGAGAGAGAGAGAGAGAGAGAGAGAGAGAGAGAGAGAATGCAGTTTAAAAGGCAAATCAGCATGCTCACAGGCCACCCTAACTGAGACAGTCCCTCATTGACAATCCCTGACCAGCTAACTTGAGATTGTGGCAGTCTGACAATTAAGAGTAACCATCAAAGATGTTATTCTTGGTATGTATTGAGATTATGGGATATGAGCTGGGGAGAGGATACAGAATTTTCCAACTAGGGAACAAGAACAGCATTTATAAATCAAAACAAAACAAAAAGCCTGCCATTGGCAAAAGGCAACAATTGTTTGGAGTAATTTTTTAAATCACCCTAAATATATACATGATCAAGCTGTTTAATTTATAGTAAATTCAGATTTTATAAAAGAAACTTGGATAAGGCTTTTGCTTAGCTTTAGAAAGAAATCACATGTTTCAAGTATCTCTTTAGATTCTGACTGCCTTGTATTTTTTTCACATTATGGCAAAATATATACAGAATATAGAGTACTAACCTACAAATCTGTTGTTTCAAAGATCAGTGTCCTTTCGGAGCATATGTCTTTCTATTTCATGGAGTTCTCATCCTGAAGCCCATATTCTGATAAAACGAAGTCCTTTTAATTCATAATTTGGGAGGATCAGTCTTGCCATATCTGAACATACAGCTTTGAAATGCTAATAAGACATTGATCCCTTAGTATAATATGCCTTATTGGTGCATGTTTTTCCATGGGAACTTAGGGAGACAGAGCATCAGAGGAGAAGCAATTGAGTTCTTTCCCTCAAGTCCCAAAAACTTGGGGGATTGACTAGAACCTATGTGTACATATATTTATCTGAACATAATTTGGGGGAAGATGTTAAGGTTGTGTAAGCTTAACTTTGAAAACAAACTTTGAATTTGTTTTTCAGGACAAGCTAGGAACGAGGCCATGGCTGCCTATTGGATCTTTTCTGTGAGTGGTGGTTCTGAGACAGCATCTTGGACTCTGAAATTCCTGAATCTGAGTTACACACATCACGAACAATGGCTGAGGAGCAAATCATGACCAAAGTTTGCCAGCCTCTTTTAAGCTGGGATCTGGAAACCCTATATACAAATAAAAGATTTCATTTACCATCTCTAGTGTATGTAGCACTTAATAAAAGGGATGGGAAATTAATTTCATTCAAAAATTCTGAATCCATTTCATACTATTGAAGATCTTAGGGAGGTTTGTAGAGAGAAAAGTCAATACATGTTCACCCTTGAGAGGAGGCTATACTATAGTTAATGTGCTTGCAGTTGTCAGTCTTGCTTGTTTAATTTTGTGAACGTTGTGCTCCCTGGAGGTTATGGCTTGAGAATATTGTCTAGTTTCCTGATTCTCTGATAGTGTTAGTAGGAAATGCAAGCTCTATTTTGCAGGTTCTTTGACTTGTAGAGAAAAGAGTTTAATAAGAAACTTGAGGACAGATTTATTGGCATTTATGAGAAAAATAGGACAAGTGATCTAGGATTTCTTCCATTTTCATGAGGAAAGAAGAACCATGCCTTCTGAGGAGGAGGGCACAAAAGCAGGTAGGCTCGGTAGTGGAAGTCTGTCAGGATTGCATAAGTGGGGATGTTCAGAGAAGATGTGAGCATGCCCAGTATGGCAGGCCAAGCACACTTAGGATTTTGACCAGTATCTTTAAAATGGAATTACAAAGACACAAAAGAACATGAGTAGCATGGTGGCGATGGTTGGTAACTCTGGCATTGAAGAATGGCAGACAAGCACCTGTCTTTGTAAGGGGAGAGCTCTTTTCCAGTGTGTCTCGTGTGTATCTTTCCTTGAAGTTACATCATTTTGAGTAGTGTTTTTCTCTTCAGGTTACAGATAGACTCACCTGCTTTCAGTCTTAAGGGGAGGCAGAAGTTTGTCTCTGTAATTTTATAATATTCAAGGCAGTTTAGAATGCCGTCTTCACCCGTGACCAGAGGTACAACTCACACCGCACTCTTTGGACCAAAAAGTGATGAACAGTGCAACCATAAAGAATTAAAGAAAATTTATAAGAGGAAATAACTTCAGGGTCCAAAGTGAATTATGGGATGTGTAGTAGTTTGAATGTAATTGGCCCCTGTAAGTTCATAGGGACTGGCACTATCAGGAGGTGTGGCTCTGTTGAGTAGGTTGGCCTTGTTGGAGGAAGTGTGTCATTGCAGGGGAAGACTTTGAAGTCTCCTATGCTCTAGGCACACTCAGTGTAGACACAGTTCACCCTGTTGCCTGTGGACCAAGATGTAGAATTCTCAGCTCCTTCTCTAGCACCATATCTGCCTGTATGTCACCCACAATGACGTTAATGAACTAAACCTCTGAACTGTAAGCTAGCCTCAATTAAATGTTTTCCTTCATCAGCGTTGCCTTTATTAGAGTGGTCATGGTGTCTCTTTGAAGCTATAGAAACCCTGAGTTGGGAGTAAGGGTCCATCTTCAGTGACATTAAAACCTATTAATAACTGACTAGCCTGTGGAAAATAGTAAGCAGACTTCTTCCTATTCATGGAATATTTCACAGTGAGTAACAGGAAAAACAGAATAGTAAATGCCTACCTAAAAGTTATTATTTCAGCCGGGCGTTGGTGGAGCACACCTTTAATCCCAGCACTCGGCAGGCAGATCTCTGTGAGTTTGAGGCCAGCCTGGTCTTCAGAGTGAGTGCCAGGATAGGCTCCATAGCTACACAGAGAAACCCTGTCTCGACAAACCAAAAAAAAGTTATTATTTCCTTTTTCTGACCAATGCTGTTAAAATTCCATTAAAAGTTCACTTAGTACAATTATTAAAAAACTTAACCCATGTATTAGAAGAAACTGGTACTCAAAGATTGACACACAGCCTTCTCTCATTACCAGAGTTCCTTATAGCAATGCATGGTTAAGTTTACATCCCTAGTTACTCCTTGGTCTAAATCTAGTGACTGGCTATCCATTTCTCATTATTTGGGTAAAGCATGAAGTTGGAACAAGGAGTGAATAAAGATTTGACAATCTTTATGAAAACCAGGGACAATGGTTACCTACGAATTTATTGTATTTGTTGGCTCTTTTACTAATTGAGAACCTTAAACTATCAAGAGGAAATGAGAAAAAATAAGTTAAGCAAATGTACAGAGTGCAGAAATTAAATGGAAACCCATAGCTGTGTTCCATTGGATCTTGATCTGTGGGTCTTGAGTGAAAGGTGGGTATCCATTTGGTACCACACCTTTGGTTGGTGCTATTGTGTCCAGAAAATTATTTCTGGGGTATTTCTAAGAATCTACATTTTTTTGTTTTGTGTAAATGTGGCATTGTAACTGGTTTCTGATTAACTAATATTCTAGTCGTCCATTTTTGTGAAGTTTTTGAGTCAAATTTGACTCAAATATGCACAAGGGCTCACAAATATGCACAAGGGCTTACATAATATCTTTGACAAAGCAAATCAGAATGCATCAGAAAAAATATTAACAGGTAGAACACTGCAAGACTAACAAGGAAAGAAATTTCAGAAGTTTCAGGTTTGTTTTTCTCTTTTAGTCCACTCAGTTATAGTCCTGACATTGCCCATTGCGGTGATGCACCAGGCAGGATTTGCTGAAGGAGGCAGAGGTGGGAGGATAACAAGGATTTTCTTTTCCTTTTCCTTTCTTTCTTCCTTCCTTCCTTCCTTCCTTCCTTCCTTCCTTCCTTCCTTCCTTCCTTCCTTCCTTTTTTTTCGAGACAGGGTTTCTCTGTATTGCTTTGGAGGTTGTCCCTGAACTCACTCTGTAGACCAGGCTGGCATCGAACTCACAGAGATCCGCTTGCCTCTGCCTCCCGAGTGCTGGGATTAAAGGCGTACACCACCAATGCCCATCGAGGATTTTCTTTTAAAGGTAGCCCAGGCAGGCTCTGAGCTCATAGCTACCCTTCCTCATACTCCTAGTACAAAGATCATAGGCATGTGACACCCATGCCCAGTACTTCACATTAAACTCTCTCAGTTGGAAATTATGTTAAGAATATAAGGAGATACACATCAATAGTTGAGAAATATTAGGGTGTCAGGGAGGTGTGGCTGAGTGGTAGAGCACATGCTTAGCATTTGCAAAGGCCTTGGTTCTATTTTCAGTAACTTAAAATACATGAATGAATGACTAAATAAACCAATAAAACAAGTGACATAATTGGTGTATGATAAATAAATGTATCAACAAAGCATTATATGTAGACAGACATTGTTCCTGTATACATTGCCAATTGAGTTTTCACAATCCCATCTAGATAATTTAATGGGAAATTCAACAAAATTATTCTAGAAAAACCTATGTCTGAATGGGCAAAAGGGAACCTCAACAATACATCCAAAGCCATGAAAACTTACTGAAAATAGGCTAGATTTTACAAACCAAAACACCAAAATGAGAGAAACCAAGACATGAATCTCATGACCTTATCCTTATATTTTTCTTTATAATTTTACTATAATTGTGATAGTGACAGGTAAGGTATGAATTAGTGACCATCTCAGTGACATTTTGCTTTCTTCAGTAGCAGTTAAGTTTAGTTACTATTTTTGCCTTTGTCATGGTAGCTTATTTTATACAACAAGTTAAAATACTTTTATTTAGGTCCTCTAAGAATCATCACACATGCATCCTGAAAATTAGCATGTAATGACCATGCAATTTTAAATCTGAGTCTATTTCTGATTTAGTGTAATTTTTCTTACTGTTGAGTCAATTAAGAGCATTCTGTGTGTTAGTATTCAGGCATCTGTACTGGTCTGTCCTTGGGGTTCTGACAGGACACATCCTCAGCTGCAGCCACTAAGATCACCACCTGTGCATATTCACTATCTTCCCCTTTAAAAGAACCCTGCCTACCTCTTATTGTTCTCTCCCCCCTCTCTCTGTCTCTCTTTGTGTTCCCTCCTCTCTTTTCTCTCTTTCCCCCTTTCCTCTCTTCTGTTGCTCCCATCCCAGAGGTCAGTCTTCCTCCTCCAAATGTGGGCCACACATACAGTCACATAGAAGCACATGCCTTGCTTGGTGGAATAATTGGAAAAATAAAGCAGAATAGTAATATTGTACTATAAGCTATTATTATCAAATATAAGATGTTCTAAAAGTCTTATCTCATTCTAAATGTTTCTCTTCTCTCCCAGGAGGACCTGAGCTGCTCACTGGCAACTTTTTTTGTCCCACTACAGAAACAATAATTCTGCCTTGGCATTTTGTAGAGTAGGATGACCAATTTTCCTCTGTAAGAGCATTGCATGATCATTGTAGAGATAAATAAAGTGCAGGTAAAAATAAAAAGACACAGTTGCATCTGCTTCCTAGAGATAATGTTTCCTACTTGTTCTGTTACTGTTCCCACAGTTCTTGGTTGTTGATGCATGTTTTCAAGATCCCTACAAAATTCACTTCTATCCTTCAGTATTTTAAATAAATATTTAGTATCCACTATGTTATAGTAATTTAGTCTGTTTCTTATTGATGGACTTGCAGTTTTTGCAAGACTTTTTCTTGCTAGCAAAAAAAAAAAGTCCTGATTAATATGTTTGTTACTCTGTCTTATTGCAGGCAAATGACTATTCATTATGATAAATCCCCCACCAAAAACAAATTAAAATGTCTATCGTCAAACTCTTGCCAAATCACAGTACTGTTACTGTTTCCTAATTATATAAATTGAAAAAATCTTAAGTTTTTATCTATTTGCTAAACATTCGGGAAAAATTTTAAAGTGTTTTTGTTTGTAATTTATGTATCTTTTTTCACGTTATGTCAATCCTTTCAGGGATCTAAAAACTCTCTGGAGCCTGTAAAGAGCTAGAAATCTGGAAATACCTCTCCTTTTCTCCTCCAAGAAAAGCAAGACATGTTTTAACTTTGGGGTATCTCTTCAGACCTCCATTCTCTTGTGTTTGCCCAGCATCCTTCCTCACTTGAGAAAGAACTGTCCTTCCAGGTCAGGCCAAATGTCTGTTCTTATTCTGGGGCCTGAGAGTCCCTGATCCTGGAATGCCTGGATGTGGAGTTAATAACTTTGTGTCTGAATTTGGAGTAGATACTGGCAGTTTTATGCAGGCCTGTGTTCTCTCCCACCTTTGATTTATTAGCACTTGTCTTAAATGTTTAAGGTGTGCAATTCATAGTGAATTTATTTTTGCAAACAAGTGATAAAGGGAAACTCAGTTTGGCATTTTTAACTCCCTAATGTGAGATGAGCCAGTGCTGAAAATAGAAAAGAGTGATTTACTTGGAAAATACATTTCTACTTTAATTTAGTTCTATAAGTCTGCATATATATATGATTGGATCAAATAAAACATGAAATAGACATAAATAGTATGTGTACATTAATATGCTTTTGTAATTTTACTATTCTTTGCCTGTGTCTTTGTTAGACATTAAAACAAATGAGCAGGCTGAGCGTGATTTTGGATGAGTCTAGGATTTCTTCACTGCAGGTCCTGCTGAGATTATTATATTGTGTGCTATGGGAAGAGTTTGAGCTGGCTTTGAAGTACTGGTTGCTGGAAGAGGCTAGACTTATGGGGAAAACAGTTGACATGTATAAAGCCAACTCTGTTCATATAGAAGATGTTTTGTAAAATAAGAGAGATGTTTTTCATATCTGTTCCTCACACACATGCACAAGCACAGTCATGTCACCTGAAATAATTATCTTTGTGCAAAAGTGTTTTCCTTGTATTTTATTGAAAGTGCACTTATTACATCCAAAGAGGTTATTCAGCACTAAAGCATTCATAGTTATGAGATGAAATCTGTTGATAAAAAACACTACACAATTTCCTAACATATTAGACAAATTATCAAGAGGACCTACCTCTGGGTCTGAAATTGGTATTGGGTGCACCCACATTCTCTTTTACCTTCCAAGATCTCTGTTCCCAGTGTTTTTGTTTGTTTTCTTTTCTTCTCTTGAATATACTAATGTTGGATTACATTTTAAAAGAAGGCAGAACCGATCAACTAAAATAAAACTAACTAATAGCTGAGAATTCCTCATTCTTCAAGGATTTTTCTTGGTAAAATAGAATGTATGAAAATTGGGGAGTGTTTCTTCAAACGCACCAAGCCAGATTATATCAGTCAAAACACTTCAAATTCCTCTCCTCACTTAAGGTATTTAACATTCTCAAGTTAATGTATTCTTAAGTAACCTGACTATCTGAAAATACTTTGGACTATAAAATGTGTTATATTTTTCTTACCTGAGATTTCCTCCTTTTCTATTCACTAGATGCTGCCGTCTCTTAAGCATGTCAGCTGTATAGTACAATTTTAAGCACTGAATTATAGATGAAAAGTATTTTGAGATAAGATATTCCAAGACAAAATGTACACAGATAAACCTTAGGCAGAGAAATACAATTTTAAATACAAAGATACTTAATGGGTGATCAAACGAAGGAGAAATCAGTGAGTTTAAGGTGGCATGGCTAGAAAGTAAGTAAAACAAAACAAAACAAAACAAAAAAACAGACTTACAGAAACCAAGGGCAGTATTTTAAGGTAAGGGAGTAGTCAGTACTCCAAGAGCATTTTTCATTCTCCTCAATTTTCCAGTCATTAGCCTGCTGGCAAATAATGCTGCTCTGTTTCTTGAGCAGTATATTTCTACAGGAGTCTAGCAAATGGCGCTGTCTGCTTAGAACAGCAAGTAGTCAGGTTTTTCCTTCAGTTTTGTAATTTGAACTATTTTTTACATTTTAACTAATACATAAGTCCAGTATGTAGGCCCTGTTGCTTCAGGTCATGACAACCTGGAAGAGGCTGTCAAGGACATGGATTATGAGAACTTAGCCACATTTTCTTGGCCTACTGTGTGATCTGCTGCTCCCATTCCTTCCAAGATGCAGTATTTCTCACTAATATCTAGGAATTATACACAGTGATAGTCCTGCCATGTTCTCAATATCCAAAGCCCCTATTACCTATGGTGTCTACCACTGTAAGCATTGTTACTTATGTAGTGAATCCTGCCTTGGTCTGAGATAGTGCTGTGTTCTGAACGTTCCAATGCCTGAAAACCACTGGCAACTCTTTTAGTTATTATTTTTCCCCAGTGTGTATATTTCCAAGGTTTGATTGTACTTCAACATCAACATCTTACTAGGTTTTCACGAACTGAAACTTTTATTCTTGTTTTTCTTTCAAAGTGGCTATCTCTCTATCATGGAAGACCATACACCCTCTAGAGTCAGAAAACAAATCTGGAAGACAATAAACTTTATTATTTTTTTCCAAGACAGGGTTTCTGTGTTTAATATTCCGGGTTGTCCCAGAACTCACTGTGTAGAAGAGACTGATCTTGAACTCACAGAGACCTGCCTACTTCTGTCTCCCAAGTGCTGGGATTAAAGGAGTGTACTACCAGTGCCTAGCTGGCTGCAGACTTCTTATGCACAATTCCCTTGAATTCCATCCCTACAGATGGATTCTGCCACTCGAATCCATCAGAAAGAAATCTGCCTGAAGCAGTCCTTTGTATCCCAGATAAACATCTGCCTAGCTTGTCTGAGGTCTTCCTAACCTGGATACATCTATGAATCTGAGTTGTGCAAGTCCACCTACAACCTAGAACCTTCCAAATTTCATAGCCTGTCTTCTCTTTAAACAACCATTGCCCTGACAGTGGCTTAAACTTTATATCTAAAATACCAAATTTGCCTACTACTTTATATTAGGAGGCACTCCAGGTGATATTCTTATATTAGAACTCATTTTGAAGAAAACTTTGGGAGAAACAGAGATTTTATGACAACTGCTCTAGATCCATGTGGAATTCCCAAGTTGTTTTGTTTGTGCTGGGGTCAAATGTTAGCTCCTCTAACCAGTCTTTGTTTACCGGGAGATGGTATAAGGAAGCCCAGGCTGGCCTCAAATTCTGTGCAGCCTAGAATGACCTTGAGATTCTGATAATCCTGTTCCATCTCCTGTGTGCCAAGACTGAAGGTGTGCATCACCACACCCAGTTTATGTGGTGTTGGGAATAGAACACAATGCTTTGCACTTGCATGGCAAATACTCTACCAACTGAGCTACATTTGCAACCTATTTGTGTCAACCTTTTATATCTGTCTGTTGCTTTCAAAATTTTATTGATTTTAAGAGTTTTTAAAAGTTATGAATGATGCATTTTCTTTGGGAAACTACATAAGTACAATTTGGGGTAAATTTTATTATTCTGGTAGAATTCTGATAGAAATAAGAAGTGAGCATGAAAGAGGAACAGAGAAAGGTGGGGTTGAAGAGAGGGTCAGAGGTAGGTAATGGAATGGGGAACATGACCTGAGTACAATCACAAACATACTTTTTCTGAAAATACCACATAGTAGTCAATACGGTGTATGATAATTAAAAATTTTTAAAAATATGGGTAGAAGACGAAACAAAAAATAAATACATTTGAACAGCATCTTAATCAGATTCTTAAGAAATCAAATGTATTTAAGGAAAATCTAAGACAACATAAAACAAGAACTTACTACCAAGCAAATGCACAAAGCAAAAATGCTGATTCTTAACACTCCTTTTGTTCAGATTCTGAGGGGGCTCAAAGAGTAGAAAAGGAGCTGAAAATAAGGACATCTGATAAAGAATAATCTTAAGTGGTTAAGATACCTTGATATACTCGGGACAAATATATTTCATTCATCCATCCACTTTTATGTGGAAAATGGATTCTAAAACTTAAAAGCTGACCAGTGAAGTGGCTATTTCGGCTGTTACAGTTTCTCTCTGAACTCATCAGAAAAGATTGTAATAGATTTTTCTTCCATGATAGGCAAGCACTTGTAGCCGCATTTTGAAGTGCTGGTATGCAGTTTCAGAAATCTGTTGACTGCGTGTTCCCATATGTGTTCCAGGAAATTCACATTTGGATTTCAGTAATACTCAGAGTTATGGTTGTGCTATCCAACACTTTTTTTTTTTTTTTTTTGGATGGAAATTTGCTAGATACCAACCTAAGGGTTGCCAAGACTCAGCAGGGCAAATCCTAGTTCTGGAATATGCGGGAAACAAGAAATCAGCAGTAAAAATGGTGAGGCCTGTATCAATTTTAGCCCTCCAAGGAAACAAACTCTATCTACTGGTCTAAAAGTTCATTTTGAACATTAGAGATAATCTTTTAAAAGTGAAATGTGTCTTTGTGGCACATGTAACACTCCATAATGAAAACATATGCTTGAATTTCTTCTGAATCCCACTGAAGAGGTTTCAGCATCTGAGGGTTCATTATTGCTGGCTAAACACGAACAGTTATGTCTACCTCCAGAACGAGGTATGCTAGTAGTCAGAGAGAGCATTAGACTAAGTTAGCCATTGCTTTTATGGCCAGTCGGTGTCACAGCTGCCCTGGGTAAAGTGATTAATTTGACATTAAACTTTTCTATTGATCACATTGCTTCTTGTTATCTTTAAAAAATTCCTAATAACTTGGTAACAAAATAATGTGTTAAAACTGCGGTCAGCAGCCGGGCATTGGTGGCACAGGCCTTTAATCCCAGCACTCGGGAGGCAGAAGCAGGTGGATGTCTGTGAGTCGAGACCAGCCTGGTCTACAAGAGCTAGTTCCAGGACAGCCTCCAAAGCCACAGAGAAACCCTGTCTCGAAAAACCAAAAACCAAAAAACAAAACAAAAACAAAAACCTTCTGTCAGCATCATTAAACAAGACATTGTAACCCATAGTCAGCTTAGGAATGCTTCTTTTTGTTCCTGAGAATCAACTATAAAATCCAAGGGCTGAGAGACCGTAAAACACACACACACACACACACACATACACACACACACACACACACACACACACACACACACACACACACACACACACACACAATGATCAAGCACTCCAGCCTTAGCCGTCTGTTCTCTCCTCAAAGACCCAGGTTACATGGCTTCTCTTTCCGGCCTTTTAATGTTTCTAACCACATAATAAAAAATACAATAATCTCAATTATGTCATCTTACTCACTTTTGAAACTCTCGCTGGCAGTGCTCTAAAAGCTCTTTTATCTTGTCACGGTGCACAGCAGTTGCTCTGCAACCCCTCATACTTTAAGGGAGTAGATGCAGTACCCTTCATCTCAAACCAGCCCAATTTATTTAAGGGTGTGTGGTGGGAATTGCTTCTCTTTGCCCAGTACTTCTTTCTTCTCCAAGGAATTATGCTTTGGTACCTTTCTGAAGTGAAGAAAATTTGATGAAGTTCTTCAGATGACAGATAAAGTATGTGAAGGTGGCAAGTACATTATCTTCTCTGATGTGTAAATCCCGATAATTTTTGCTAAGGTTGTGCATTTTATTAGTGACATGTTTAGACTCTAAGCTATTGTAATTGAGATTGCTTAGCTACTTTTCCACCCTTTCAGTTGGTGCCAGTGGTAGTGTTCTAGGAGACTTTATTTATCTTAGCCCTGTTCATTTAGGGAAGTGATTCTGAATGATTTTGTTCAACTCTGTACCTCATCGTATCCTATGTACTGAGGAGATTCTGAAACTGAATGCCCATAGCTTGCTAAATCCTGCAGTTCACTTATGAAGTTAGCATCCTAAGGTAACTTTCATTTGTCAGTGTTTCTGCTTAAAACAATAAGCAAGAGGACAATTATTCTGTGTCAGGTCTTATTAGACTGAATTTTATGGAAAATTTTGGATTATTGCTCTTTTGCAAAGTTCACACAGCTGTAAGTTTACTAGTATTGAGAAAGCTTCAGATGTCAAGAATTTTATGTTCTTTATAAAATACTAACTTGGGAAGCACAAGTTTTGTGGAATCAATGTTATTCTTTTCTCACGTGAAAATATTATTACATAGAAGCAGTTCCAGTGATGGCCGTCAGGGTCTACCAACCTCAGCATTTGGAGTTTAGTGTTCTGGGGATAGGTGTTAGTGTGATGGCTTAGAACGGTATGTACAAAGTATTTCTGATAGTGAAATGCATGGGACTAGAAGGCATTATGACTTTAAGTGTTTTCTAGAGCTTTCCTTATTGACCTATAAAAAGCCTATTCTCAATATAATCTTTGCATAGTCTTGCTAAAAATCAGGAAGGCCCCCTGATCACCTTTGATATGTTTTTAGTTTAACTTTAAGTATGCTTTAGGTGTCTTTCCTTAGGAAGAAGTGTGAACACAATTACTTCTTACTTTCATTTAGCTATGGCATTCCTTACTGTAAATCCAGGCAGGTCCATCCTGTGGCTGGAATACCTATGTGTACAATCTAACACAAACGATAAACTCATTTAAAACCTGATGATTTGGGAGGGGGGGTGTTGCTGATTATTTTCTTTTGATCATTAACTTTGTAGATGACAGTGGCTTGTTGGAATGTCAAAATACTGACCTAAAAGTCAACATTTATTGATGTTGCAAGGAAAGCCAACATTCCGATTTGTTTCTGTGATAACAAGATGCAGATAAATGTTGTGCTTCTGAAATATGAAGCACAATAACAAAGACGCAGCTTTGGAAAATATTTTAGAACGTAAATAATCATAAAACCTTTACTTGAGGTAAGAAAGTGTTTTTCTCTCATGTGTAATAATATCTATTTTTAACTACCCCTTTCTAGATGTGTCCCTAGGCTAAATGAGAAAAATATTCTTGTTGAATTCTGAGTTTACTAGTGGAAAAACAAAATATTCTTTGCAGTTAAGCACCTGATCTCTTCTAGGCACATGGCTTGCATGCTTTTTGGCTCTAGACTAATGGATTAATTCACATGGTTTTATTTAGTAAGATGCCAGAAGTGATAGTGTACAGTTGGAGACTCAATGTTTGAATGCCACATGAAACAAATGGTTTTCCTGGGTTTTGAGGTTTTTATTTTGTTCACAGGGTTTGGCATGTTAGTTGGTACACCACATTTGTTCACCTTACCTCAGTTGTCACTTTTTTTAGGAGCCATGGAACTAATTAAGCCAATCATAACTTTTATTTTATTTTTTATTTGTTCATTTTTTTCCCCAGTCACTCTTTACTTTATTGAAGCAGGGTCTCTCACTGAAATCTGGATCCTGCCAGTTCCAGCTGTTTTATCCAACCACCTTGTACTGATATTACAGGCAAGTTACAACTGTCAGGCTTTTTATATGGGTTCCGGGAAGATGAACTTTCCACTATGCTCCCCCTTCTCAGCCCAATTACGATTTTGTAAATTAATCTTTGAAAATTTCACACAGCACATTTTGATTAGATTCAGCCCTTTCCACAACTTCTCCCAGATTTGCTCTGCATTTTCTAACCACAGAACTTTGTGTCCTCATTTTTAAACTCTTTTAGTCCATTTGTTCATATATATGTGTGAACAAATATGTATGTATTTACAAATATATACATATATGTATATCTATTATATATATTATATATATATGCACACACATGTGTTTGGGTGTGGAGCCATTCCCTGAGATGTGGTCTACTTACAGGGGTCATAATCTTAAAGCAAACCAACTCTCCCTCTCCTTCTGTGAGTTTATATGTAGAGTTGCCCTGTTGTGTCTGAAAACAACACTGTTCTTCTAGTCATCTGCTGATTCTGGCCCTTGACTGAATGTCCAACTTCTTTTAAATAAGTATTCTTAGAAAAATACGTTGAAAAATGCCTGGCATGATGGAAATCAAGCTAAATTTGTTAGAAAATTTAAAAATAGATTCAATTTAGTTATAATTATACTATCTCAATAGAAATCCTTCTATAAAGTTAATTCTTGTACTAAACAGTCAAACATGTCAGTATTTTGGCTCCAATTTTGATTGTAATCTGGTTGCATTTTCTTGTTTTCTTCAGCCAACTTTACTGAAGGCCACAGACTCTAACTTGAGCCCCACTGGATAACAAACATCTCCTTGCCTCCTTGGTTAGTGGGAAGACTTTGTAATGTTATCACCCAGTATGAACAAAAGCAGAGCTTGGGATTGTAGTGTATTCTAGACTTTCTTCTAGTCTTATCTACAAAGCACACAATTTATTTTTTATTTTTTATTTTTGGTTTTTTGAGACAGGATTTCTCTGTGTAGCTTTGGAGCCTACCCTTGGTACTCACTCTGGAGACCAGGCTGGCCTGCTGGGATTAAAGGCATGTGCCTCCAACGCCCGGCAAGAACACAATTTTAAGTATTGACTTAGTGCCTGAACCACGCTTTAACAAAATGCTTTAATGTTTGTAAGACTAAAAAAGGACCTCAGTTGCCATAATAATTTTAAGTTCATTGATGTTTTATTGGAATTGAATTAATTTTCTCTCTGAAAGCTAATGAGAAAAAAGCACACTTTCAAGTGCCCCGTGTCTGGTTTATAATGCTAATTTAGTTTCTTATTTCCAAAATTAAATACCTTGACAAAGACGTCTAAGGGAAAGAAGTTCTATTTGATTTCCATACAATCCATCACTAAAAGGAAGTCAAGGCATCAGGAAGAAGATAGTGGGTTACGTCACATTCACAGTCATGGTTGAAGAACAATGACTTCATGTGTTCAGGATTGCACTCAGCTTCTCTTCTACATTCTACAGAGTATAAGATCCCCACCCAGGGAGTGGTCACCTAAATTCACATAATCAAGACATCAATAGCCTATTTACTTGCTCACACGCCAACCTGATCTAAAAAGTACCTCATTGATAGTCTCCTCCCAGTGGATTCTGGAGTGTCAAGTTGACCCTGAATATGATAAAAATCACAACTATGATAAAGGACTTGAAATAACATGATGACATTTTTATCATATAAATTACCTTCATAAAGCATTGTAGCAAGTATATATACCTGTATTTCTATGAAAAATAGGAATACTAAAAAAAACTGTAATTAAAATATAAAATCATTTACTTTGAGACAGTCTCTCTATGGAAACCAGACTGGTATAGAACTCACTAGCTAGCCCAGGCTGGCTTCCATGTCATGATACTCCTGTTTTAACCTTTCTGTGTTGGGTTACAGGCATGCAACACTATGTCACTTTTATATAAAGCCCATTTCTCAACCCACTGACAACCCACCAGAAATTGGCTTATTTTTTATTTCTACATAGAAACCTTAAAACTCTCCACAGTCAACAAATATGATACCGATGCCCAGCAAAATCAGTCTTTCTCTCCTCTCTCCCTGTCACTCCTCTTTATGTTAACTTTAAACATTTTATAAAGTACAAATGAAATACCCTTTTATAGCTTCTCTCCTGATTCAGACCTAAAGTATGTTGAACCAAGTAAGAAGCATATATTAAGTATTCATATCGATTTGAACTTCAAGTGAGACTGAAATGGAATAGTATGTAGGGAAAAGAAAAGAAAACTAAAGGTAACATATAGGAAGTGTCTTATCTGACCTCAATATGACACAAATAAATCTATTTGCTGATAGAAAAAAAATGGTATGTAAGGGAAAAGAAGAAAAGAAAACTAAAGGGCTCCAAATGATGAAGGTAACATATAGGAAGTGTCTTATCTGATCTCAATATGACACAGAAAGAAATCTATTTGCTGATAGAAAAAAGTGATCACACATTAACATCTGGACTTCATGTGCATACTCACTCAGTAATGAACATCGGCCCCTGTTCAGCTGCATTCCCACATCTGGGGACAAAACATCATAGAAACTAAAAATAAAGACAAGAAAAAAAGTTTTAAAAAAACTGCTGTAAAATAGTATGGCTAATCTACATTATAAATTAAAGGGATTGTGTCACCCTCCTGGGAAACAAAAACACAACTTTATTCAAATGATGTTCCTAGATTCTACTCAAAGATATAGCAAGCTGATGTTTTTTATACATTCAGGAGTAGAGGCTGTGATTTTAAATCATGCTTATGTCTCATAGGCTAAGAAAATGATTGAAAGTCTTCAAAGGCAGTTGTCCATTGACACATTTTCAATTTACCAGAGTATATTAATAGAAATTGATAGAATTACTGTCTACTATCTCTTCAGATGCATAGGAAAAAATCTTTTGAACAGTATGCTTGATAAGATGGCAAACACATGTAAAATAGAATGCATTTTGGTAAGTATATTCTGACTGGCAAAGGTTTATATTTTTTGTAAATGTCAAAAAGAGGAAAAATTTCAGAATTCCAATTACATTGGCTATTCTTTCATTTTCACCTACTTAGAATGGCAAAATAAATACTGTGCCCAGGAGCAATCTGAACTGGCAAGCTTCTTGAGGCTGTAGTGTAGATCTGTAGTCTTGGTTAAATTATAGATTTTATGGACACACTGTATAGCTTCTCTAAAGCATGGTGGAATGTACACCATATGTTTCTGAAATTGCTTATCTTTTTAATTGGCTGAAGAATAAGCCCAGATGGTAAACACAAGCAGAGTCTGTACCTCAGAGTAAGGGTGCAAATATTCTCCAGAGATATGAACTATGTTGCCAGACACCCTGTGCTAGTTTGAAAGAGGCTGGCCACTGCCTCTGATTTTGGCCCAATAACTTTAGAGCAATAAGGAAGCCTTGGAAATGACCAGTCATGCTCTGGCCTTTTAAATTTAAGTATTTCTGCAGGCAGCTATGGGAGTCCCAGGGCATGAGAGGGGAAGACTGTAGCTCGTAGCTTTTATACTGCCTTGGTTTTCCATTGTTCCTACTATTGTGCTGATTGAGAAGTCTCATGCCCAAATCAGTTGACATTGCCATGAACAGGTGACGACAAATATTTGTGCACAAATGTTTATACCAGTTGGATTTCTTACTTTGGCTCTAGTTACCAAATATATCTATCAACTGAAATGCACCTGCTCTAGGCCAGTAGAACCAAAGATTTATATGCCCAACCATTTCAAGATACTGTGGCAGCAACTATGATATTCCCTAGGGTCACTAAACTGTTTGCTAGCTCTTCAATATTTTCTGTATCATGGTCAAGCCACTCTTTCTTGTCTTCTAGTTCCTACTTCTCTTGATATTTTACAGCCTTATTGAGCATCAGTTCATTGTCCTCTATGACGTTACTGGTCCCATTGGTTTTCGTTTGCACTTTGTGAACACAATTATGTAGTGCTGCATCAGTTCCTGTGGTAGGTGTCCTTATATGAATTCATGCATTTAGGAGTACAATTATTGAGAAAAGAAGGTCCTCACATTTCACTAAGTTGATAGATACTTAAGTAATTTTATTTGCATGTCTCTCTGTCTGGGAAAAGTGACAGCGATTTTAAGGAAAAGATCTTAGTCAAATTTAAGAAAATGATTAAATATACTTTGTATGATCCCTGCAAGCCTCCAAGTAGCCATGAGTAATGAACCATGGCCTGAGAAAAGGAGGAGTCATTGGCATTCCAGTTTAAAGACTATTTTGGAACTTGTGTTTTATTATATTTAAATTGGAAGTTATTATTTTTAAAAATAGTATGGCATCATTAAATCATTTTATACATTACATTATATTCTAAGTATACCTCAAAGGATACTAATGTTTGTTTTGAATTTCTGTGACTTTAAACAATATTTAAAATGAAACTATAGATGTCATTAAGAAGTACATGTTAACATATGCAACAGTATGTATATGTCCACGTAAGGAAAAAGGTTAAACTAAGTAAGTTGAATGTGGGTCTGCTGAGTGAATGGATTTCCATGCAGGTCAGAATGTAGCAGGAAGTTCAGCAGACACAGGCTTTTTGAAAAGCCACCCTCTGTGTACATTTATATTAATCATTTTCACACACACACACACACACACACACACACACACACACACACACACACACACCAGCATTTGCTTTTACAACTAATGTTTGTCTTACTTTCATAACCTTAGTTTTATGAGAGTTTTATTAACATTACCTGCTGAGTTGGGGGGAAGCTATTCAGTAGATCACGGGCAACTTACCTATGGCTTGGCCACTGGAAAACATGGTATCCCACCTTCAAGCAATGTTAGTTGCCTATAGTCTGAGAGGGGTGTGGCCTTACCAGGCCCTTCCTCTGTGATAAAATGTCGAGGAGACTGGACATAGGTTCTTAGCAAGACAATGGAGGCAGGTAAGTTGGATAGTCTGTGGAGTGGGACTTAGATCTAATCAGAAAATGGTTCTTGCTCTTGCTAATCCTGAAAGCTCTTGTTTTGTATCTACTTCACAGCCTCCCGTTCCAAATTATCTAGAGTCGCAGACAACAAAACAGTCAAATAGAAGTTTGCCATGAGATGGCTATTGACAATAAGGATAAGATTAGTTAGAGAAATGTCATTTGAGACCTGGAAATAAATAATTTAAGGAATAATTTAAAGAATACCAATAATTTCAGTAGAATACACTCTGAACTCAAAGTTTCATCCTAAACAGCCTGAAAATGGCAGGTTATCAACTAAGGAATCTTTTATTAAATGAGAGCTCATCTGAAATATGTTCTTTCATCTTTATTACAATACATAAGATTTTAAGTAATAATTGGTTTGATATAATCTGATATTAGTACACAATAACTTGTATGTGAATGTATGCAGGTGCTACTTTTCTCCCTCCCCACCTCTCAGATAACAAAGAAACGTCATAAGTAGTAACATTCCTTTTTCATCAAGAGGCAGAGGTCTGACTATTTCTCTTTCTATAGTGGTGACTGACAACCATTAAGATGATTCTCTGGATATACTATTTCATTGATGACTCTTTCATTAGATATTCTGACTCTATAATTTCAAACTTGATCAATTATGTAACATCAATTTTGAGAGTACTTAGCATACTTACTCTGTTTTCCTGTTTTTAATGGACCCTTTACTGTTCTACTACTTTTACTGCTGGCCTGTGAACACATCACCAGTACACAAAGACACTGTATACAATGTGCTTTGCTTTTATCTATTATTTAATCTTGGTTATAAGCATATTTATATTAAATGCTTTCTAACATTTCTCAGGACTGTTATTCATTTGCTTTACAGTCCTTTTGGCTGTCTGAAATCTATTCTATGGAAGAATTCTCCAGGAAGCCACCATGGTGTCAGTTATTATACTTTATTGTTTCTAAGTTCTTGTCTGTTCACACAAAGTTCAGCATTTTTATTTGAAAGTCAGTCTGGCTGTGGATAAAACCCTAAGCTTCCCCCACTTCTTGGAACTCAAACATCAGTAAATTGCAATCTCCCATTGCATTTTATCATGAAGGTATAGCAGTAAAATTTTCTTCTTATTTAAAATAATGTTTTAAATACATTTTAATTAAAATATAATTATATTACCCTTCTCTTTTCTCCCACCAGCCCATCCCAGGTTTCTTCTCTCCAAACTTTTACATGAACTCCTAACACTCAATTTGATAGCCCATTTTTCTTTGGTTATCAGTGTTATATGTTCATATATGTATACATGTGTACACATATATGAACACAATCTGCTGAATCCATTTTTGTTGTTGTATGTATATGAATAACCAATAAGTCAGCTCATCCCTGGAAGGGGCTAATTCTTCTCCTAGCAGCCCTTGGTTGCCTACAGTTCTTAGTTTAAAGGTGTATCCCATGAGATTTTCTTCCTTTTATGTTAACACGAATACTGTTATCATTTTTCTGGTCTTGTTTGTATGACCATTTCTAGGGAATACTGCTTTACAGAATGCTTCCTGGTGTTCTGGCTCTTACCACCTTTCCATCCCCTCTTCAGAGATATTCCCTGAGCCATAAATGCTGGTGCTATTGTGTAAATATATCCAGTGGGGCTGGCTTCCCCACAACCTATGGATGTCTGCATTGTATTCAGTTGTGATTTTCTATGATGGTCTCATTTGGTGTAAAAAGAGGCTTATTTGGAAGAAACTACACTTTGTGAGCATGCAACAAATAAATACTGGTTATGTCACTTGGGTTGACAGTTCTCAACACAAGAATTATAAATTAATAAGAACCCTAGTACCATACATGCAAAACCTCTCTTCAAATGTTTGGTCAAGGTAGTCCAAGTGACTCCCAAACAATATAGATTATCAATGTCATCCTTGGTCACCTCTCAGTGCTTGAAGAAATGCTTCTACTGTTGAAGATACTGTACATTAGGACACAGTACTTGAATGATTTGAGCTGGATCTAACCTGAAAGCCTCCTTCTTGTGGTCTAGCTTGGATTTTACCAGAAAATACTATTTAGTTGCTAAGGGAGGAAATCAATCAATAGTCCCACCCAGCTCAAGACTTATGAACTACAGTGACCATCATGGCAAGGTACCTGTCAAGGCTAAATAAATGGCACTCATGTGTTGGTTGTGAACAACAGCTGTATAATTGGACTTAGGATCCATTCAACAAGAAAGACATCATGTCTGGTACTGGAAACTTATACGGCTTTTCAGAACTAGTGAAGTCATGGAGCTTAGGAGAAGCTGCCACCTTCACTCTGTTAGATAAGCTTAATTCTTTATGGTATTCTAAGTTTTCTTTTCTTTACAGGTGACATTCTTTTTGTCAACACATTCGAAGATTTGTATTTTTGTTAAAAAGTCAAATTTAGCAGATTATGTTTCAATGTAATCTCTTCTGGTTAATTATTTTCTGTGTAGGTGATTTCCCTTTTAGTAACTATGTTCTTTAATGTTAAACTTCATTTCTGAAAAGCTTTCTTGAAAACACATTTAAAATCACAATTATGTGATTAAGGTGTCTTCATTGGGGCCACCTTCTACATGAAGGTTGACTTAACTTGCCTTTTTCTATCTCACTCTGACTTGAAGTTGTTTTTAATTATTTCTACTTTTACATTTGCTTTTAATTTCCTCCTTCTTGTATTCTATTATTCATAAGGCATTATCCATTTATCCAAAGGCTTTAGCCATTCTCTAAGTCCACTTGTTTTTGTATGCTTCCTGAGTTAGTCATCATTTTTTAAACGTTTTTTAACTTTTTTCCCCTAAGCCTTTGTTTTGTCTTTTTCTTTTTAAATACCCCTTACCTCCATGTACTTACCTCTGATTCTGACTTTTTCTAATTCTGCTTTCCTTCCTTCATTTTTTTTTTTTGGCTTTAAAAAATATTTTTACTTGATTAGAAAGTTGTTAATCTATTTTCTGGCATGGCTTTATTTCAATATGAATAGCATTCTGGTAATTACTCTTTTTCCTCACAAGACATTGCATAAAACTTTTAAAGAATATCCCCTTTTCATGATTTTTAACTGTGACCGCTTTTCACCTATGCAAAGAAAGAAAGGATCACATGGCCTTCCGTAGCTCCATGACATCAGACTTCTCCATATTTATTCTTGAGTTTTTCTTTTCATTGCCCTTAGTGTGTTTTTACTCTGCTTCTGATAATTGTGTCCTCACAAAATCATCATCTTCTCCTTCTTCTTGTTCTTCTTCTTGTTCTTCTTCTTCTTCCTCTTCTTCTCATTCTTGTTCTTCTCGTTCTTGTTCTTCTCGTTCTTCTTCTCGTTCTTGTTCTTCTTGTTCTTGTTCTTGTTCTTCTTGTTCTTGTTCTTCTTGTTCTTGTTCTTCTTGTTCTTGTTCTTCTTGTTCTTGTTCTTCTTGTTCTTGTTCTTCTTGTTCTTGTTCTTCTTGTTCTTGTTCTTCTTCTTGTTCTTCTTCTTCTTCTTCTTCTTCTTCTTCTTCTTCTTCTTCTTCTTCTTCTTCTTCTTCTCCTTCTCCTTCTCCTTCTCCTTCTCCTTCTCCTTCTCCTTCTCCTTCTCCTTCTTCTTCTTCTTCTTCTTCTTCTTCTTCTTCTTCTTCTTCTTCTTCTCATTCTTCTCATTCTTCTTCTTCTTGTTCTTCTTGTTGTTGTTCTTGTTCTTCTTCTTGTTGTTGTTCTTGTTCTTCTTGTTCTTCTTCTTCTTCTTCTTCTTCTTCTTCTTCTTCTTCTTCTTCTTTTTCTTCTTCTTCTTCTTCTTGAGATTGGGCATTTGTTTTGAAACAGGCTTTAGGTTTTTCTGTTTGGAGAGCTCTTGGCATCAAGACTCCAACCCTGATCTCAACTTTGATGGCCCTTTGAACTTACTCATGAACCACAGTCTCTGAAAAACCTTCTCAGAAGTGCCTACTGATGTCACATTGGCTCACTGAGCTTTCAACACTAGCAAGGACATCGTGTTTATGGTGTAAATATCTGCTAGGAATTTGGTTTCTGGCCCTCACACTCTTCATAACTGCTTCTCTTCACCACAGAGCTGCTGATAACATGTAAACTTGATGGCATGTCCAGGTTTTGGGGGTTTGGAAGAATCCTTTTTGGAAATTTTCTGTAGATGTTGGCCATGAAGTTTTGTTTTCTTATTCTAGTTTCTCTGTTTTTGTTGGAGATTTAGAAAGTTTAAAAACCACAGACCAGTGTTGCCTATATTGTCTTGTTGGAAACCATTAATCAGTATATTCTTAATCTTATCTCAAAACTCACTGTTCTTGAAGTATTGTATGGTAGGTTGATTTTCCATATCTGAGGAGCTGGCCTGTTAAGAATCTATTGATTTAACCCTAGGAACCTCAGAGGTCTTTTGTCATCACTAAATGCTACCATAATATAATTTATTCACTTTGAAAAAGCAGTAGCTGAATATTTCTTAATGGAAAGTTTATGACATTTATAAATCAATATATATATGTGTGTATACATATATGTATATATGCATATATACACTGATTGATAAATATGTCTACTATATATATATATATATATATATATATATATACACACACAGTCTGACAAACGTCTATAGTATATAAGATTAAAAAATACAAAATTGATAGTTTGATAATTTTTAAAAGATATATGCACCTTTTAATTAAAAAAGGAGCCATGGATTTATTTTTGCCTATAAAGGAGTAAGGAATTCATTGCCATTTGAATCATTTCTTCTTTTATCCTAACCTAAATGTTTTCTTCTCACCTAATAAATACGGGAAGGAATGTTTTGCCAAGCTCAAGATCTATTTGAAGCCATGGCTTCTAAATGTCAAGCCCATTCTAACACTCTGAGTTTCACCCTGCTTTCAGTTGGCTGGAGATTCTTCCTGTTTCTAAGAAAAGAAAAAAAAGTTTCAAAAGTCTAATAAAACAAACAGTCTTTCCCCAAATGCAGAGGCACTCAAAACAAAAAATTTTGATGAATTAAGCACAGATAATTTGAAAATGTAGGTAATCTTTACTTGCAAAATATACTTAGATTAATATATTCAGAAAAGGAACTGCAGACATAGGCAAAATGTCTTTGGGGAAGGAGATCCCAGGGCTTGGCCAAACCCAAGTGTTTGAAAAACACTGTGACTGTAGATGTATGATGAACCCCAAATCTGTGGAGTTTTGTGTTTTTCCTTCTTCCAGCTTTGTTGTACTTATTCCCATAGCCAACTTCAAGTGACCCCCTCCTGAACAGAACGGAGTAGCTGAAAAGTTTGCTTAAACTTCTTAATACTTTTAATCCTTACTTGTTATAATTTGATTACTGAGAAAGATTTTTCTCTGTGGGCTTCCTATTAAATCACTTTCAAGTTGAAACAAACCAGAAATCCTTTTAAATAACAGAGTTGGTATTCACTTCAAGCTGGTCAGAATTTATGCAGGAACTGTAGAACATTCGTTATAAAACTCCATAGATGTACCCAGAGGCTATGGCAAGGGGCTTATCCCCCAACCTAACACAAAATAAATACATAAGTGAGTGAACATGATGTCCTGGGCTATGGAGAATTGTGTGACTTAGCCTTATATTGGTGCTTATTTGTTTTCCATTCTCTCACATATTTGCTTTGATTGGCTACTCCAAATTTATATGGGAGGCAGCCTTCTACTCTCCATACTCATTGGCTCAATTCCATTTACTTTGATATTGTAAGGATCTGGCCCAATATCTTTTAATTATATTGTTTCACATGAAACTGAAACTTTAATCATCTTTAGATGTTCTCCCCCTGTTTTGAATAATGTTAGAACATCCATGAATGATACAGAGTTTTGTACTTGTAAGAGACTTATAGGCTTCCCTTGTCTTTGTTTATTTGCTTATTTTTGAGAATGTATTTGTTTTACATTTCTCCCTTCTATTACCTCCATCCACATCCTCCCATATGCCACTCCCTGCTTTCCTTCAACATTGTGGCCTCTTTTTTCTGTCACCAGCCTGGCTAGCTCAGTTGATAGAGCATGAGACTCTTAATTTCAGGGTTGTGGTTTCATGCTCCATGCTGAGTGCCAAAATGTAAATGGTGTTCTCAGTTGGTCTAGATAATAAAAATCTGGAGTCAGTTATAGAGGGAAATGTTGAGAGATCAGAGAGAAGGAACATGTCACTGCTACACCTTACCTCTTCAGTGTCTCAGCAGACAAGAGAGAGTCCCTATTTTTCCTGGCTTATATCTTGTTTCCTCCAAGATCTCACACTTCCTGTCTTTCCGTATAGACCTCCAGATCTCTATGGTTAGCTAGCAGCAAGTTCCCTTTCTCTGCTGTTCAGACAGGCTTTATTTACACAGCAAGATATCACCACAATTGGATGCTTATATGTATTTGTATATGCATATATGATCTATCAGGAGTTTAACACCTAGAGAAGACTGATTTCCCCTCTTTCATAAGCCTTTGATTGCCTGTAGTCTTCAAGTAGGGCTTGCAATCTTGAGAGATTTTCTTTCTCCAGAAATGGTGGCATGTCAGCTGATGCTATTATATTGGTCTTGTTTAGGTGATTAAAAATTTTTGATATTCATAGGTTCAGCTTCCTCTCATGTCCAGAAGATATGCTGCAGAGGATCCTGATTCTCTGGCTCTTAAAATACATCTGTCCTGTCTTCCACATTTTGCCCATGTCTTAGGTAGAGGGCCTATGTATTAATTGGAGGTTGGGAACCCCATGAATAATTTTTCTCTGCACTCCTATTGGTTCTGGGTTTCTTAAAAAGTTTCCATCAACTGCAAAAGAAGCTTCTTTGATGAGAGGTGACAGCTACACTTAGCTGAGCATATAAGAAAAAGTATTCAGAATACAGTTAGAAATTATGTTATTTCAGTGGAAACTTCTATAGGGTCCCTGACCTTTCCAGCTACAAATGGTTGGCTAGGTTTATAGGACCAGGCATAAAATTTCCTCCGTTAATTAGGCCTTAAACCCAGTTATATCTCTGTTGATTACCCCTAAGATAACAGTGCACCACTGGGGTTATCTTGCTACTCTGGTCAGTCTTGTCCATAGGCATACAGTGAGGGATGACTATTAACTGGTTTACTCCCTTGGCAGTTGGCATAGGACCTACAAATACTATGAGACTCAGTCCTCAATGAGGAGGTTTCCAGGTCAGTTTTAGCTCAGTTACTTCAAGTGCTGTGTCAAAGGAATATTGTAAACATGACCATCCTAACATAATCACTGTACAGATTCAATACACTCTCAATCAATATGACCATGAAATTCTTCACAGAAATAGAAAAAATCTACAATGAAAAGACCTCAGACAGACAAAGCAATCTCTGAGCAAAAAGAACAAATCTATAGAAATTCCTTGATGGATTTCAAGCTATATCACAGAGCTATAGTAATAAAAACAGCACGGTTCCAGCTCAAAACAGACGAACAAAATAGAAGAAACAACACCAGTATATGAAATTATAGTTACCTGATATTTCCAACCAACATACCAGAAATGCACACTGGATAATTGACAATATAATTTGCAAATGGTGTTGGTAAAACAGGGTGACCACATGTAGAAGAATGAAATTAGACTTGTATCTATCATTCCACACAAAAATCAATTCCAGATGGTCCAAAGCCCTCAGTGTGAAACCCAAATTTAGAAGCTGCTGCAATAAACATAGATCGTACACTACAAAATATATGAGCAAGGACCTTTTGAATAGGACTCCATTTCCATAGGAATTAAGGCCAGCAGTTGACAAACTGAACTTCATTAAGTGAAAAGGTTCCTGTACAGCAAAGAAATCAATACACTGAGTGAAGAAACATCCACAGTGTAGAAAGAGAATTTTTTCCAGTTATACTCATAGAGGATTAATATCAATAATACATGAATAACTTAAAAATCAAAGAACCAAGCATGCAGATAACCTAGCTTTAAAATGGACTATGGATCTGAACAAAAAGTTCTGTGAAGAAGAAATGAAAATGACTGAAACAAATCCCTTAAAAAGTGTTCAATATCCTAACAGGGGAATTAAATTTAAATTTCAAATTAATTTGAGATTTCATTTTACCTGACTAAAATCCAGAAAGAAAACAACTAACAATGAATGTTTGTGAGTATTCTAGGAAAGGGAACCCCACATCCATTGACAGGAGGGTTGCAAACTGTTGCGGCCACTACAGAAACCAATGTGGGAAACTCCCAAAAAGCTAAAAGGAAATCTACCATGTGACTCACCTATACCACTCCTTAGTATATACCTAAGAATTTGATATCCTACTCCACAGATACTTGTTTAGCCATCTTGGCCACTTTAGTCTCAATAGCTAGGAAATGGAAACAGTCTAATTGCCCATCAGCTGATGGATGGATAATGAAAATGTGATACACATACACACTGGAATTCTATCCCACTGTAAAAATGAAATTGTGAAATTTGCAGGGAAATATGTGGAACTGTAAAATATACTGAGTGAAGTAAAACAGACCCAAGAAGACAATTGTGAATGCTGTCCTGTATCTGTGGATCTTGCTCTGAATCTTTGTATCTAAGCATATTACTACTGTGTTTTAACAAGTTGACTCAGTAAATTTTAAGAGTGATGAAGTTAGACATCTTCATTAGTGTCTGTCCTAGCCCCCCAGGAAGACCTGCACTGTTTGGTCTCAGGTTGACATTCCCTGAGGATTTTTCTGTTTCTATTCTGCTTCTCTGGTTGACAGCACTAAAGATGTCTGCAAAATGGAGTCAGAACTAGACTGATAACAGGTAGTTTATTAAAGAACAGTACTCACGCAGGGGAGCCAGTGACCAAGTTTGCACCAGAGCAGAGTGACCCACAAGATGCCTCCTAGTCCACTCAGCCAGGCAGAAGAGAGAAAAGGGGGCCGAGTGCACACCTCCCAACTACTTAAATTCTTGTTACTTCACTCTGACCATGCTAGTTTGGGCGTGGTCAGCAGCACCTGTGGCCAGCCCGAAGCAGGCATGGCCAACAGTACCTGTGGCCAGGCCCAAGCAGGAGTGGTCAGCAGTACCTCTAAACAGGATTTCTCCCTACTCAGCACCAGTCTTGTATAATAGCTATGTTTCAGAACTAATTTGAGGCTTGAATACTACCAAGTAGCTATAAATCCTGTTAAGATACTCTAGTGAATCCCTATGTCAAAGAAACATCATATATTGAGATTTCCCCATCACTGGCACTGCTACAGATGTTATCATTGTACTCGTGTCACTCTGAGGATGGGCAATTCAATGTCAAATCAGATTCTAAGACAAAAAAAAAAACCATTAGTCACAAAAGTGGAAATAAAACAACACTAACCTCCTCCATGTATCCATGTTCCCTGAAAGCAAAATAAGAGTTAAATACCCCCATAATTCTTTCATTATTCCTACCCTGTACATCCATTCTAACAGCCTTGCTACTAACCAGAACCCCTGCAGGGTTTTTTAATGTCTTATATGTCATTATCAGAGAGATTCCTGAGCATGAACTGTAATATCTGCATAATGATAGAACAAATGCAATGCTAACTTTAGAGATCTGAGATGTAAAGATTCACCTCACAACACATAGGGAAGGGAACTATTCACTCTTTTAAAAAGTTATCACAACTTTTCATTGTGTTTTCTTAAAAAGAGAAATAAGGGGAAAAATCATGCTCAGCTTTCATAGGCATATTTGTCTGATTAGAGATGTTATTGAAATCATAATCCTTATCATAGGATCTACCTTGTAGTCTAATTGCTTATGCATGTGTCTAATTTCCCACTCTCTTTTTAGCATCTAGAGAGTAAGGACTTGGTCATGTTTATATTTGAAATCCCCCCAGTGCCTAGTGGTGCCTTGCTAAATCTCAGGAAAATTTATAAAATAAAAATAGTGATCTTCTTACTCCTTCTTAATACTCCCATGGGGTGAAATTTGCCCATCCTATGTCTCTTTAAGCAAACTCCCAGCCAACTGCAAAGACAATCCAGGGCTCTAATCTTAAGAAACTATTTGACTGTGATGGTAGACCTCTGTGGGTCTATTTATTTATCTATTTTCCTCTGTTTTGTCTGAAGGGACTGTGGACAAGTTGAAAGCATCAAAGAGCTTCAGAAAGAAAACAGCTACCATTGATCTTATCCCCAGTATAAACATGACCTGAACTCTTAAAAATAGTGATTCAAAACCCAAACCAGGAGCAGGAGAGATGGCTCAGTGCATGGGTGCTCACTGCTGTTGTCCATATGTAACGTCTCACAACCATCATAACTCTATTTCCAAGGTATCCGGCACCCTCCTCTGACCTCCACCAGCATTAGGCAATCATGTGGTACACATACACACATGTGACAAAAATATTTATATGCCTCAAATAGAAAACAAATCTTTTAAAAATAAAATAAATGAAAACCTCATCATCATTTCTCTCCCCGTCAAACTGTCTTATAAATGACCTTGCTCACTAGTGAGAGACACAGGACAGAAAGACTAAAAGACATTATGTCCATGAACTTGTGAAGGAAGGGTAAACTAAAAGAAAATTATTTTGGTAGAATAGTAGGAATTTTGTTGTTTCATTTTTAAGTAAAATGGTTGAACAGTCACATTTTTTATGGTCCAAGCCAATAATTGTTTGAATGGTCATGGAGAATGCTCAAATATGTTCTTTCTCTTTGACATCACAGGTCCTGGTGCTGCCTTTCAAATGGGAGTTGTTAAGTTAAAGATTAAAGAACACAAAAGAAAACTATAACCATAACTATCTGTCTTCAACTCCAAGAAAGACCACAGAAGGATAATATATAAACTCTAGATCTGACAGAGACATCTCACTATCTGGACCCAAAGTTCATCTTCAGCCTATTGGCTGCAGTGTGTCTGGGAGACTTCTCAATGAAGCAGGAACCCTTCAGGACTGTCTTGGTTTTCAAGCTCAGCACTCACTTTCCTGTGGATCTTCCATGTCCAGTTTATCAAACAGTCCAGGCAAGAGCAGTTTCTTGCCCAAATGGCTATTCTTGCCATGTTGAAAAACTCCATAATTAGGTTTCTTCGACGCCCATCTTCCTCTCAGACATAATATATGTGCCAGGAACAGTTGTGTTTACTGCCATGAAAAACCCTAAACCATTTAAAAGGCCATATATTCTGCAGGTCTTTGAAAGGTTTGAAGAATATCTATCCATCTCAAATACATCTCTGTATATCTAGAAAACCTAACTAGCCTAACTATAAGTTTTGACTATTATACCTAACTATATACAATCTGTATTTAATTATGCATTTCATTTTAAAAGATCTGTATAAACACAATACCTAAACAAGAAGAGAAATATACATATCACAAAATTGACCTTAAAGTTCTATCAATAAATGAAAATCTGTACAAAAAAAAACCAAACACAGCAGCTATTACCAATGCCAAATGCTGAATGAGATGAATAGTTTTATACATAGAGGTTCCAAGTACATTAATGACAAGAACCTCTGTGAGTTTTTTTCTTTAAATGCACACTGCTTTAACTTTTCTAAAACAATAATAATTAACTGGACTGTGTGCTGTTCCACAGAATTGGTAAGTCATACACCTGTGTATTGTCTAGGAGGTAATCCCAGAGAAGACAGGCATGTGGGACATTGAAATGGATAGAAAGAGAAGGGGAGAAGAGGATGAGAGAGGGGGACATGAGGGAGCAAGAAGGTTAAGTTGGGGGAAGAATAGAGGAGACCAAGATAAGAGATACCATAATAGAGGAAGCCATTATAGGTTTAAAGAGAAATCTGGCACTAGGGAAATTGCCAGAGATCTACAAGGATGACACCAACTAATAATCTAACCAATAGTGGAGAGGCTACCTTAAATGCCCTTCCCCAATAATGAGACTGATAACTACCTTATATGCCATCCTAGAGCCTTCATCCAGTAGCTTATGGAAGCAGAAGCAGACACTGACAACCAAGCACTGAACTGAACTCCTGTAATCCAGTGATAAGAAAAGGGGTCAAGACCAGGCTGGTTTCAACTGAACTCCTGGAATCCAGTGATAAGCAAAGGGGTCAAGACCAGGCTGGTGAAACCCACAGAAACAGCTGACCTGAATAAGGGGGAGCTCATGGACCCCAGACTGACAGCTGGGGAACCAGCATAGGACTGATCCAGAACCCCTGAATGTGGGTGTCAATGAGGAGGCCTAGTCAAATCTATGGGGCCTCTGGTAGTAGATCAGTATTTATCCCTAGTATACGAATGGACTTTGGGAGCCCATTCCACATAGAGGTATACTTCCTCAGTCTAGACACATGGGGGAGGGACTAGACCCTGACCCAAATGATGTGACAGACTTTGAAATAAAATAAACCCTTTCCTTTCTAAGTTGCTTTTGGTCATGGTGTTTTATTTATAGCAATGGAAACCCTAACTAAAACAATGCTGGGGATGAATCTTATCACATCATGTTTGTCACAACCCTGCTTTTATAATATGGATAACAAGTCAGAAGACAATGGTGTGTCCTGAACCCATGTAACCTTAAGTAGTACAGTAGTTTGCTTCTCCTAGCCTTTAAAAAATATTTTTAAAAATATTGGTGTGTATGTGTGTGTGCATATATGACTTTATGTGCATCACATGCATGTGGATACCCTTAGAGGCCTGGAGAAGGTATCAGATCACCTGGAGCTAGCTTTACCGGCAGTTCAGAACCACCTGCAGTGCCAGAAACAGAAATTGAGTCCTCTGAAAGAGTCCTTTCTGTCCATGGTTCCTCTTTTCTCTACCACAGGATCTAAACAGAAAAAGAACGTTTTTGTTACTGTATTTCCTAATATTCTGTAAGTTCCCAGTGTCATTCTATTTGTTACAATTTAGGTAAAAATGACAAGTAAGAAGCAAACTACAAGTTCCTGTTGCAGTTTTCCTTATAATGGCAATATTTTTATTTGCTTTTCATGAACTTAGTTTACTGGTAAATTTATAGACTGTTTCATTCAAATTACACAATCAGATTTGTAGTATTGGTGGTTGTAACTAACAATTACAACTTTATTTCTCTCTCTGACCCAGATGACTTTTTGTAGTTCCAGGGAGAGTGTGTGTAACAACTTAACCTGGAACACTTTTATGATAAATTTTATTTTTCAAAAAGAAATTTAAGAAATGATGTTATTTAAACTATCTCAGAAAAATGGATGGAGACATTTAAAACCAAATTTACAAACTACTATAAATTCTATGCCCACACATAATAATAAGGCATTAAGAAAATTGTAGAATGAATTACAATCATACTGTAGATCCAAAATTTCTAAATGACATATTAGTGGTATTATTTCAGTAAGTACTAAAAGAATAACATACCACAATTGAATGACATTCATGTTAGAAATATAATAAAAGTTAAATATTAGATTTTTTCTCTCTATATACATCTCTATATTAAAATTTAATGAGATTTTTGTTTTGAAATAGAGGAAGAAAACCACATCCTGTGTCTGCTACTGAGTGCCACTATAAAACTTGAATAGAATACATGGCAAAACTGCACTAAACAGTATTAGCATGAAGCTATTGGGAAAACTGTGTCCCCTCAATAGTATTCTCTGGCCTGAAGACATAACTGGGAACCTACTGGGAATCCCAGGGTTTATAGAGGTAGATTGGTAGAAAACAAACAAGCAAAAAGAAAAATAACAACTAAAAGGCAGAGGCAGGTGGATCTCTGTGAGTTCAAGGCCAGCCTGGTCTCCAGAGCGAGTGCCAGGATAGGCTCCAAAGTTACACAGAGAAACCCTGCCTCGAAAAACCAAAAAATAATAATAATGATAACAACTAAAAACTAAACATTTAGTTTCTTTTTCAAAAAATCCTCAATAAAGTAAAACTACTTATGGAAAGAGAGAGAGAGAGAGAGAGAGAGAGAGAGAGAGAGAGAGAGCATATAAAGTCTTTCTTCCTTCCCCCAGATTCATGGTGTCATGGAGTCTAGGTTGACTCTGAAATTGCAGTGTAGCTAAGAAAGACCTTGAACTCATGATCATCTTGCCTCTGTCTTCTAAGTCCTGGAAAAAGAGCCATGTACCATGACACCTTTTGTTTCATATGATGCTGAGCTCAAACTAGACTTCCTTCATACATGCTAGGCAACAATTCTTGTAATGGAGACACATATCTTTTATCTTTTTTTGCTCTATAACTCCCACATAAAGCCATTAGAGAGACAAACTTCTTGAGGAATCTATGGGAGACCAAATTTTCTTATTTATGGAGTTTTATCCCAATAAAGCGGTGCAGGTACTACTTTGTCTATTTTGAGCTGCTTTGTGTTTGTTCATGGTTATGGAGGCTCAGAAGAGGCTATCTGGGAAAGGGCTTCATGCTGGCTCATATGATGGAACAGGGTAAAGAGAAGAAAACAGGGAGCAAGATGCACATATTTATAAAGAACTCACTTCTTCCATTACCTTCTCTTTCAATAATGATGTTAACCCATTCATGAGAGCAGATGCCTAACTGCCTGCTAAAGATACTGCTTCTTAATAGCATTAAAAATGATTGGTGATAGTGAGGTGGCATAGCAAGTTAAAAGCATTTGCTGTCTAGCCTGATAACTTGAGGTTGTGATTGATTCCCAAGGCTCACATGACTGAAGGAGAAAACTTACTCTTAAAAGTTGGCATCTAATCTCTATTTGCTATACATTTATCATTGTATGTACACACACACACACACACACACACACACACACACACACACACACACAAAGAAAAAACCTGGTAAAGTGTATTTTTAACATACACAATGTAAAGTAAAAATATAATTCTTTAAAATGTTGATTAAGTTTTCAACATATGTTGAAGATCACATTCAAACCATAGCACCTGGCATAACTAAGAATATGTTAACATACATGGAAAATACAACGAACCCATGCAAATAAGCTAACAGTGGTAATGGAGTGATCTGTTGGAGGTTTAAAAACCTTACTATGCAACTGCTGTGGCATTCAATTGAAAACATTTGAAACAAATAGAAAACTAGAAATATTCGGCAAAGAATTGGAAGACAATAGAAGAACCAACTGGACATTTCTGCATGTAGAAAAGAGCAACAATAAGAGCAAAACCAATGAATTCTCATTAAATGGTCTTGGGGCAAAAATTGGGAGGTGGGATCAAAAAGTCTCTGAGGGAGTATTGGCAATTAAAACTCACTGGGGAGTGGTTCCATTTTCTTCAGTGGTGTAGCCGCAGATCAGTTGACCCTGCTCTGTCGAATATCCTCCCACACACACTTGGGCAAGTATTTAGTCAAATTCTGTGGGCCACACAAAAGTGAAGCCATGAAGGTGGAGAGAGGGCTGTTTTAGAAGAGGCCTGCTGGTGGGAGAAGTGAGGGTATAGGGGGTAGTGAAAATAAATCAAGTTTGTTACCCAAATGCCTGAAAATGTCAAGGAATAATAATAAAGACATACTAGAAAGCATAAAGGTATAAAGGGGACTCTTTTAGAGGAAAAAGGGGGACTAGCAGGGAGCAGGGTGAATGGTGTATAGTGGCAGATGGATATACGTAAGCACAGCTATTCACATGGTTGAAAAATGCATAATAAATGCTTTCCCCAGATGATATTTGCTTGTAGTTCTTTGTCCAAGGGTGTGACCTCATAGATTTTCCCTCTCCACATAACCATGTCTGTTGAGATTGTTATTTTTCTGCTCTTGTTTATGTAACTATTTCTTGGAAAGAAGGTTTCACAGAAGATTTTCGGGTATTCTGGCTCTCACATCTTTTGCCTCTTCTTCTGCAGTGCTCCCTGAGGTGTAGATGCAGGAGCTGTGATGTAGATGTATCACCAGGACTGGGCTCCCTATAGTCCATTTATTTTTGCATTGTGTTCAGTTGCAGTTTTCTGTGATGCTCTCCATTTTCTGCAATGAGATGCTTCTTTGGTCGGGGTGGTGGTTAGACTTATCCCACACAGTGGTTCAAGGAAAAGGAGGGATAGAGGGTTGCAGGTCTGGAAATAGGCTTTCGGGATTCTATTTAAATCTTTAATCCAGTTAGAACTGATGTTTGCATGGAGAAGTCAGTGAAGGCTTCAATGAGACAGTGACATTTACACAAAAACCTTCAGAAAGTGTTCTTGGATAATGATATCACCAAGTGTCTGATCTGATAAATGTAAAAGCCAGCATTGAAACTCCAACATGGTTTTACTTTCTGTGAAACTTCCGTTACTTTAGGAATATGGTGATCTCCATTATGGATGTGCAAAGCTGACTATGTGAGCATCCTTTCTTTCTATTTAACTCTTTGGTTCCCAAACTCCGATCCTTATTGGTTTCATTGCTTCAGCATTAATGGCTTTCTTAGTTTCTCACTTGCTCTCATTTGTCAGTCAGATTTCCATAGTTAAATGGAGACACTCTCTCATAGAGTCTATGTTTTAGATAAAATTGGTTACCATGTAAAATAAATATAATAAGGAAATGAGAAGGAAGAAATGAATAGTTGATAATAATCTATGAATGGAAAGATGACTTATTTTAGAAGGGGACCCACAACACAAGAGTTGGATAATATCTATCAAAGCTTATGTGTTTGAGGCCAGATGAATTATTATTTCCTTTATGAAAAGGACTTGTAAACACAGAATTCACATGTTAATCTGTGGACCAACTTATTAAGAAAAAACTCTCAAAGGTGGAAATTAAATTTTAGTACTTACCAATTGTATAAAATAGTGTAAAATGTATTAAATAAAACTACCTTGCATATTTACAAACAGCTTAGAGAATTCTAAGTTCAAAGAATCAAGAGTATTTTATGATTTTGTAAGCTAATTACTAAATGAGCTACATTAGGAGGCAAATTTGAGTTATAAAAACTGGAGTGTTAGAAGCAGCTAACAGGGTTTTCTGTTTTTTCCTATGTTTATACTGCTCACTAATTGCTTTGAAAGCCTGGGACTTGGGGATGTTATCTTCTCTGACTGAAACACTAATTGTGAGCATTAACTACTGTTGGAAGCCTCACAACAAAGCCCAGCCAACGTCAGTATGTCCTTTCTTCAAACCATTTATATTTTTAAAGAAAAGCTTTATTCTTCGGTGGTTAGACTTTAATTTTTTGTTTTTGAACAAATACATCCCATTCTTGTGGGTAATTGTGTTTTCAGTCAACAAAGATGCAGAGTCTCTGTTCATTCTCAAAATGTATCCAAGTGATGACACTTGTGAATTTAGAGTTAAGCCAAATTTTCGGTAACTTAGTTCATTATTTATATTTATCATGAAAGTGTCTAAACTTGTAACCACATGTGTTGATGTGGAAACAATTTGGATCAGGGGGTGGGGTTTTGTTTTAAATTCACTTAAGGAGAGAATCCTGAATTACACTTGAGAATTTTAAGATTTTTTTCCCTGTTAAGCACTTGTGTAACACCACACTGAAAACCATGGGATTGTGCCCTTGTTATCTACAATTGCTTTCCTCTGTAATACAAGTGCTTCAAAGAAAGGGGGCTTATCCATGTTATTTTTTCTCAAGTATCATCATTGTGTCTGGATATTTGCTCCCATTACATGTTACGATACCCTTAGTAGATCTGTGGTGTGCCCTGAGTTATAATAGTTCTCTTCTCAGTAATGCTAAAGACAGATTGAATAATAAAGTAAAAAATCAGATTTTGTTCAGAAATTATAATATGGAAAATATCTACATAAAACAAGTCTCAATTCCTAATACATCAAGTGGAACTTTATAGCCAAGGATCTCTCTCTCTCTCTCTTTCTCTCTCTCTCTCTCTCTCTCTCTCTCTCTCTCTCTCTCTCTCTCTCTGCGTGTGTGTGTGTGTGTGTGTGTGTGTGTGTGTGTGTGTGTATACACATGTGTATATGTGTTATGCCAATGGATGGAAAATTTCTCATAATTAACATCAGAGATAAGGGGACATTCAAGCTAAATAAAATTGAAGTGTTTTTGTGTTGTCGTTGAAGGCAAGCTAGGGTGATCAGATAGCAAAGGATACAAAGGTGGAGGTTTGTGTTTAAATTGACTTTGCAAGATTTTTACTATAGATAGGCTATGTTGATATAGATCCATCAAGGTCAGACATGAGTGTCAAGCCCAGATATGGACAACCACATGGCTTAACTGTTTAATCAAAAGCAACCTGTCACTAAGCAGGACATTCCGTAATGAATCAGAGAGTATGCACTTTTTCAGTTTTTGTGTGTGTTCATATTTTTATTCATGCATATGCAGGTGCTTATGGAGTCCAGAGGATAACCTTCTGTGTCATCCCTTAGGAGTTGTACTTCTTGATTTTTGAGACAGGGTCTCTTGATGGCTTGAAACTCATGGATCAGGCTAGAATGTCTGGCTAGCAAACTGTAGGGATCCACCTGTCTCCAGCTCCCCAGATGACATTAACTTGGCTTATTGCTAGCCAGCTTTTAAAAAATTGTCCCAGCTTTTCTCTTTCTCTATTTCTATAATCTTAATTTCACTCTTTCTCTGTGACATCCTGCATAGCTGGGTGGCTGGCTCCTGATGTCCTCCTCTCCTTGTTCTATCTTGCTCCATCTCCTCTTTCCAGATTGCTCCTCCTGTTTATTTTGTCTGCCTGCCATTCTATCCTTTCTCCTACTTTGCTATTGGCCATTCAGCTCTTTATCAGACCATCAGGTATTTTAGAGAGGCAAAGAATCACAGCTTCACAGAGTTAAACAAACACAATATAAAAGAATGCAAAGCATCTTTGCATCATTACAACATAACAAATGTAAAATAATACTCCACAACATGTATGTGAGACTTAGTTACATGTAATATCTCAGGTGGCTATAGTCTTGTAATTTTCTACATTGTCTTCCTTAATATCCCCTACACAAGAGGGACTTCTGCTTAGACAGAGAATTGTGACTGTCCAGAAACTGTGATCTATTCTATAAGTGACAGTAGCAAACTGTAGCACAGTGGCAACATTCCCATTGACCATATGACATCAAGCTTGTCTCTTGTGTTTTTCACTTATAAGATTATAAGGGGCCATTAAATCATCCTCAGGGCTTTGAATAGTAGCCATTTTGAATTCTGCTTCTTAGGAATCTTACCCAGGAATTGAGTTCATTTCTCACAGCACTGTGGTGGGTAAGTTGGCTAGTACATACTTTCTTATTAATATTACATAATGGGAATTTAGGTTTATCCTCCTTAGGGTAATTGTTCATTGAAAACAGAAAATTGAGTGGTTGAAAATTTTATAAAGAGCCATTTGTTAATAAATATGGAAAAGGAAAATGATTAAGCAAGAAAACAGCTTTCTTCTATGAGGCCTTTCTTTCCCTGTATTTTAGGGATGTACTTATGAATATTTAAATGGTTCTTAGAGTTAATTGAATTAATACATCCATCAATTTATAGAGGGACTTCATTTCAGCATCTCCATCAAAGTATTTTACTATGGGAACTATAGTTAAGTTGGAAGCTATGGAAATAAACAACCCAAGGGTTTTGTGCTTTGCCAAGTGAATATTTTCATTTGCATAGTGATCTGCATTCTCCTGTGGACAGAGCTGATAAAATCAATATATGTTGAAAGGGGATTTATATAATTGGCTTATTGATATGGTTTGGATAGTTCATCCATAGCTGTGTATGCACTAGAGAAACATGGTAGTTGCTTAGTATATGGGGCTGGATGCTTTCATAGTTTCAACATGACACTGAAAGCCTGGAGAATTCCAGAAAGCCACTGGTCTTCAATCCACTTTACAGAGCCAAAGACCCTGGGTATTGGTGTCTGGAAGGATGGCAGCAGCATTGATAGAGTAGATGAATGTGCCAGCAGATGTGAAGACAGGCAGGCAGAAAGTGAAACCTCTTCCCTTGGGCTTCATCATATCTGGACCATGACCAAAGGTGCCACTCACATTTTGGTCTGGTCTTTCCACATCATCTAACCCAGTGAAGAAATCCCTCACAGGTATTCCAAGAGGCTCACCTAGAGATAACCCATGATAGCTGGGCCTAGGAGCTTATCTTATGGTTGATGCTAGAGGCTAGCCTAAGAAAGACATAACCACTCAGACCTGTACCCAGAGACTTGTTTCATGGGTAATGCCAGGGAGTAACCTAAGGGATAAGCACTCAGACCTGTGCCTAGTGTCTTGTCTCATAGGTGATACCTAAGGAATAACCCCTCACAGCTGTGTCTACAGAGACAGCTGTGTCTCATGATTGATTCTAGATCCTAACATATTGGTGATCTATACGAGTACATACCATGTTTGTCTTTTTGTGACTGGATTACCTGGCTCAGGATGGTTTCTTCTAGTTCCATCCATTTTCCTGTGAATTTCAAGATTCCATTATTTTTTCTTTGCTGCTGAGCAGTACTCCATTGTGTAAATGTACCACATTTTCTTTATCCATTTTTCAGTTGAGGGGCATCTAGGTTACTTCCAGGTTCTGACCATTACAATCAACACTGCTATGAACATAGTTGAACATATGTCCTTGTATGAATGTGCATCTCTTGAGTATATGCTTGAGAATGGAATTGCTGAATCATATGGTAGACTGATTCCCATTTCCTTGAGGAACTGCCGTACTGATTTCCAAAGTGGCTGTATGAGTTTGCACTCCCACAAACTGGAAGAGTGTTCCCCTTTCTCTAATCCTCTCCAGCATAGGCTGCCATTGGTGTTTTTTGTTTTAGCCATTCTAACAGGAGTAAGATGGTTTTTCAGATTTGTTTTGATTTGCATTTATTTCCCTGATGGCTGAGGATGTTGAACACTTTCTTATGTGTCTATGAACCATTTTAGATTCTTCTATTGAGAATTCTCTGTTTAGTTCTGTACCCCAATTTTTAATTGGATTAGTTGATGTTTTGGTGACCAATTTCTTGAGTTCTTTGTATATTTTGGAAATCAGCTGTCAGATGTGGGGATGGTGAATATCTTTTCCCATTCTATCAGCTGCCGTTTTGTCTTGTTGACTGTTTCCTTTGCCTTACAGAAGCTTCTCAGTTTCAGGAGGTCCCATTTATTAATTGTCGATCTCAGTGTCTGTGCTACTGGTGTTAAGTTCAGGAAGTGGTCTCCTGTGCCAATTCATTAGAGGTTACCTCATACTTTCTCTTCTATCAACCATTATCAACACATGGAAATGCGATCATTTCTCTTTAGTGCATAAGACTGGATTTCTTCTGTCTCATTTGTTTTCTGCTCACCTGTGATCTCTATCCTACGATAGCATGAAGAGACTTCTACAAATCAAACATGCAGTGTGTTGAGGATTTTAGTAGCCCTCACTAGTAAAAATCTATCTACTTGAAATAAAACTGCTACATCATCCTGCTTCATAAATTTTATTTTCTGACATACAAACCAAGGATCAGCTGAATGCTGTTAAGAGCAAGGCAGTGCTACACCAGCCTGCATGTCTTACAAGGCTCATAATCACATTATAGGTACTATGTGGAAGGCAAGCACTGTGTGGCGACATCATCCCTTTGGAACATTTACTTCTGAAAAGAGAAAGGGAACAACTAAAATTTCTGAAATGAATGAAATTTTGAATTGCTTATTTTTAATATCTGAGCTCATTTTAATAATAATACATGACTTGAAATATCAGAACTTGAATGTGTCTTCCTAGTAATAACAATTACTTAGACAACCAATTATCTATCAATTAGAATTACCTGAGGATCTTCACATCAAGAAAAGATAGGTTTTATGAGTTAGGAGTGCTTCTCACTTGCCTTTATTCAGCACAAAAAAGCTGGAATACAAAGAATTATTTTCTATCAGTTCATGACAATAATTCATTGCCTTTACAAAATATTTGGATTCTCTGTGAAAGCAATGGCTTTGCCCACAGCAGTTGGAAGTTAAAAGTCTACATTTGTTGCTTGTCAGTGGCTTGGTAAGTCAATGGGCCTTTCTCGTGCCTCAGTTCCCTTCTTTGATGGTGCAGATGAGGATAACTTACCTCCAACATCCTTGGAGAAATCTGTAAGAGCATCTGCAAAACCTTTACATGCAGGATGTTTGAAATTACTAGAAAAACTGTTGATTAATTTCACATTGTTTCTTTACAGAACCTCAGAGCTATGAGACATTAGAGAGTAACTAGTTATCTAAGTGGTAAAACTGTCAACACCATTTGAGGAGAAGCTGTGGAATCTTATAGTGAAAAAAGCTTAAATCCTTGTTTCTAATTTCTGTTTTAATTAATTAAAGTGATTTAGCAGCATGTATAAATTATACATGATAATGGGATTAATTCTGACATTTTTATATATGTGCAAAGTATGTTTGATCATATTTATCCACTTACTCACTCCTACTTAACCACTAGCATAGTTTTACTATTAACTATTTTATAAAAGAAAAGAACAAGTAATTGACTATCACCTCTCATGACTTCCACTATTTCTATCTACTAGAATTGTATTCAAGTTACCTTGTAGGGACACTTGGTTATTCACAGGAGGACGGTTCTGTAAGGATTTGGGTATGTTGTTTTGCCCGTTATCATCATTTGTAGCTGGAAGATTGCCTTTTGTGATGATTTTTACTTTTATATCTTTTTCTTAAAATGCCAGTGGGGAAGATCTGAAATAGCCTGGTAAGCACTGACATTTCTTTTAGTTCCTATTGAAATATTCAAAATTGTAATGGCTAACTTTAATTGTCAACTTGCTACAAGCTTGGATCACCCAAGAGTCTCAATACAGGGTTGCCTTCATTGGCTTGGTCTGTGAAGGGACTGTCTTAAGTTACAAGCTATGGCAAGACTCAATCCACTGTGATCAGCACCATTCCCTAAGCAGGGGGATCCTGAAATATAAGAGAAGAGAACACAAGCAAGCTAACATGTACATATTTATATATCATTGCTTTTTGCTGTGAATATGATGTGACTACCTGTTTGAAGATGGGTTATACTTTGAAGCCTAGAACTGTAAGCTGAAATAAATCCCTTTCTCCCATAAGTTGCTTGTTGATGGAGTAGTTTATCCTAGCAACAGAAATGAAAGTAAGATACTACTACTTTTTAAATCAGTTTTCAATTTGACTCAAGACAGTGAGGAAATCAATGTTTTTGTCCATGCCCTTTTAGTTTTATCTGGTTAGTTCTTATCAGAATGTTTGGCTTTTAAAAATTACTCCTGCATTAAGGTGATTTGAGCATCTATATTGTTGGCTTTCCTAGTTCCTGTGTAAAATATAAAGTGAAACAGCTTAAGGAAGGAGGAGCTTATTTTGGCTGACCATTCTAAAGAACCCACTGAGGAGGGGAGTCCTGTGGCAGGCTGATGACAGTGGATCCATCCGCAGGAAGCATAGAGATGAACACGTGTCCTGCCTGTTTTCTCCAGTTCAGAAAACGGCTTTGTCCCCTCATTTAGAGTGAACCATCTTGTAATGTGAGCTTTCTGGCCCAGCAGGTCCTGACACACTTTTCTGCCCCAAAGAAACACATGGATGTTATATTAGTTATAAAGCTGTTGGCCTTTGGCTAAGGTTTCTTATTCTTAATTATTAACACATTTTTATAAATCTAAGTATTCCCACTTGGTCTTCTCTTACTGGAGAATGGTCTAGGGACCTGTTACTCCTCTGGCATCCTACATATCAACTGCTCAGCATCTCTGCATAGGAGAGACGAGAGGGATTTCCTGTTTGTCCCTGCTTATATCCCAATTCTCCCCAGCTATGTCACTTCCTGCCTGTCTGTACAGACCTCCAGACCTCTATGATTAGCTAGTGACAGTTTCTGCCCAGCTACATCACTTCCTGGGATCACATGATGATTCCTCTCTGCCTTACACTTCCCAGAATCCTCCTTGTCTCCTGGTCCTACCTATCATCTTGCCTGGCCAATCAGTGTTTTATTCATCAACCAATAAGACAAACATATACACAGAACATTCCCCATCACCATCTCACCTTAGTTAACCTAGTGTCTCACAGATGTCCCTAGAAGTTTGCTCTTGATGAGACTTGATTCTATTAACTTGACAGTGGAGATTCATTATGATGGTGTCATTTTGTGTTACTCTGCATCCAGAAATTCCCAAAGACCATAAAATTTTCATTTGAGATTATATGTAAGGTTTACCAACCGGCAGGTTGCTTGCTATATCATTTGCTGTATCTTAGTTTGAGAAAAAATACTATATATGAATATCTTTGTAAGAAAGTATTTCATAGTTAGATAACCTTCTCCTACTATTAAAGACCAATGGATGGTGGCAGTCTCTTAATTGCCCCCAGCCTTATCTGCCTACTTGTGTAATCATGAAGGCAGGCTTCTGTAATATCTAAAACAAAATGAGCTATAGAATGTAGAATTCAGGCTTGTAGAATTGGCTTAGTTGTTAAGCTCTCTGGCCATTCTTCAAGAGGAGTTGGCTTTGGTTCCAAGCACTCTCATGACAGCTCACTGTTTGTAACTCTAGTCCTTGTAGATCTAATGTTCTCTTCTGGCCTCCATGGGCATCAGACAAATATAATGCACAAACAAACATGTAGGCAAAACATCCATACCAATAAAAAATAATTAAGATAAATCATGAAAAATGATTATTACCAGTTTAAATAGATGAATGTTTTAACTTAATGTGCTATATATACTAAGGTACCAACTATAGTGACCTATAAAATCTGAAGAGAAAACTAAACAAATGAGTATAGCTATATTCAGAACTTAAGATAACTAAAAGGCAAAAACTTAGTTTGAAGTTTTTCTAGATTACATCTCCCCCCTAACTTTGGTCTTATTAACAGCTAATTATTGGATAAATACCCATTGCATTACAAGTAACTAACATTTAAGTATATAATTTGCTTTCTTTCCCAAATCTCACAGAAAACATTAAAATCTTGACAGTAATTATTAAAAGCATTAGTGACACATCAGAATTGTAAAACATTACAACCAAAATAGGTTGTAATAGAGGAAATCTCAAAGGTGATAGATAAACTGAAGATACTTCAGCAATTTTTAAATGCTCTATTTTCAGGTTCTGTACTGATGGATTGTGATATGAGCAATTTTATAATAATTATTCAATAAACAGTTTCAGAATTGTCATCAAATAATGTATTGATTTCATGTGACCCTCGTGTACTACTCCATGACAAACATTGTTAGTTCATTTATGAGGAAACTAACAGATGTTAAAGTGGCTAAGGGACTTGTCCAATTTTGTTCATCTAAGATTTGAATGAAGTCTAATGAACTCTGTAGCCTGAAGTGTAAAAGACTGAATTTACATGAGGGAAAAATTGTCTGGTAGTGTAATGGTAAGAAGGATGGTTAGAAAACATTTTAAATTACAATACATTAAAAACCCACAAAATTAATTCCTCTAAATATTTTTTACTTGTGCATGTTTCCTTTGTTCCTTTTCTTTCACATTAAACTTGTGTCCTCTCTGTTTATATTTTCTCACCTCACTTCATTCCCCATTCATGGCCCTTTGCCTTCTGTTTCCACCACTGCTTGTTACTGCTTTTGCCTGCATGTGTTCAATTCCATGGGTTGAGAAAATGCTGAGAACTCAGGTGTTGAAAATTATTAGCCAGTGTAACATCATCACTTCCCAACTATAAGAAGTGATCCTGCCCTTATGAATGGATTAATGCTGTTCTTACAGATGGGAATTAGCTATTGCAAGAACGAGTCATTACAATCAGAGATACTTCTCATCATGGGCCTCTTCTGCAGCTCCTTCTTCCTTGATAGGATCCATATGTAAAGCAAAACTCTCCTATTTAGCCAAAAGTCTTCTTCACATCCCTCCCCACCCTCCGCGACCAGCGTCCTCAGACCAGCATACAGGACATATCAGCCTGGTGTTACCACACACCACGCATGTGCTATTCTTTCTTGGAGCAACCTACCTTCAGCTTGCGTGTCCTGGTGATTGGGTTTTAGATCTCTACACTGAAAGATTTCAATTCTGAAGAACCTACACTGTCCTAATAGGGTGACGTTTCAGGGTCTGTTGTTACTTATAGATTCTTAATCCCAGTGGACCCTCTAGCTTGGCAACTGCACTCTAACCCGTGCCTTCAGATGTGGATTAGTGAATATTGTCACATTTTTATCTACAGTCCAGATTTTTTTCCTGATTGTCACCCTTACATTCACATACTGGCTACTCATCTCTAATGGAGTGTTCTATGATTTCTTAGTTTCTCCCCATTATACAGAAACTTATCTTCTTCCTCATTTTCTCTCAAATTCTATCTTCTACCCCCTTGGTCCCATGAACTATCCTGCTGCTCACATGTCCAGAGGAATTCGGGGAGATGATACAGATTTTCTTCATCCCTCTAGACCCAAATGCTGTCTACTCCAAACTTGTCTACTAAACAATTGCCATTTTATAGACAGGTTGGTGATATGGTATGAAGGAAGCAAGCACAGACCTCTTGTTTATGTTTTTAAACACTCTTTCCTGGGTCAATTGTTTTTTAGTTATTTAAGTCATTTTTAAGTGTTTCATATTCTACATAATATTTTACTTGTTATTTGAGAACTATGTACTTTGAGAAAAATATTTTAGGAATTTCCCAGATTCCATCATTTTGTTTTATTTTTACTTTTTGGTTTTTCACATATTGGGAACAATTTCCCAGTGCCTTTTCTATTTACACAATCACTTAATATGCAGTTTTCAATGTCTTAAAAATTAGCTCTATTCTGTCCAAGCTGCTCCGATCAGTTATGGATGACATGGGTGTGAACCAGATGCCCATTCCATGATCTGTTTGTGGTGGCTATATCACTCTCCATTTCCTTCCACACACTCCATACTGTCTTATTGGATACAGTGACAAGACAGCTTGTTAGAGAATTTTGTTTTATTTTTTGATGTATTTTTCTCTAACAAACACATAGAAATAAAGTGAGAGTGGTGTAATATATTCCAGAGCATGGGAAGATACAAGGAGTCTTTTACCTTGAAACACTTTTTACTTTAAGTCACAATATTTTGTCTTTTTTGTCTCATTATTTTCCCCAAAATAATATTTTTGTTAGTTATTTGGCAATTTCATACAATTTGCCCTATCACACTCACTTCCCTTTCCTTCCAGGTCCACCCTTCCACCTTTTTTCACCACCCCCCTGCAAAAAAAAACACCCCAAAACATCAACTCCAATTTGTGTTGCTCACTGGAACATTGTCAAACTCCCAGTGGCTAGCCTCTTAAAGAATACTGAGTCCTTCCCCACCCACCCCCTTCTCTGCCAGAGACCATCAACTGTGAAGAGCTACACTTCAGTATCTTTGTCATGATTTTTAAGGACTCTCTTTAATAACTTCCTATCTGGACTGTTTGTGTGTTGGGGGTCAGGGAGATTTCACAGAAGCCTTGAATGTCTCTCATTCTCAGTTATATGTTTGCAGTCACTGTTACCACTGCTCATGAAGCTTCCTTGCCCATAGCAGTTAGGGGCAGCATGGATCATGGATTTCCATATGGTTTCTGGTGGCAGATTGGTTGGACCATGGACACTCACATGGCTTCCTGCAGCAGCCCTGGTCACAAACATCAACATGGACTCCAGGATCAGAGACAACAACATGTTTTCTCTTGGCACCATGGATCATGGACATCAATCTGGCCTCTGGTCGTAGCACAGACCATGGACATCAACATGGCTCCTGTTGGCAACATAGATCATGGACATCATCATGGCCTTCTGTGGTAGCATGATCCGTGGAGGTCTTTTGAGGAGGCTTAATACAGAATATGAACCATTCTTCTTCTTGGATATCCTGTTGTTGCCCAGAGTTAAGGTGTTCATGGTTCATGTCCTGCGGCAGTACCTGCTCGAGAGCTCCAGGCTGCTGCATGCCTCACAGCCCTTAGCACAGTTGACTCCTTGGGTATGACTATTGTCCTTGCAGCCTGCAGGCAGTGTTGTGGCCCTGTGAGGGTGAGCAGCATCAGCAGGGTCTCCATGCCTTGGGTGCCTGTGGGCTGTGCCAGGTGGAGGCAACTACTAGGCAATGGCTTGCTCATTAGAATAATTTTATTTTTCTCCTTATTTCATTTGTTTGATGTACCTTTTCACATCCTTTAGTCCTAATGTGTTTTTTATCTTTAGTGATAAGTTGTGCCTATCTCCCATCTTGCTGTAAGAGTGTTAAGATTAAAGATGTATGCTACTGTGTCAAGCTTTACATGGGCTCTGGGTATCTAAACTCAGGTCCTCATGTTTGTATGACAAGTGCCATATGTACTGAAGAATGTCCTCAGCTCACATGAGGTTTAATTAATACGTCAGGCCAGTGTGTGGAGATTTGGTACTACTTAAATATATAGTCTGTGAGTCTTAAGTGTGGCAAATGCCTTAATTTATTTATCTGTGTGGTTTGTTTTATGGATATCACTGTAAAGACATGAACCAAATGCCATACTCGTAGACTCCAGTAGAAGTTAAAATTCCTCCGTCCCTTCTCCTTGGACACTGTGAAGAGCCCTGTTCTTTCCTGCTTCTCTCTCTACTTGGTTGTCAGCTTCTTGCTCAGTTCCAAGTACGAAGGAGTGAATGCTTTTCAAGTGAAATGGGACACAATTTCAGGGTGATTTCAAAGTAAGTGTTTTGTATGATTTGTTCATCTTTTTTTTTTCTAGTTACTTCTGAGGAAATATTTTGTTATTGTAAAATCTATCACAGCAGGAAGGGAGCATCTCCAATCCTCCTAATAATGAATTTATCTCGTCTGTACTTACTGATCTGAGGTAGTTCATAATTTTGACAATTTAACAATTATTTCTTTACACAGTCTGTGTCTTGTTTTGGTTGTTCTTTCCTTATGCAATTTTCTTCTAATAAGAATATCATATATTGCTCTTTGGATTCATTTACATAATCAGAATTACATATAAGTAAATCACTATTTCTTTTTTCCTTTTTTTTTCATGTCATTTGGGATGGGGGTTCACTATGCACATTAGATTAGCCTCTGATTTCTGTTCCTTATAGGGGATTACAGGAGTGTGCCTCAAGACTCAACCTATATTCATTCTTTAAATTGTTTGCAAAGTTTAAACATGTAACAACATGTGTGTTGTGTGTGTTCACATGTGTGGTGTGAGGGTGCCATGCACATAGAGGTAGAGATTGATGGCGATTGTCGTCTTTTTTTTTTTTATTTTATTAGTTCAAATTAGGAACAAGCTTGCTTCAGATGTCAATCCCTTCTCCCTCTCCCTCCCCTCCCCCCAACATCCCACCTGCCCCTAGCCATCCCCCCTCCACTCCCCAGGCAGGGTAAGGCCCTCAAAAGGGGCTCCCCAAAGTCTACCACATCATCCTGGGCCAGACCTAGGCCCTTCCCCATGTGTCCAGGTCAAGAGAGCATCCCTTCATATGGGATAGGCTCTCAAAATTCCTTCTTTTTTTTAAGACCTTACATATTTAATACAGTGCATTACCCCTGTACAAATTGAAAAAAATTAAGTTCAACATTTCTAGAAGAATATGGCTGTTAATTTTTGTACAATGCCAACTGAACGCGGTAAACTGGGATACTTTTTGCCAAAGTTGACAGCACAGCTAAAGTTTCCAAAAATTCAAATTATATATATTTATATTAAAAGACCAATAATGGCAATATGTTAAGCATCAATAGCAGCAACAGCTTTTCCAGGTTCTGCAGTCATTTGAACAAAATTGTAGAGACATCCAGCACTCTCAATTTAAAAAACAACAACAACAACAACAAAAAAAAAAACAGTAAAAAACAAAATCCCAGAAAAACAGCACAGTGCTGTTACCTTGTGGTTCCTAGCACCATTTTTTTTTAAATTAGCTTCTCAATCATCATCTGGAAGGAAACCATTCTGAGCAACATCATTAAAAACAGCTCTGATAAAGCACAGTCACTACTATGTATCATAAAGCAGGTCCACATATGAGTGAGTACATATCATGTTTGTCTTTTTGTGATTGGGTTACCTTGCTCAGAATGGTTTCTTCAGTTCCATCCATTTTCCTGCAAATTTCAAGATTCCATTGTTTTTTTTCTGCTGAGTAGTACTCCATTGTGTAAATGTACCACATTTTCTGTATCCATTCTTCAGTTGAGGGGCATCTAGGCTGCTTCCAGTTTCTGGCTATTACAAATAGTGCTGCTATGAACATGGTTGAACAGATATCCTTGTTATATGAATGTGCTTCTTTTGGGTATATGCCTAGGAGTGGAATTGCTGGATCTTGTGGTAGACTCATTCCAATTTTCTTGAGGAGTTGCCATACTGATTTCCACAGTGGCTGTACAAGTTGGCACGCCCACCAGCAGTAGAGGAGTGTTCCTCTTTCTCCACATCCTCTCCAGCATAAACTGTCATTGGTGTTTTTGATTTTAGCCATTCTAATAGGAGTAAGATGGTATCTCAGAGTTGTTTTGATTTGCATTTCCCTGATGGCTAAGGATGTTGAACACTTTCTTATGTGTCTTTCAGCCATTTTAGATTCCTCTATTGAGAATTGTCTATTTAGTTCTGTACCCCATTTTTTAATTGGATTGTTTGGTGTTTTGAGAATAGCTTCTTGAGTTCTTTGTATATTTTGGAGATCAGTCCTCTGTCAGATGTGGGGTTGGTGAATATCTTTTCCCAGTCTGTGGGCTGTCGTTTTTGTCTTGCTGACTATGTCCTTTGCCTTACAGAAGCTACTCAGTTTCAGGAGGTCCCATTTATTAATTGTTGATCTCAGTGTCTGTGCTACTGGTGTTATGTTCAGGAAGGGTCTCCTGTACCAATTAATTCAAGGGTATTTCCCACTTTATCTTCTAGTAGGTTCAGTGTGGCTGGGTTTATGTTGAGATCTTTGATCCATTTTGACTTAAGTTTTGTGCAGGGCGAAAGGCTTGAGTCTATCTGTAGTCTTCTACATGTTTGTGTGCAGTTATTCCAGCACCATTTGTTGAAGATGTTCTCTTTGTTCCAGCATATATATTTGGACTGTTTGTCAAAAATCAGGTGTTCTTAGGTGTGTGGGTTAATTTCAGGGTTTTTTCCCTCTCTGTTTCACTCACTGAGGCCGATGTGGTGCTCACTAACTCAGCCAGCCTAAGCAGTAGCTTTCTCCAGGGATTCCTCCATGTCCTCCCAAGTGCTGGAATACAGACAGCATTCATGCTTGCCCAATTTTTATCTGGGAATCTAAATTCTGGTCCTCATGCTAGCTCAGCAAGTGCTTCATCCACTAAGCCATCTCTGTAGTCCAAGTTCTATTTTGTTATAAATAAATTATGTTCTGCAATAATCAGGGTTAGATTTAATTTAATTTCACTTCCTTCATCCTTCATAACTGTTCCTTTTTAGTTAATTAACTTATTCTCTTTTAGCTTTACACTTTAAAATATGCCATGATTTCTGCCCTAACACATTATATGCAAAAAAATGTGTTTTACAAAATTGCTTTTTAGAAAAAGCAAACCTTCTGAGAACAGGGATAGAAGAAGGTAACTCAAAACCTATGAAAACTAAATGCTAATGAAAAAATAATTAGTTCCTGATGAAATAACTAAGAACAGAGGCAAGCAGTTGAATGCTACCGAAGACTGTCACAGTCAAAATTTAAAACACACAAAAGAGTGACATTAAAATGTCATTAGAATTTGCACATCAGGGGGTCTTTCAGGTACTGAGACCATCCAGTTGGATCTCCTAGCGAATGTGACTGCTGTCACTGTTTGCCTGGGAAAGAGAGTGAGACCATACTTCATGGTGTGGATGCCATTCTTAGCTTTTTCCATATGCCCATGGGATCCTACCAGTAGGTTGTTTGAAAGGTTTTTATCCTTCTGCTGAAATTCTTATTGCACTCTTATAATTCTCTTCACTGTATAAAAGTGACAGTCTGTGTAATTTCCATACATGTTGTGCCCTTCCTATACTATCAAACATCTCTGAGATAACTTTTGTCATAGAATTATGCACTGTGGCAATAAAAATGGCATGCATGCCATTACTGCTTGAATTGCCATCTATGTTATTTTGACCTCTAATTATTAAACAAACAAACACAAGAGGAAAGAAGCTGACTTCCCAAACCAATTATGTCCCATTTCCCTTAACAATGTGCCCTTTACTCCCATTAGCACTGTTATTATGTTATACAGCTTTAATTTTCATTCATTTTGCTATTCAGCTTACAGTTGCTTTCTCAGTGTAATGCTCTTGGCTGGCTTAGTTCTGTTTTTCTAGTAAATTCTATATTAGGAACTTCTAAAAACTTTTTTTTTGCATTCTTATATATGAAAACATTTACATTTATGTTTAAATAATAATGTGCATACAATTAGTGAGCCACATTTCTTTTCCTAATTAATTGTAATTTCACTGCTTTTTCCATTATTTCTTGTTGTAAGTGTGAGACTTGCTAACTGTAATTCTGTTTGTTACAGATTGAATTTGGCAACATATCAGTCTATGTTTTAACATATATATTAATATGATGGCCAGACAATGTTTTATCTTTGTAAACCCATATTTTCATAAACTACATTTAACTTTCAATCTGTCTGCCTTTTATGCCAATATGAAGACATAAAGCTTTTGTCTATGTAATATTCTTGAGTATAATGCATTTTTATTCTCTATTATCTTGAGTCTCATCTTCAGTCACAAGGCTAATTCCATGTCTTCATTTCTTATTTCTCTACCATATATTCTTTAACCCTTTCATCTCTTCATTTATGCATGTGTGTATGTGTGTGTGTGTATTCATGTGTATGCATGCTTGTTTAAATGTTGACGCACATATGTGCATACATGGATGTGTGGTAGTCTGAAATTGACACGAGGTGTCATCTTCAACTTTATTGAATTTGCTTATTAATGAAGCAATGATTCTTGCTTACTTTGGAGATCACCGATTTCTAGCTAGACTGTTTGTCTAGGGAATCCTTTTTTCTGCTGTTATTGTATAGAAGATACCACACTCCTGGACTTTGCAGTGGGTTATGGGTATTTGAGCTCTGGTCCTGAGTCATCTTCTCTGCCCTTTCTTCCTATTCTTTACCACTATCCATCCACTTTTGTTTTATATGTATGTATTTCTTCTTTATGCTTATTGCTCTGTTATTAATATTACTTATTGTACTATATATATTCTACAGTCCAGTCAATATATTGAACCTCATTTTGTTTGTCTGTTTAAAACACATGACATTTATTTTATGAACTTACAATCATCAATTTTCACTTGTCTCAGCATTTCAACCCACCTGACCTATCCTCAATATCTTTTATTTTTACTATTATTTTAGGCTACGTGCTAGCAAATATTCTTGATATGACACATGATTACATTACATGTTCAGGAGTTGTGTGAACTTCTGTTTTTCTGTGTCAATGTAAATTATCCTAATTGCCACAATGCAACGTTTTCCACACTGAAATTATATATATATATATTTTATGCCATAGTTATCCCTTAGGCATGTACCCATTAGAACTTATTACAGATTGAATCTGGGAATCTATCACACTGTAGTCCCCCCACACACACGCACAATTTACCTTGATACCAAACAATTACTATTACCTCTAAATACTGCATATTTTTCTAGAACATATGAAACATTTATAGCAACATTATTTACCAACAATCCATATGGTCATAAAAAACAAATGGATTAATATCTTATAATATAGTTATCTAATGTTATATAAAATAAAAACATGTACTATATAGAACATATATAATCATAATATATTGATTTAACTATTTTTAATTTGTATAACTATAACGTGTAAAAGTCACATATGAACATCATGTATTTACAGTAGTACAAATGATTGAAATGTATTATCTGTTCTTTACAAATCTGCAACATACAAAGATAGTAAATGTGCTTATTGGTCTATGTGTCTGTTTTGAAGACAGAAACTGTGCTCTTTTATTATGTCCCTGCAATATTTTTATTTTCTACAATGTTCATTTTTGTAAGAATTCCATATACAGTTTTACCACTCCCTCTCCCATTCCAACTCTTCCTACTCTCTCTATTCTCTCTCAAATTTATGACATCTTTAGTTATTAGTTATATACACATGTGTATACAAAACAACACGGTGCTGAGTTTATTAGTGTTGTTCATATGTATATGTGATTAAGGTTGAATATTTGGAACTGAATAACCTACCAAGGGGCTTATCCCTGAAGAAGAATGTTCCTCCCTCTCTTAGCATCCATCAACTGCCTGTGGATCTTCCTCTAGGGATAGGATTTTGTGAGATTTCCCCCATCAGTGTTGAAATATCATCTGGTGGTGTCATTGTGCAGTTTTTGTGCAGGCAAACTTATTTTTTGAGATTTCATGGGTGATGCTTCCCATCATATAGAGAAGACACTATTTCACAGTAGGTGTGTTGGTCCTCTGGCTCACTTTCTTTCCACTCCTTCTTAGGTGTAGGAATTTTGAATTTGAATAGTATGCCATACCTAGCTTTGGTCTTTGGGGTTGAAATGTCTCTGGTTACTTAAGATCATTTGTGGAATCAAATATGTTTCTTTTCCTATGAAAATATCATTGGCATTTTGACAAGGATGCTCATGCGGATGAGTGAAATGTGCCTCACAGATTCCCGCAAGCTCCTGCTCCATAGACAAGCTGACTCTGCTGCTAGCTGTCCTTGCCTTGAAACCTTGAGCCAGAGCAGCATCTCTTCTCCCTTCCTGTTTTTTTTCTCTGAGGTTTTTATCGTATAATGGGAAAGTAGCTAGTGCAGGCAATCTGGAAACGTCAACAGCATTAATTCCTTTAGTCTGTGACTGGATAATATCTTTCCACTCCAAAACTTGTTAACTTTGTTGCTGCTGCTGATTTACTTTTTTCTTTTACTTTTCTTTTCTTCGTTTTTTAAAAGGGACAGGACTTTGGTGTGTATATCAGACTGTCCTTGAACTTGAAATTCTCCGCTCTGTCTCTGGAGTGCTGGTATTATAGACCTCCAGCATTATTCTGGGCTCAGAGCTGGTTTTTATAGTGTTGCCGCTAGCCTCCAGCCTGGGTATAAAACATCCTCAATGACTATTACTAGCCATCTCCAAATAGTCCTCCTGAAATGAAGACTTTTCTTCATCACCTGTTATATTTATACATAAAGCCATAAGAACTAATACACTAAATGCTGAGCATTAATTTTATAACAACAAATTACTATAAGCTTTTCCTCCAGTGAATGTTTTATTATTATTATTTTTTTGTTTATGACTGGCCATGGTCAACCTACTTAATTACAGAAAAATATTAGAGATACTGAAATATTTTTGTGATTCTGCCTTAGCCATTATATGATCTTTGATAAAAACACATAAAAACTGGCTGATTTCATTTATTTCACTGAGAAAACTAGATTCAACTTGTCTAGTTTGTATTTAGAAATCCTCTATAAAGGACATCTCCTATTAAGTATGGTCGTTATATACTTTCTTACTTCACTTAATTTGGAAATATTTCATAGTTCATATGGAAGTTTTAAAACAGTTATCATATTGTAGAGAACATGTAACTAGATGTTAAATATGTATTGACCTAAGAAGAAACCAAATTGTAACAAATTCCAACTGTAGAAGTCTGATTTCACAATCATTAGTTAGCTTTTGAGGCTGTTAATAAGAAATAAACAGCAAACAAGTATGTTTAATTTCTCCCCAAAGAACAAGAGTAAGTGTGCTTTACCTGGAAACCATGTGTTCAGATTATTTTCTCAGGCAAGAGCTTTCCCCAGGCAATTTTTGTTCAATAAAATAGCCAAGAGGTGAGAAAAATGTCCTTGCCAGTTTGCCTTAAGCATATTGAGACAGCAGTAAGAGACATGATTGTGCTGGCCCTTTCAGTGTGGAAATCCATGCTGGGGCCCAGAAAACATCAAAGGGGTCAAGGGGATAGGGGAGGTTTGTGTCCCCACTCGTTCTACTCTCTTTGTTTTAGCTGATCCCATCTGTCTCTGAGAGCTGAGTGTAGCTCACTCTATTGTAAGCATTCTTCACAAGTCACCTAAGCAAAGATTACACCATGGCTTCTCTCCCACATATTCAGTCTGGTGTTATAATGAAGTTAGACGGAAGACAGGCATTCTGGTGTGTTATTGCGCAGTACAGTGACTATCCATAGCAGTCTAGAAAGATAGAAGAAAGGATGTTTTTGAAAATTTTTAACACAGAAAAATGATAAATGCATATATATATATATATATATATATATATCCTAAACACAACATTGTAAGCTATTGAAAACACCACGCAGTACAATATTCCTATGTGTATTTTGTGTATTACAGAATTAGTTTAAAAAATTATGAAGTAATGAACAGAGAAATTTAGCAGCAGATATTTAAAACTTTTTCATAAATAATGTTACTCCGTAATTTTAAAATGCCAACATTTAAAACCTTTCATTTTGTGTTTACCTCACATAGAGACTTAAGTAGCTCTATACAATTAGTGATAGCTACTGTGCAGGGTGGCCGTGAAGGTAGAGATTGCGATAGTATGCAGAACATGCCAAATACAGGGACTGGAAACCAAGAACTAATAGTCAAGACTGTGATAACTAAGCTTATGACACAATGAACAACCGCTGTCAGTGGAAGATGTGTTTTTACATTTTTAAAAGGGTTGCATTCTTCCTGCTTACTTAAATCCCAGGGCTGCCATTGCTGTGTGAGGAGCAAGAACTACATACCACACTTTGTTGATTATTTCATGATATGGCAAACAAATGATGTAATTCTCTACACCTCAACATCTGGCTATTGAAGGAGAAATTAGCATATGTAGAATTGATATACAGTCATTGATTCTTCTGCCGGGTTTTAGAAGAAAACAGTTTGTGTACTTTGCTAGCTCCTCCTGGGGTGTACCCATATTCAAAAAGAGGAGGTTCTTAACTTACAACATACATGTTCTAATGTTAATTCAACTATACACACACCGCTGTTCTTTCTGATTTATGTGCAATCGTTGAGTGAACCGCAAATAGTTTAGTATTTTGGTCACAGCCCAAGAGTGGACTGAAATGGTCATTTAAAATATTTTTCAAAATTAAGCAAAAACAGAAGTTAAATTGCTTTTGTGCCCCGAGAACAGCCTAGCTTTGTTCATTATTGTAAATGGGGAAGTACAAGCCATTTGATTGCTCTTTAACCTTTCGCTATATTGACAATCTGTTACTGCCTAGCATCAACCCCATTCTTCTCAGAAGGTGGCTTGGCATTTTTGAGGTATTTTCAATCTATGGAGATAAATCTGTGTCTCCATCTGGATTGACCAGATGAGGCTCCCTTCAGAGCCAATTAACACTTTACCAATGGGGTCACCTCTGCACTGTTGGAGGTGCTTTGCACCTCCAGGGCGACCATAAACTGCATCCACAATGCCTCCAGATGCTCCAGGACTGGAAACCAATCAATCTTGTATTAAAGTGGTTAGCACACCTACCCTAGGGTCCTAGAAGACACACCAAGAGATGCCTATGACTTTCCAAGTAGGGATCTTTGAATATTTGTTCGTCAGCCTCTTTATGGATTGATAAAACAGAGGAACTGTTCATGGCACAGTGGAAAGGTAATCAAGGTTGGAAGGCAAAGCACAAATCCCCTGTTTCTGTGAAATTTTATAGATATAGAAGCATATTGATATAGATTTAGAAGCACTGCTTCTTGACTAGTTAAACTAGAGATTTCTTAACCTCAGTTATGGAAATGGAATAGACAAAAACTGTTATGGAAAACCATCGAGTTCCCAGGCCTGGGGAAGGGTTCCACGTGACACACCTGTGAAAATATTAAGCATACAGTCCGGCATTCTGGAACCATGGGAGGCCGCATTGGGCATTCCTCTGTGGTATCCTGCCTTTATCTGGGATGTCTGTGGTGATTTGTGTAGAAATTCCCATTAGGGTCACAGGTTTCCTAGGCTTTTCTACACAGGCGTCGCATTTAATGAAGTAATTCCCTTAACTCTGCTTTAGCTGGGAAAGAATGCAAATTAAATATTCTCTAGTGGTGAGGATGGGAGGGGTAACAAGGGAAAGGAAATAAAGAAAAATAAGCGTGGGGGAGCCTGGTGAAGGCAAGGAGCTGTCGGGTGGCTAGGTAACTAGCTCAGCCTTTGTGTAGACAGTCTGCCTGTGGGACTGAGCTCAAAGACAGAAGAATGATAGTCTGGAGGAAGAAAGAAAGACAGTAATTGTGGGATGCGTGCGATTAGTGTGGTAGCCAGAGAAATTAAGCCACAAGTCCTAGGAATCTTCCCCTCTCTGTGGTACCTGCAGAGGGAGAGAAAAGACCCCAATGCGCATTTCAGTTGGAGTCTACTCCCTGCCAGCTCGGCTTGATTGCTTTCTGGGTTGCCTACTGTGGGGGTTCAGCAACTCGACCTTCCTTTCAGCAGAGCTATATTGTCCTGCTCCGGAAAAAAAAAAAAAAAGACAGATTAAGAATTTACAAGGATCCCTCCATCACTGGCCTCTGACAGGAGCGCTCAGGGAGCTGATTTTCCATGGTTCAATTTGCCTGGGGGCCCAGATTCTTATCAAAATGTATTTTGTACATGTAAAGAAAGATTGCTGTTCTCAGATATATCTAACTTCCATTAAACTTTGTCATCTCCTCCTGTCTCCTGGGTCGGTAGGTGGCATTCTTCCTGAGATATTGGATCAGAAACGTTAGGCTTTGAGGATTATCTACACTTGGGTTCAGGTTTATAGGTCAAGAGTAAATCCAGTGATTTAAGTTTACACTTATTTTGGGGATAGTGGGCTATATTCTGTTTGCTTCGGGTAGGAAATATTCCTGGCTTTACCTCAGTCATTTCAATTGCTTAATTTAAGTATTTTAATTAAAAGTTCTGTGTTCACAGAATTGAAAGAAAAAAACGATAGCTATTAAATTTCACTACCTGGAAACAAACAACAAAATGATTCAATCACTACATAGTCTATTATCTAATAGACTGCTTTAGGGGACTCATTCATACTGTGAAGAGGAAGGGTTAGTTAGATTTTTAAAGTTAACAAGTTAACTTTGCTATTTGATAATTTTATTCATGTAAATAATATAACAAGAGATCATGTTAAACATATATATACATACATATATATATGTATGTATATATATATATATATATATATATATATATATATATTTAAATAGTTCTGATCAGGTTGAGTACTTCTGTCATTCCTATTGTCTCTTTTGATTATAAGTAATTTGAAATTAGGGTTTTGGTTTTGGTTTGTTTGTTTTAGCATCCTTAATTATATCAATATGAATTTTGAGGTCATACTGGTAAATGAAAGAGTTGTTACACTTGTTATTAGTACTTCAAACTTGGATGAGTTCCTTAATGCTGCATATATTTTATTAAAGGGAAAGGGAAAAAACAGAAATAATGCTGTACTAAAGACAAGAGAGACTCACAGATGAACTATGATGCTCCAGAAAGAAGAAATGGAATACCACTGTCTTCAGCTGAAATTCATGCTGCATGGCATAGACATATCCACAGCAGATGTTCTTAGTAGCATGCTCGCTCAACAATGTCACTGCCCACTGGTGGTTTTCAACCTAATAACCATGGATCAATGCATTTTTAATGTTTTCTGTCTACTAGGTTTGAGGTTTACATTTTCCAGTTCACTATTGAAAGCATTCAATATAAAACACAATACACCATGATTCCACATATGGCTCTTTCATGTTGGAGTGATTTATGTCACATTCTGCTCTATTACAAGGTCCTTAAACAAAATATAGTTGATTCACACTTTAATAAGTCTTTGCTAATGTCAGATCTAGGAAGAGTGCTTCAGGGGAAGACTAAAAAATGTTTCATATTGACCTGCCATCTCTCATGGTATCTTTCATTTTTGTGTTCCTCTCCATAATGCATAGAAAGAAGAAGGGAGACTGACATTGTCCAATACTTCTAAAGGATTTTAATTTTAGAGACATTTGCTAATTATTTAAGATAATTTCAAATTAAGAATTTCTTTATTCAATTTAGTTATTTTCTGATATGTACTTATATTAAATGTACAAAAGTCAGTTGACATTCTTAATGAGACACTCATTATTGCCAAAAATTGTGTCAACAGGTGAGGCTTTTTTCTAGTAGTCTAACAGGTAAAACTTCAGAGACATTATTTTTTATGCATTTAAACTTTCTGATGATACTTTCTTCTGTTATGATTAGATCATTTTAAATTAAAGTTCCAAAACCAACAAATGCATCATTGGGTTTTGTGAAGTAGAGAAAAATGAGGTGAATAGGGTATTCATTGAAATGGGAAATGAATTGGTTGGTAATATATCATATTCAGAAGACAAAATATACCAGATGAGTACACAAGAAACGCCAGGTCTCCTCCTCTGCAGAGCTAGAGAATCACATTGGAAAACTGTCAAGAAAATAATGTTGGAAATACTTATACCACATGATAATTTTGAGAGAAGAAAGTGCTGCTGAGTTGCTGCCAAGACCAAAGGAATGATGGACATCAACTCCAAGTTAGTCAGCTAGAACAGACAGGAATGTCAGGGGCAGCTATCACATTGTGATGTTGCCAGTGTACAGCAGAGTGTGCTAGCATGATTAAAACTGAACTACACAGTGAGCTAACATCTGTGTTAATAAAACAGAACAGAGATGTGTGTGTGTGTGTGTGTGTGTGTGTGTGTGTGTGTGTGTGACACACACACACAGAGAGAGAGAGAGAGAGAGAAGAGAGAGAGAGAGAGAGAGAGAGAGAGAGAGAGAGAGAGAGAGAGAGAGAGGACACCAAGGGGCAGAAGGACAAATAAGGAAACTGGCTGTTGATAGCTTGTGTACACTGTGTGCCATAAGGACTTTCTGATGTCTTAACTAAAACTGTCTCTGCAGAATAATGATAACAAGAGAGATAGACACTGATGTGTAAGTGACGTATTCAGGGTCTTGAATACTGGGGTTCAAAGAAACTCTAATCTTAGCTGGTTCATTTTTTTCCTCCTAAGTTCTTGCCAGACACAGAGGAAACACAGAGACCCTTATTCACATCAGCTTTTCTTGCTGGACCTGAAAACAAATTGACAAGGGCTTCTCAGAGTTCATAGATCGAGGGATCAAGTTGTAAAGACATGGGCTCAGATAGACTAAGAACACTAGTGGAAATTAACATTACACAAGCTTCAATAAGGATCTTAAGAAATGTCCGGTGCTTTCAGAGAAACACAAAACTGTATCAACAGTTTATAAATAAACGTGGATTTATCAAAATGTTGCTAGAACTGTCCATGAAAAAAATAAGGGTGCTTGTCTTTGCTCTGGAAACTCTGCTTGTCCTCCGAGTAACTGAGGGGTCCATAGTTTGATCTTGAATAGATTGTAATAAGCAACGTGTTGTTGCCCATTTTCATTGTACAACAAACCCATTTGACACCATATGGAGGATAACTCTGCTTTCTGAGAGTCATTATTTTGGAATTCTCAGAGATCTTCCACATGGAAGGAGCTGCAAATTAGTGATACTGTCATCTCACTTTTCTGTGTATAAGTAATCTGTTTCCTCTCAGAGAATGGTGCATAAACTGAAAGTCAGGAAGTTAGTATAGAAAATTCACATTGGTATTTGGCCAAGTCCTTTCCCCTTTAATAAGGATCATAAGTTTGACTCTTTCTATATTTAAATAACAAGTGAGTATTAAATGTTTATATAGCCCAAACTAATTAGTATTAGAAATATCTTCTTTATTTCCTTTTCTCTGTGACTTAGACATCAGTGGGGGAGGCTATGGCAAGTGTTGTATTCCATGTAAGCAGTAAGCAGCTTGCCTCCTGTACTTTTCCTGAACTTTGTAACAGTTCGATAAGGTTATGGCCACCATGAACTTGTGAATACTTCTCTTTTAGTTATTTAACTAGAGTGGAAACCTTAATACGAAAATGAAACCGTTTAACTTTCCATGCCACAGCAAGTTCTTCAGTGGGCTATTAGTATCATCAAAGTGTGATAATTGATTGTTATTCTAAATTAAGTGAGAATTTTCCAATATAGATTACCAAATTAGTATCATGGAAGAACATATTCCTCACCTGGACCAATATGTAGGATATTTGTAGAGGCCTTCAGTAAAAGTTTTCTACTTCTGAGTCTAGCTTTAGTTATTCAGTGAAACTCTAGGATCTTGTCTTTGATAGCATTCTCCCAAGATGAACTATAAGTGGATGGATTTATATACTTTAACCTGAAACTGGTATATGTTTGAACAGAATTTTAGCTATAAGTCAACAAATCAGATGGAAGAGTCGGTGTTCTTGTATAATATTTAGGAAAGTGCAATAGTTAGAAAGGGTTTTTTGATAAGTCACAAAATTATGTTAGTTACGGTTCTCCAGAGAAGCAGGACTAATGGAAGATATGATAGATAGATAGATAGATGGATAGATAGATAGATAGATGGATAGACTTATGGATAATAAGAGCATATTTATTATAAGAACTTACAATTGGCTAATACATTGTGGAAGTTGATATGCCATTTGTAAACTAGATAATGCTAAAAGCCAGTTATATAATGATGTATGAGCCTGAAGGTCTAAGACCAAAAGCTGTGATGTACAGGGGAAGGAGAAGATGTATGGAGAGAGAGAGAGAGAGAGAGAGAGAGAGAGAGAGAGAATAAATAAATCTCACATCTTAAAAATCATCTTAAAAATAATTCTTCAGGATCTTAATGAGTTGATGGACATGCATTCCTACTGATAAAAAACAATGTCTCCTTAGTCTAGTGATTCAGATGCTAATCACTTTAGTCTTAACCTGTTCATAGGTTCTGAGTGTCCCTTAGCTAATCCTGGGCACGCAGCAAATGAACCATTAACAGAGTGATGTCTATTTACCTGCTTCTTCCCCACTCACCAAGTTGCCTTCTTTTGTTCTGTTCTCTTAGCTGATATGTGTCTTTGCATTGTTCCCTTTAGTAAAAGTACCCATGGCAACTTTATTTCTTGGATAGTTTTTTTTTCCTCCAATTGACTTTCAAATGTTCTATGTTCTCCAAATTATGTGAAGTTTAATGCATAAAACATCCCTTGTACGTGTGGACTTATTTTCACATCTTCCTTATGTAAATTTGGAGGGCAGTTATACCTTGTCTAAGTTAGGCAAGTGACCTATATTCTACACAGTCTATCTACAATTGACGGAGTTTTCTAGCCCATCTCTCCCTGTCCCTCTCTACTGCAAATTAGCTTATATTTAAAACCAGTAAAGTTAGTAACAAGAACAGGAAAATGCTGAATTTGCCTTGATATTTCTGGTTTGAGTATTCAACATGTCTGCCTACAAAACACTCAATAAAAATAATCTTTGTTCTTTATTGCAACTACCATTATGGCATTAGACAAGACAGAAAACATTTAAGAGTCCTTGGAAGAAAGATAAATACAAGGATAAACTGTCCAGTTTTCCAGTAACCCCTCTTCACAGGGCCGCCAAATGACTCTACTATTTGCCTCACACCAGGGGTGTGTCACTGATGTATTTTCACAAGTGCTTAAATACTGAGATAAAAAGTGGAGTATGAGTGTCAGAGGTGGAAGTAAAACATAAGGCTTTACTACTTGCCAGTTTTCACCAAAGATAAATAGTTTGGCTTTGTAATAACAAAGGGTTCCCATATCTCCAAGTCAGCTGCTTACACCTCAGGAAATTGATCTCAAGGAGGCCCCAGAGTAGAGCTGACAAGGCCTATTGATTGGTGAGTGGCAGTTCTTCTAGGACAAAGGCAATGTGTGTAAAAACTCTATACTGCCAGCTAAGTCCGTGTCACGGCTCATCTGAATATGGAATACAGTGTTAACTCACTTCTGTATTATAGCCATCATTTTTCAACTCCCAGGTTTATTCCACATCTAAAATTTTCACAGTGAATAGAACCCCACGCTACTCAAATTCACCTTAACAACTACCACAGAAAACTGTGATACTTCTAAGATTTATTACTGCAAACCATAAACCTACTAAATGATAGATATTTCTATTTGTTTTACTCTTTGTATGTATGTATGTATGTATGTATGTATGTATGTATGTATGTATGTGCATTTTATTCTTTATACATAAAAGCCCAACACTGCTGTAATTAGATGAAATGTCAAGTAAAAGATTTTCATTATTTAAATTCTCAGAATTTCTGTGGAATTACATGATACAGATACAAACACATTTCTCATGTTAAGTCAAGAAGACTGTAGAAATCACAAGAAGTTTTGGAATTTAGGATCATTGGAGAACAACTCCACTGACAGTGAATGTTACCCTAAAGGGTTAAAAGACATCAGACTTCTCTGAATGTTGTGCATGGCACTTTCATTATATGCTGTCATTAAAGTATTCTTTTCTCTTTTAAGCAAGCATTGCCTGCTGGGACATGGCTTTGGTTTGTTGGTACTCTGAAGTTCCAACTAAAGCATGCATCATCAGCCAGAAAGTACTAAGTACTTCACATAAACATTTAATGATTCTCTCCCTGTTATTTTTCAATTAGTGCATGTGTTTCATTCATATGACTTGGATCATTGAAGACATGAATGGTAGCTGTGGTTAAAAAAATGATTGGAGTTGTTTTTGTTTTTGTTTTCCCCCTACTAAAATCTTTTGACTGATGAAGTTATAATCAAGAAAACAAGGTAAAAATAGACCTTACTGTAGAAAAGGATTCTGAGACACTGAGTTGGTTCATGTTGTTAGCTTCAGGCTTTCATGATTACACTGAAAACTGTGCATACAGTTTGATCAGCATGCTTTTCTCTTTGCTTCCATAGCCTGACTTACATCCATCAGCATGGACTTTGAAGAGTCCATGGAAAGGCACCAGGGCTGAGTGCTTTGAGAGTGCTACCAAGACATGCAGACAGGTTGAGTGTGTATTCACTTCCTTTTCCTACTTTCTGAGAACATTATTAAAGGAAAGCCTAGCTGTTTATGAAAATGGTGGAAGCAGTCAACATACAGGGCTACTTTGATTAACTAAAGCCATCCCTTTTCCCAAGACTTCTGAATAGAGCAACTCAGGTTCTCTACTACAGTGTTATGTGCTTATTTTCCACATTGTAAGACAAGTTAAAACTTTATTTTATGGGGTCATATATCTCTAAAGAAAAACAAAACTGTGAGTTTGGAAAATAAAATTGGACCACGTCTTGGAGGTTATGAGACAGCATATTCGAAGCTTAGTCATGCACATACAACTCCTGTTCTTGTCTAATTCTGTGTTTTTATTATAACAGCTCTAGGAATGACAATTTTTATAACCACTCATTCACTGTTTTGCATTTCTTTGGTAACTCTAAGACTACTGAATATTTATTCTCCAACAACTAGAATTTGATCTCAAACTAACGTTAGGCAGTTTTATTTTTTTCAGTTTTCCACAAGTAAGATGAATAACCAGTGGATGGATCAGAATGATCTCTGCTAAAAGACTGATGAATGAAGAGAAAGTCCTGTTCTAGTACCCATATCAGCATCCTATATTTTGATCAGTTCATCATCTTTCACATGTGGAAGCCCCACTAGCAATTCTGAGACTTTCAGATACAAGGTCATCAGCTAGCAAGTACCCCAATTCAGTCCTCCTCAAAAGACTAGTAGACAGATATAGAACTCTACATGGCTATCGTAGATGCAGTCAAATCTACCATCTGCCCAAGTCAGAACACATCCTCTTTTCCTCTTTTCACTATTTCAAATATCAAAAAGAGTGTGTATTTGAGTTTGTATGTGTCCATGTGTGCATGCATGGTGTGTGTGTGTGTGTGTGTGTGTGTGTGTGTGTGTGTGCTTGGTATGTACTAAATATGGTCAGGTGTTAAAAGGGTGACTTTAAAAATTACCCATTTTAAAAAATTATCTTTTATAAATTAAGCTATTATAGTAAAATGCAAACTATGTATGTATATACAAACACACACACTACTGCCTAAAGTTGTCAATCATGTCTTATATTTATGTTTTGAAAGTCTTTAGTCCTCATAAACTGATTTTTATAAATACCAATTGATTATCACCAATTGATAGTGAGTTTTTTATCATTCTTCTTTTCTTTATTATTAGAAACTAAAATTTATTGTGTGATCTATAGGAGTGTCTTGTGAATTTTACTAATTTTCTACAAAAATAATTCTAATTGGAAGATAAGAAGGAGGCCCCTTTACTTGCCATGTTTAACACAAAGGCACAGGGGAAGTGAGTTTCATGAGTTTCACATTCCTTTATCCTGTCTCTTTTGTGAAGTTTTTATTTTTGATGTTTTTCTGTGTAAGGCTTCACTGTATCTTTTCTAGTGAACCCATGTATTACACCTTAAAATATTGTAAGAAGGTATTCTCAGATAAAGAAACTACCTCATATTATTTGTAACAGGATGATTCTAGCAGTAAATAGGTAGGGCACTAATTTGAATTAGCCGTAAAGAGCTGAGCATACTGGCCTAAGATACATTTCAAGAACACATCTTAGTTTGACCCAGCTCAGTGGTGTGACTTAGGGTTTTCTTTTCCTGTTCCTCTTCTAGTTGTCCTTCTGAAGGGAAAAGTAGAGATTACTAACAAATCTCTTTTGTACATCTCAATCTGCCTTTTCTACTAAAAACCATCTATCATCTATCATTTATGACTTCCTAGAAGAGAAATGGGCTCAACAAAAATACCCCCAAATAGAAAATTATAAAAATATATAAATTACGTTGCATTTCCCTAATGGCTAAGGATGTTGAACACTTTCTTATGTGTATTTCAGCCATTTAAGATTCCTCTATTGAGAATTCTCTAGTTCTGTACCCAACTTATTAATTGGATTAGTTGGTGTTTTAGAGACTAGCTTCTTGAGTTCTTTTTATATTTTGGAAATCAGCCCTCTGTCAGATGTGGGGTTAGTGAAGGTCTTTTCCCATTCTGTGGGCTGCCATTTTGTCTTGCTGTGTCTTTTGCCTTACAGAAGCCTCTCAGTTTCAGGAGGTCCCATTTATTAATTGTAGATCTCAGTGTCTGTGCTACTAATGTTATGTTCAGGAAGTGGTCTCCTGTACCAATTTGTTCAAGGGTACCACCAAACTTCTCTTCTAAGAGGTTCAGTGTGGCTGGATTTATGTTGAGGTCTTTGATCCATTTGGACTTAACTTTTGTGCATGATGATAGATATGGATCTATTTGCAGTATTCTACAGGCCAGCATCCAGTTATGCCAGCACCATTTGTTGAAGACACTTTCTTTTTCCCATTGTATAATTTTAGCTTCTTTGTCAAAACTCAGGTGTTCATAGATATTTGGGTTAATATCAGGGTTTTCAGTTTTATTCCATTGGTCTACCTGTCTATTTTTGTGGCAATACAAAGCTGTTTTCAGGATTATAGCTCTATAATAGAGCTTGAAGTCAGGAATGGTGATGCCTCCCGAAGTTCCTTTATTGTACAGGGTTGTTTTGGCTATCCTGGGTCTTTTGTTTTTCCATATAAAGTTGAGAATTATTCTTTTAAGGTCTGTGAAGAATTGTGCTGTGATTTTGATGGGGATTGCATTGAATCTGCAGATTGCTTGTGGCAAGATTGCCAATTTTACGATGTTGATCCTACCTATCCAAGAACATGGGAGATCCATTTTCTGGTATCTTATTTAATGTCTTAAAGACTCAAAGTTCTTGCAATACAAGTCTTTCACTTTTTTGGTTAGCATTACCCAAAGGTATTTTATGTTTTATGTGGCAATTTTAAAGGATGATGTTTCTCTGATTTCTCTCTCGGTGTGTTTATCATCTGTATACATAAGGCTACTAATAGTTTTGAGTTACTCTTGTATTCTTCCACTTTGCTGAAGGTGTTTATCAGCTGTAGGAATTCCCTGGTAGAGTTTTTGGGTCACTATCCTTAGCCATCAGGGAAATGCAAATTAAAACAACTCTGGGATACCATATTACTCCTGTCAGAATGGCTAAAATAAAGAAAAGAAAACACCAATGACAGTTTATGCTGGAGAGGATGTGGAGAAAGGGAACACTTCTCCACTGCTGGTGGGAGTGCCAACTTGTACAGCCACTTTGGAAATCAGAATGGTGGTTCCTCAGGAAAATGGGAATCAATCTACCACAAGATCCAGCAATTCCACTCCTAGGCAGATTCCCAAAAGATGCACATTCTTAAAACAAGGACTCAACCATGTTCATAGCAGCATTAATTGTAATAGCCAGAAACTTGAAGCAACCTAGATGCCCCTCAACTGAAAAATGGATGGAGAAAATGTGGTACATTTACACAATGGAGTACTACTCAGCAGAAAAAAACAATGGAATCTTGAAATTCACAGCAAATGGATGGAACTAGAAGAAACCATCCTGAGTGAGGTAACCCAGACACAAAATGACAAAAATGGTATGTACTCACTTATATATGGATTTTAGATTTATAGCAATGAAGTAGCAGCCTACAATCCACACTGCCAGAGAAGCTAGGAAACAGGAGGACCCTAAGAGAGACATACATGGTCCCCCAAGAGAAGTGGAAAGGGCCAAGATCTCCTAAGCCAGTTGGGAGCATGGGGGAACAGAGATGGAGTCAGAAGAAAAAGAAGGGAAGAAGTGGAGGGGAGAGGAGGAAATGATGGAGCAGGAAGATCTGGTCAGGGGAAGAAGAGAGGAGAGCAAGAAAAGAGATACCATCATAGAGGGAGCCTTTATAGCTTTAAAGAGAATTCTGGCACTAGGGAAAGGTCCAGAGATCTACAAGATTGACTCCCAACTAACAATCTAAGCAATATGACTTTCTCTGGTAATGAGATTGATGACTACCTTATATGCCATCCTAGACCCTTCATCCAGTAGCTGATGGAAGCAGAAGCAGACACCAACAGCTAAACACCGAGCTGAACTCTGGAATCCAGTTGCAGGGAGGGAGGAGTGATGAGCAAAAGTGTCAAGACCAGGCTGGAGAAACCCACAGAAACAGCTGACCCAAACAAGGGGTTGCTCATGGACCTCAGACTGATAGCTTGGGAACCAGCATAAGACTTATCCAGACCCCCTGAATGAAGAGGTCAGTTTGGATGTCTGGACAATCTATGGGGCCAATGGTAGAGGATCAGTATTCACCCCTAGTAAACAAATGTACTATGGGAGCCCTCTCCACATAGAGGGAAGTTCTCTCAGCCTAGACACACTGGGGGGGGGGGCGTCTAGGCCCTGCTCCAAATGATATGAGGGACCTTTAAGATTCCCCCATGGAAGGCTTCCCATTCCCTGGAGAGCAGAAAGGTGTTGGGACAGGGTGTCAGTGGTGGCCAGGGGAGGAGGAGAGGGAGAAGGAGAGGGAACTGAGATTGACATGTAAAAGAAGCTTGTAGTTTCAAAGAAATAAAATATTATATATATATATAAATTATAAAAATTATAAAAATATTTTCCCCTAGTTCAATTTCTTTCATGAAGTCTCAGTTTCCATGATTTCAATGGTTATATCTATTTTTAATGATAAATACAACTTAATCACATTAATTATTTAGCATTAATTTCAGGGTTTAAATAAATGAGCATTGCAATGGCTTTATGTTATTAGCTTTTTTTTCACAACACGAGTTCCAAAGTAATTAAATTACTTAGACAAATATAAAGAGATATTTCAGTTCTTGCTGTTAACTCTGCTGTTGGACCTGATTTTATTTTTTGGTGTGAGTGACACCGATGAGAGGCTCTTCTCCTCAGCTAGAACATAAATTAATGAGAATGTCCTTCAGTTTTCACCTGCAATGTCTGTGGTTGGTCATAGAGTTTCTTGATGTGACTAGGTCTCCCTCATTTTCTCCAGGCAGGTGGTTCTCTGGTTTTCAACAGAACTGAAGACAAATATAATCTAGTTGTCAACTGGTGGGTCATTAAAATAATTTTTGATGATAGATTACCATGTGAATTTTGGCATGAATGGCTGGCAGGGGTCAAAGAATTCTGACAATTCTGTGAAAGTAACCTTCACATTTTCGTCTCCTTATTTTGTGAACAACTTTTTAGGATAGAATCGCTGACATGGCCTATTTCCTTCTGGTTAAAAAATGATATCTATAATACTGAGACAAATAGAAAAATACTCCTTCATTCATCATGTAGGAGAGTAACTTATAAAACTATTTTGTTTAGTAATTATTTATCAAAGTTCATAATACAGTTGTGGAGTTTTCACAGACTCAATACTATTAGTATTAGCATCTCAATGCAATTTATTTATCACCTTAGAGAATTAAATGGGATTTCTTCTATTAGGGTTTATCTTGTTTATTGATGTGTTATACCAATAAAGGTTTCCAAGCATAAAAATAGATGAGATAAAAATTATGTTGTAGAAATGGACTCTAGTTAAGTTCTAGATGCAACACTAACAATGTAAAAGTGAAAGCAGAACCTATGTACATTTATTCAGAATGGTAAGTCAGCATATGTGCCTCTCAAGTTCTATTGGCTATAGTTGAGTAATGTGAAAAAATATTTGCAAAAACAAATATCTTTCTCCACTTTTTGCAGCATTTGGAAATGTTTATACTCATGACTGATTTAGGTCTTTAAAGTAAGCAGGTTTGTGGGCCGTTTTCCAAGCTTCTTCGGAAGATTGTAAAAAGAAAATTTGAATACTCATGCTTCTCTGGGTTGCCATCCACTCCACCCTTTTGTATTGACTTTATTCCATCACCAAAGATCATCAGTAAGGCCTGAGTCATGGTTGATTAGCTTCTCTCTTCTGGCCACTTCAAATGGTACTTTCTCATCTGTCCTCTGGTTCAGCTATGATGTCCTACTTCTGTAAAATCTAACCCTCTTTAATCCTGGGCTAGAAGCCTGCATCTTTTTAATACTCTTCATTGTTATTTCAGCTGGAAGAAACTCATTTCCTTTGTGTCTTCTTTTATTTATTAATTTTAGGTATTTGTTGTTCAAGTCTTACTTTGTAGTGCAGAGTAGCCTGGAGCTCACGACATATCCTGCGCAAGCCTTGAAATCACAACAATCCTCCTGCCTCAGCTTCTTGAATGCTGGGAATGATAGGCATGAGCTATCAGACCCTACACTTCTGCATCACTTTAAGAATGTACTTGTACGGGTTTATAAATTCTAGATTTACAGAATTACTTTCTTCTAAGCTCAGATATAGAGAGACCACATCTCCCTTAAGTCCACATGCCTTGTAAGTACCAAATATACAGTCTCATGCATGGAAAACTCATTTATTAAGTTGATATACATACAAAGTCAATGAATTCATATAAACACATTTCCATTATTTAAACGTACTTTTGATGTGGCTGTGATTTTCTTATATGCTCTTGGGAAGTGCAAGAGATTTTGAAATTAGGGAATGAGCATGATGAGATTAATGTTGAGGAAGTCACACTGAAAGATATTTTAGATAGATAAATATATTGGCAAGGCACAGTATTAGGAAGATTTTACAACGGGGATGAAAATCGGAAGTGTTTTCAGTTTGATATGCATTACATCAAAGGAGAAATCTTTTGAAGGAGATCTGTGGGACAATGAAGCCCTGACCTAGCAGGTAAGCACACAGAGAAGCTCTCCACGGAAGGCATGGAAAGAAACAAGGCATTTGGTCACCAAGCCAATCTCTGCGGCCAGAACAGCTGTACCTTTAATTGTTTTATTAGCTTTTTTTTTTCTTCACAACATGAGTTCCAAAGTAATTAAATTACTTAGACAAATATAAAGAGATATTTCATCCCATTTTCCCATATTGTTTAATTTGAGGGGGGTGAAGTATTTCCCAACTTTTTAACTTTTTAACTTAAAGGGCAGCTTTCTGTAATCCAGAACTGAAGAGGGACTGCGTTCCTCACATAGTGATGCTTTTTGTGTCCTTATTCACTTGAACTGATGTGGCTTCTAAGGGGTACAGTTTGTATTCTAGGGGCAGACCCCTCTCATGTTGTGTCTTACCATGCAGAATCCTGCCCATGAGATTGGGAAAATGTTTTGGGAGCAGACTCACTATATATCCTCTTGGCATTTTCTGTTTTCAAGTGGGCAGCTGTGCATCCCTCAAGGCAGTTTTGCCTTCTCATTCATAATCCATTGCTGAAATATATTGTATCTGAAACTGATACCAAAACTCACAACTTTAAATTAAAATGCAAATTTTAGAATGACTAAATTAGGAAAAGCCTCAGGATATTTAAAAGCAAATAATTAACATTAAACCATGATGAATTTTTAGTTTAGACTATATAACTAATGATATCAATTAAGGAGCACCCATATTTGGATATGACTGACTGGAATGTGCATTGACAGACTTAATCTCACACTGCTTTTGTACAATTGAGAAATATCCTTTATATGAGAGTGAAATCAAGACAACTAAAATGCCCAGTGGGCCAAATTTTTATTAATTTAAAATAAAAGTAGTTTCATTGGACCCGTGGGTTCAATGCATAATCTACATAACTCAGAACACTTGCTTTAATAAGTAGAACATGTAAATCTAAAGAATATGAGTATAGCAATTTATTTAGATAATTCATTGAGCTCTTACCATGAGATCAGTAGTATTCTAGACCTTGAACAAAAGTGACATAGTTTCTTCTTTTAATTTTCACTCTTGATGGTAAATGGAAATAGACAATAAATAAGTACAAGATATGTGCAGTGGCCATGAATACTACAAAGGAAAGGAAATTGTGGTGGTGAGTCAAAGAGCGGTGATACCAAGTGAATGTTCTCTGACCTAGTTAGTCATGGAAGACGTTCTACTGTCTCTGTACAACATGAATAAAAAGCCCTGAAATTAATCTGGAAGCTAGGATCCAAGATGGAAACAGCAGTGAGAACATGCCTGAGTTTGTATTCTAGGAATTTTTTTTTTAAAAGAGGCCCATGAAATTGGAGTAGAGTGGCAAAATGCAGAACTGGAAGAGATAAGACCCAGAAGGGTTCCCAGAGGAGTGTCACAAGAGCCGTATTGAGCACATGCAGGACTTTGAAGTTATTAGGAACAAGCTGAAGTCATGCACTATTGACAGACTCAAGATTCTTGCTGTGTAAGAAACAGACTATGAAAGTGACACATCTAAATCAAGGTCACTTCAGTACTTATGATAGAAACCAATAAAATATCAGCTAGACTGATAGATTCAGACCTGATCAAAACTGGCAGGATTGAGGAGATATTTGATCAGTATAGACAGTGAAATTTTCAAGATGCAAAGTATGTACTACTTCTAAAGACACATGTCTCTTTCAGAGAATACTTATGATCAACTATACCAAGCAATAAAGGAAATGGCTATGGTTGCTTTGAAAAGAATTGACTAAATGAGAGAACATTTAAACAGGGAATCTTACCAAGAAATTACTGAAATTAATATAGCTGGAAGATAGCTGCCCACTCATATATATATATATATATATATATATATATATATATAGTCATAATTATATAAATATGATTATAAATATACAAATACATATATACATAAATAAATTTCACACTGATGTCTGTGTCCAAGTTTGGTCATGTGACTTTCTCTTAGTACTGAAATATAAAAGGCAATGATGTGAGGTACACTTGGTCTGTGCCCTATACTTTCATTCCCTGCCTGCTGGAAGAACCAAAAATCCCCTGATGGTTAGCAGAACAAGTATATAACTTTAGTACTTCCAGAAATTAACATATTATGAGAAGAAAATAAATACACACCACATGTGAAATTATTTTTACTGTATTACTGATATTACCTAGACAAATTAGTACTGGAAACACAGTTGATATTTTCAAAACAATGAAGCATTAATTTCAACATTGGGTGATGATAAAAAGTGACATGAGAGGTGGAGGAAATAAACAATCATACTTTAGAGTAACACACTTTTGATAAAACTTCTCCTGTTGATAATTAGGTCATATGCCTTCAAGGCGGTGACTCTAGGACCAGAAGATGGAAAGAAGAATATTATAGTTTCCACTTATCCTTCTTATGCTATCTTATGAGCTGCTACCAGAAAGGAATGAATTCAGATAAGAATGCACTTCCTCCAAAGCTTAAATAAAAGGGAGTAAATTAAATACTCAAAACCTAAAGACTGACAGTGTTGAAAAAAATCTATGCACTAGAACTCAATTGGATGAAATAATATTGGAAAAGCCTCATTACAACTTCTGTTAAACAATGTGCTCTATTCTGTATGAAAATTAAAGGAAAATTGGATGGGTATCTTTATTGACTCACGGAATTCTCTGGTAGATCAGAAACGTGGGAACTTTGAAAGAATCGTTTTGACAATGAAATTCTAAGCCAAAGTCTCATCAGAGAGCTTCTGTCATTGCCAAGGTCTACACCCTGCCTGGCAGAAATTCATGTCCAACATGAAGCAGGGACTGCCATGTGCTGTACAATCTTCTCTTTGTCCAGAGGGTGTTTGTATGGTGACTATCCTTTCCCTGTAGCAACGTTGCATGCTGGGTATCAGGGTGTGGAAGAAAGGCATGTGCCTTTTGGTCCATGGATGAATAGATTATAAATAGCCACATAATGAGTCTGGTGGAGAAAAGAGTGTATTGTTCAGAATTGCTACAGTTTGAGTCAGGTTCTATGACTGGAAGCTTGAATCACATAGTTTAGGAAGGAGTGGATGCGTAGAAAGATATTTAAAAGTCAAAAGAGTTGACTGAGGTACCGATGACTATCTGTCTACCTAAAATATGTTTTATCCTTTTCATACTGCTCAGTTACCAGTGGGAGAATAGTCCACAAGGAGTTACATCAAGCCTCTCCACATCTATGAGCAGCATGTAACTAATTTGACTTAAGGGGATATCTATAGACAATATGCCTTTCTCTGTCAAAATAGACCTTTCCAGTTATGGCACTCTATTTTCGTTTCTGAGGGATTTAGGACAGGGGAGTCATCAGAGTTAGGGATGACTGAGGGACAACATGGAAACAAACTTTGTTTTACAGGTATTATTATGATAAAGCAAACCCACCAAATAACAGTGAAAACATGTATTGAATTGTCCCGTCCTGCAGGACATCAACCTGGGGCAAGACAGTCAGGGATAGGGAATGGGGACAAGAGACGAAGAAAGAACGACCACAAGACAGGATTCTGATCAAGTGGCAAACTTTACTTTTCTCAGGCTAGCTTATATAGTCAGGATATGGGGAGGGGCAAAATGAGTTGTTTGTGCACCAGGTGTTGGTATAGGCAGGATATTAGGAAGCCACAAAGAGGATGTTTGGCAGGGTAAAGAGTTTGCGACTAAGAGGTCCAGGGAGGGTTGCTTAGGTGACTGAGCCTATGGGTGGAGGACTGGGTCAAGTTGTTTCTTTTCTTGACCTGAGGTTCTAAGGAGCTGCTATGTAAAGGTTAACTACGTGGCCTGCCAAGCATGGCCTAGGATCTCATGCCCAGCCCTGAGATGTGGCTCCCAACATTGAATGACACAAAATAAGCTTCCAGTATTTGAAGGCACTGCATTGGAGGACTTACCTATTACTACAACTAGTATTACTCAACTGATATAAAATATTATCGGCAATATTAGATTACTTCTTAATTCATGTGTTTATAAGCAGGCTGAGGAGAACTCAGTAAAGTACCTGTTGCCCAAGCATGAGAACTGAGCCTGGATTCACAGTGTCCATATAAAAAGCTGGGAGTGTCAGCTTGCATCCATGACACCATTTCTAAGGCAATGGTGAAAAAGGGAGAGGCAAGCAAACTCTTGGAGCTCATTGCCTGGCCAGTTCAGCTAGTCAGTGATGCTCAGATCAGTGCAGGCCCTTGTCTCAAAAAGTAAGGTCTTCAGTGATCAAGGGGAACGTCTGACAACCCACTTCCAGTTTCTCCATACATGTGCACTTGTGCAGACACACACACACACACACACACACACACACACACACACACACACACACACACACATATATATATATATATATGCAACACATGTGTTCATACATGCTAGTTATTTCTCATCAACTTGATTTGGAAATTATTATTATGATTTGTTTTGCAACTGAACCTGAAGCCTGAGAAAGATTTAGCTACTTGCCCACAGTCACATTATGAGTAGGTGACAAAATGGGGACTCAAAAGTACAAGTGCCAGTGTAGTGCCACGTTTGGAAAGAAATGGCAGCTCTAAATGGCTGTGAGTAACTTAAGGAGTGTTTGACTATTGTATTTTTTGGGTAAATTATGATTGAAATTTCCTGTTAAATCTTAAGTGCTTATATACTATTTGAATATTGAAAATGAGCGACAGACTGGACTGGGTACACTATTGCTGTGTTGTTTGTGACATTAGTCAAAGATAAAGAAAGTAATCCACTTTACTCATAAATTCCTCTATCTCCTCTTTTTTTTTTTGGTATGGTTTTATCCTGGAACTCATTAACTGGCCATTCCTGAGATTTAATCTTCCAAGCAGGAAATGGCTAGCCTGAGTTTTTGGGATAAATACTTATTAAAAATAAAAGTTCATACTTCCAGGATTTTTCTGCAGCACTTCCATGGGTAACCATTCTTTACACTGTTACTCTTTAAGGCTGAGGAGATAGTCTAATCCTAATGCTTTTATTTTGATTTTTCTCCTGAAAAGTTGACATTGTATTATATTCTAGCATTGATCATCTGACTTTAGCTCTCTGAAACAGATGGTAGCAAGCACTCCATTCCACATTGAAGATACACCAACCTACACAAACCATGTCAAGTTTTGGATTTTACTTGGATAAACTCTATTTGGACTGCCCTGTTTTCAGCTATCCCTGGCTGCATTTGAAACCCAGACTTTATATGGTATCACTTGCATAACTAAAGGGTCTCAAACGTGGACTTCTTGGTTCTTGGTTCTCACAGATTGAGACTTACTATGATCATGTCACAGGTCTCAAAAATTATGATAAAAAATGTACAACTCTCTTGTTTCTCTCCCTGAGAACTCTACATGGTTCTGAGGATAGCACTGTTACCTTCAAGCATAGAAGCATTCATTCATTAAATCTTGTACTTGCCAATTTAATGACGACAGATGGAGAGCTAGACACTGTGGTGCATGCCTTGTAAAACCTAGACAGCATTAGAGAAGTTGAGGTGGGAAGGTCTGTGAATTGAAGACCATCAATGAGGTAAACCATGAGTTTCAGGCCAGCCTGGACAGTGAGGCCATAATTCAGGAAAAAAAAAAAAACAACAAAACACCATCATCAAGGTAATTAATAGCAACAATAATAATAATAACAGAAAAACATGTTTTTTTTTAATTCTGAGCTTTCATCACTTGGAAGTTAAGGCATCTGAAACTGCCATCATAGACTGATACAGAGGTAGGTCAAGTGGACAACAGAGCATAGCCATCATAATGACCAATTCAAAAATAGGCTAGAAATTTCCCCATTAACAAACACAACACTGATGTCCTGTCTCTATCTTCACTGGCATCGTCTTCTGTATATTTTATCCTCTACATTTTTGTGTGAAGCATTCCTCCACTTCTGTCTTTTAAAGATATCTAACAAAATTGAAATACTTAAGGCTCTCTTCAAAAAAAAAATCCACTAGACTCTTCACACGTCAAAATCCTTAATTTAATTTCATATGGAAAGTCATTTTAAAAAACAAGATAATATTTACATATCCAAGGGCTTATCACTTGGTATCTTAAATTCCATAGTCACTGTATTTTAAGATTATTTTCTTTTTATTTCTTTTTTTTGGGGGGGAGGAGGGTTCAAGGCAGGGTTTCTCTGTGGCTTTGGAGGCTGTCCTGGAACTAGCTCTTGTAGAACAGGTTGGTCTTGAACTCCAAGAGATCGAGGTCTGCCTGCCTCTGCCTCCCGAGTGCTGGGTTTAAAGGCCTGTGCCACCACTGCCCGGCTGTAAGATTATTTTCATGTTACAGTGCTTAAAGTGAGACTAAAAAGAGTTAAGATAAATTTCCAGAGTTCCTATGGTAGATTTAATAGATGGTGTAGCTTCATATCAGACTCAAAGAATACCAAATTTCTTTCTTCTTTAATATGTTAATTTGTTTGCAAATTCTGATCAAGTGTGAAAAAATACAGTACTTGCCCTTAGTAACAATTGAATTCTTTACGATCTTAACTTGTAGGAAATTCTTTCTTGCATCCAATAAAGACCTCTCATGCAACCCAAGTCAATCTCCTTTTCTCTATCTAGAAGATGGAGTTCACCAGGGTGAGCAATGCATCTTCTTTCTTTTAAAGTCAGTTCCTGGAGTTTTCACTATAATTCATTTATCTCTAACACATATTTTTAATCTGTGGGAGACAGTTCAGGAAAACATTCTACAGAACTGGCTGTTATCCTGGATTTGGAATTCTTCAGATTTAAGTGAGGGCTCCTGCTCTATTAGATTAGTATACAATAAAATACCTAAAATAGAAAACGTGTTGCTGCTAAAGCAGGCATGCTTTTCTATGCGTTTCTTTTATTGTCTTCAAATGAGCAATTTAAAAGATCATTTTAGTTGACCAAGACAAAGTAGTATTGTGCTGTCCCCAGACCACTTCTGAGTTCTGCCAAGTATCCTCCAAGGCTTTGACACTGTTGATGCTCTCTGAAATTAGAGCTCGATTAGAAGATCCACAGAGACTAACAGGACCAACACCCTCACAACCACACACTTGTGTGAGCACTTTATGTTTCTTGCTTGCTTTATTGTTTTCACCTTCAAAATGACTTTTAAATACTTATGTTGCCTTTTGTAACTTTGAGAACCTTGGGGTTCCGATTTATGATAAAATTAGACAAAGGGGTTTATAATCTCAAATCAGCAACTTTGGTCCGCCTTGACACATAAGATCCATTGCATGAAGATAGTTTGTATGCTGGAAGGAACATCCATGACTTACAGAAAACCATTGCTTTTAACCACTTGCTTTTTTCTGTCAGTTTGGAAAGGTCCTGACCTTTCTGGACTTGCCTATTTACGGGCAGAGGCTCCCTTTCTTGGAAGAGCTTGTGATCACTTTCTTGGAAGATCCCATAACTGAATGTAGCTGTGAGACTGATGGAGAGGCCTCCTTTCCCTGGGAGCACTGAGCAGATATTAAGCATTGTAAAGTACTGTTATATTGCTGTTAGGGTTAATGATGAGTTCTTTTGATTTAGTTTGTGATCACCTCACCCTGAAGTCCAGTTTGCTATAAACAGAGGCATTTGACACACAGTGGTTTGCTTCCCTCAAGAGCAGCTATTAGAATGTTCTTTGCTGCTCTGAGTGAAAAGTCTATCAACCCCACAGCCAGCAGGAAAATCCTGTGCCAGCACCAGCCACCATGAACACACCCTGGACACCTTCAGACAACTGTGCCAACACTGAATACCATGGCTCCCATAGGTGTAGCCTGAATCAGGGCTGTTTAAACAGTTTGTACCAGACATTTGCTATTATAAACAAGCCTCGATGAACTCTAGCTGACTCTGTGTCCACCTTGGCCTGTGTCTACTTTGGCCAGCATGGAAGCATGACCCTGATGGAGAGACTGATGCTAGGGGCAAGGATATGATTGGACCAGAGAAGTGGTTGTAATGGTCCAAAACAAATGGCTGTGATTGACCCAAGCATCCCCTTTTAGGCTAGACAGGCTGGCTATACAGGCTCACACACAGAGTCATCTGAGAGGCAAGGCTGCGCTGCAGGGTTTGCTTCGTAAGGCTACTTTCAGGTTGTCTCCTCTCGCCAACTTTCAGTAACATTATCTGAGCTGGATCAGGAAGAAACAGGAGACAGCAGAAAGTGGAGTTGACAGCAAGAACCCTGAAGACAAGGATGGTGACAAAGAGGCAGCAGGAACAGCAGCTTCTGATTGACAGCCAAAGAAATCCCAGTGGCTGTGGCAGCTTGAGCTGGCTTCTCATTGAATGGTGGGCTCGTGGACAGTACAGCATGTATCTAGCGTTTGGTATCTGAGTTGTGAGCCTCCTCTGACCAGTACAGGCTGCTGACAACTTCTTATAGGCAGCTGAAGGAGCAGTGGAAACCTTAGCATGGTTACTTAAACACAAAAGAATTGGCCACCTGGTGGTAAACCTGTCTGTCAGGAGCAGGCAAAGACCAGGGTCCAGGCATCAGCAAATGGTACCCATATCTGATGATCCTGACCGTATCTAGAACTGATTCCTGAGTGGACCCTAGGACCCCGAGCCATGGATGTATACTCTAGCTCCCACCCTGGCTTTGTTCTGTAGTACCCGCAAGTTCCTTAATGTCTCCCTCAGCTCTTGAATTGGACAGAATCAACACATGTTGTGATAATGTCATTATCAGCAATTACAAAAAAAAATGCCTATTCTCATAGCAAAAAGAAATAGAGTCTGTATACTCGGAAATTTTCCTGATGCCTTATTATTATGTCTTTAATAATGCTGTTCTGAACTGGGATTGCCATGTAAATCAATCTTGTTTCTAATTCAAATAAAAAAATGATAAAAAAATAATGTTGTTCTGCACTGATTTTGGCTTCAGGCCACAGACACTCAAAGGCAGGAGGTTCCTTCTGTTGCTATTGTATAGGACACCGCTGATACTACCTTGTTTATAGCAAATGCAGTTTATGTGATGGCTGTTTAGTGAACAGCAAGACAAATAATGTTTCCAAAATGAGTGTTTTTGGCAGGCGCCTGGCCTGGACATCATTACTAGAGGAGGAAAAACTTTCTCTGAGTTGCTCAGCTTTTATGAGAGTCTCATTCTTCTAGCTCATTTTTTTTTGTATGTGTTGAGACAGCCTTGTCTGAGACATTGAGTGGAAACTTTGGCTCATAAAGAATAGGAATTCTTTCCTTCACTTGTTAGATATGTTTATGAAGTAAAATTATTTGTTGGGCTGTTAGTTTTCATTACATATAACATATAACTGAGTTAATTTGAGACATGAACTTAAATAGTACTTGGGTGATTGCCCAGGTGTGAAGAATCCTTTGGGATTAGGGTAGATGACACTGAATTCACAATCAACTTTGTCAGCTAAAAGGAGCCTTTAATTCCTTGGGACACATTCCTAAGTCTGGTTAGTAACTATTTCATTCTGTTGATAAACACTTCAACAGATTCAGAGGTTATGCTTTAAAAACAATGCCCCAAATTTAACACTCTTTATCTTAACTCGCATTGCATCTATTTTAGATACGTCCAAAGCAGTAACTTGCTTCCTCCTAACTTCACAAAGTATAAAATTCCCTCATAAAAAGCCTCTTGAATTACAGATGAAGTTTTCATATGAACTGTGTCCTTATTCAAGAATCAAGGAAACTAAAATGACAATAGGGACAGAATTCATTCCTGAAGTGGGGACATACTGAATTTCTTATTGTATATGATTTTATTTTCTATTTTTATCACTATATGTGCTTTTTATTCTCCCGAGCAGAAATAATTCATTATTGTGACTGTGATTAACTTGTTATTTCATTTTTATGACTATTTTTTTTAAATCAAAGCATCATACTGGAGACTTGTATTTTGTTAAGTTCAACATTGTCTAGTTTCCATGAATTCTAACATCTCTGATCTTCTAGGGCCATAGTTTTCTGGGGAGAAAAAATGTTAAAAGAGAGAAAGAAAAAGTTGCAGAAGTCAGGAAGCACATGAGCAAGTGTAAGTGTGGAAAGCGTAGAGCTCTGTGTGAATAGAGGTGATAACCTTTCACATGGCAGGTTCAGCAGTTTCTGTAGAGAGCTGAGGAGCTGGTAGAGGCAGCAGTACATACATGGATAGCCGAGAATGTAGCAGAGAAATCTTAGGAGGAAGCTAGGCATGCGGATAGAAAACAACAGAGTTCCATAGTAACAAGAGTAGTTGAGGCTACAGCAATTCTGGTGGGTAAAAAGTTTAGGTAATGACAGGGGGGAAAGCAAGACTTCTGTCACATGCATGTGATACTTCCAATACTTGTTTTGAATAGATGTGTCAGAGGATTCCAATGCAGAGAGTCAAACACAGAAATAATCTTGGGTGACTCATCACGATGCCTCTCCTTTGCTCTCCAGGAAACCTGCAGTTTGCTGTGTAGAGGAATGCCATCCTCTCCCAGGAGACATGAGGGATGCCTGCCTGGACCATAGGAAACCCTCTCTATCTACCAACGGCTAATTCTCTTTAAAACCATGTGTATTCAGGTAATTAAGGGAGATCTTGAGCTGCTGTGAGAGAAAATTAGGACAATGAATGTGGTAAAAATTGTGAGGAAAAACAGGCCCTTTCTGGAGGCGGGGGTCGGGGGGCACTATTTACTGACTTCTGCCTTTGTTTTTATTTTTTCCTTTCCTGCCACACATACAAGATTCAACATTTGTATATTTGATCATTTTGGCAACCAAATGTCCATGCAATTTATACAGAGTAGAGCAACCCTCACTTTGAAAGATGGGGGAAATGGTTTATTTGCTTATTATATAAAAGGCTATCAACAAAAATTTCAAATTGGACCTAAACAAAAACACTCCAGGCAAATATGTTTTGGATCTGGATACATTTTGAACATTTTTGATCATACATGACTTTTGCTATGCTCACATAGTTGTGCAGGTATCATAGCATGAATATCAAAGTATTTTGAGAATCTCGACATGATTGGTAAATACTAGTAGATCCTAAGGGAAAAGGTATTCATGTGGTTTCAAAATATGTTACTGCATTAAAACATTATTTTTAGAAGGTCATTGCTTTCTTTAAGCCTGAAGATGCCTCTCTAAAATTTCATACCTTTGGCTGTACACCTTTAATCCCAGCACTCAGGAGGCAAAGGCAGGCAGATCTCTGTGAGTTCAAGACCAGCCTGGTCTACAGAGTGAGTTCCAGGACAGGCTCCAAAACAATACAGAGAAACCCTGTCTTGAAAAAAAACACCAAAAATTTCATACCTTTGTTCTAATTTCATCTTTGTAGTACATAGACTCTTATTATCAGAGGGTTATTTTTCTAGTTATTGAAATCTATTTATGGCTCAGGGTTTTTTTTTCTCTAAGTTAATAACTTTTAATTATTTCAGCTAATTATTTTATAACCTTTTCCCAGAAAATTCATCTGTAGTTACTTCTACAATAAATTTAGACTTATTTTCTCTAAATGTAAGTCAACAGAATGGGCAATGTAATATCCTGCCACTCATGGGTTTTTCCACTTCTATGTGTGCCAATGTTGTGTTTGATTAGTATTGTGTTTTTATAGTTACACACTATACTGTTCATGTTAAATGTATATTTATTAAATTTTGTGTTTTTAATAGCACATTTGTTCATTTGGATTCTTTTTTATCTAGAAGACCCGCTTTTTAAAATTTTTTTCAAGACAGGGTTTCTCTATGTAGACCTGGATCTTGCTTTATAGACCAGGCTGGTCTCGAACTCACAGAGATTCACCTGCCTCTGGCTTCCAAGTGCTGGGATTAAAGGTGTGTGCCACCACTGCCCAGTTTATATGGGCAGAGGGTGGGGATAGGTATGTGTGGGGGCATCTCTCCTCTGTCCATGCTGTTACATGTCAGATGTTTGATGGAAACAACAGTGACAGCTCTTTGTGCTACCCAGGTGAAGAGCAGGGCCCACTTTACTGAGTGCTGCAGCTGGCAAGGGGGAGGCTCATCTGGCTGTGTCTGTTGCAGGCAGTAAAGAGCATGGGTAAGGGGATTTCTCTCCCCAAACCACAGTGCTGCGTGACAGCTGAGTAGTGGGGACAGATCACTCATGATTACAACTTCAGGCCTGCTGTCTCACCTACACCTCTGCCAATAGGGTTGACTCTATTGTGTTGCCCAGGTGAGGTGCAGGGCCTGCTCTCCCAAGTGTTGCAGCTGGTGGGGGGGTGCAGGGGTGGCTCTCCCATTCTTGTGACCTCAGTGGCAGAACTTTGTCTCTTTGTTATGTGGGAAGCCAGATGCTATATCATAATAAGGACATTCATAAATCCTCATGGAGATATCCATGTGGTGAGGAGTTGTGAACTAATTCCATCAGCCAACACTAAGTTGCCAGGCATGTTAATAAGTTCTTCACATGCCACAGCTCTTCAGACATCTCAACTGCACATTCATGAGCGTGAGGAGACCCTCTGCCAGGGACACTGAGAAGCCACTCCCAGATGCTCCACACACAAACCAAAGGCTAGTGAGTGTTTTTCTTTTTGAAGTTGTTGAGTTTTGGGATGGTTTGTTACGCAAAAAATAAATACTAATGTATATAACTCACCTGTTCAGATTAAATTTTGTGCAGAAGAATTCACCTTATACATATTGAATTCAAGTTTATATAGAAAATTGTTAAGTTTACATTTCATGTAGAAAATGTCTCAGGTCTTACCAGCAGTCTCCTAACTGCTTCAATCTGTTTCTGAATAACAATAACAATGCCATTTACAAAGGTGCCATTATTGCTTAAAATTTCATTACGTTTTTATGTGATGATAGATTTAAAGCACAAATACTGCTCTGATGTTGAGGAAATGTGGTCTGCATTTTCATGTTATTTTAACCATTATATCATGAATATTTCTATACAATTTTTATAAACAGACACTGAATGCCTTCTTCACTCTTATGGGTCCTGCTTGACTTATAAATTATTTCACCTTTCTTTTTCTTGGGTTAGGCCCAGACCAAGTTCTGTATTATATATTAGAAAAATGGGGATCGTTTTCTTTGTACTATGTCCAGTAGAACATATGTATTGCTTCTGAAATGGCTTATTGCTTTAGAATGGTTCCAAAAACAAAACAAAACACTCACACATAGGCACATACACAGGTACACACACACACACACACACACACACACACACACACACACACACACACACACACACACACACACACACACATATCAACACAGCTTGTGTTTTGTTTTAAGGAAAACCATCTGCGCTTGAGTCCAAGTAAAGAAACATGTGTTGGAAAATTCAAAGAAACTTAACTAAAATCATCAACAATAAATATCATGGGTAGCATTTTGACCATTTTATTTTGAAGAAGCTGTTTTAAAATAATCTATACTGAAGGCAGTGGCCTGAGTGAAAAGAACAATTTGGTGTGGTCTAGCTTGGAAACCTTTTTCTGTTCACCTTGGCTGCTCTTGTAGTTGGAGAGAGTGTACAGGGAAATACTGAGCTGTTTCATGCAGCCATCTTTATCGCTGATACCACAGACTCAATGTTCATCATGGGAAAGGGCCAAGAAGCTGCAAATACCTGCAATGTATGCGTCTCTCCTCCCAGGAAGAGCACCCCAAGGGCTGACTCCTAAGCCTGTCTACTCCACAATGTTTCTGTGTCTCTGTCCGTGTGTGTGTGTGTGTGTGTGTGTGTGTGTGTGTGTGTGTGTGTGTGTGTGTGTTGAGTGGAAGCTAATCTACGTTGCAGAATATTCTAGCACACAACTGCCAATGATGAATAATGAAACACCAATAAAACAGAACTGATGCGACAGCTGTCTAGGGAGATGAAGGTTAAAGGGTATCAAACTGTGCTAGACATTTCAATTTGCTGGTGCTAAATTATTCTTTCTGCCCCAAGCTCTCTTCCCCTAGAAAGCTAATGCACTGTTGTTGACAGGCAGTTTATGAAATCGTAGCATGAGCTCCATGCCTATGCTTATAGGATATGAACTGCATGCACAGTGTCGATAACAGCACTGTAGTAAACTAGTTAAACAATCGGAACTGTTCCTTCTTCCATTTTCCCTCTTACTCAGACTGCATGGCTTTGTCCAGTAAAACATGACATGATATATTGTTGGTTGACAAAGCAAAGAGCTTATTGTACAGATGTGAAGAAACAGACTTTTCCTGCAATGGTTTTGTTTTCTCGCTTGTACCTAACTGGATAGGAGAAAGGCTTTGAATACCTATTTTCTCAGCACCAAAGGGAAGAACACTCACCCTGTGAGTTATTTAGTTCCAAATGAGGTTGAGTTGGCTCTATTGATCAACATGTATTTATTGAGCCTCAATAATACTTAAAGCACTATGAGATTGTGTGTGTTACATGTTATTTTCCTTTGTTATAATGTTTCAAAATGGTGGAGAATACATACCATAAATCTAAGTGTTATAAGTTAGTGGGGGAATTTAGGATGATATATGTGTGGGTGTCGAGGGGAAAGGAAACTTGCAGCCTTTATGACTGCAGATTATTGATATAAAATGTTATGGTTTTGTTTTTTTAATTAAAAATTTATTCTCTGCCAAGTTAATGCATGTACATGAAGCATGCTGATGCGTGTATGGGAATCATAAATCTTTTGTGGTTTGAGAGATAGCAAAGTGCCAATTGATGCAGAGGATAGCAGACTTTGTAATGACGATGACCTCTGTTGGAAACAATGACCTAAATCAAGAAGCAGTGGAGCATGCCTCCAGGAAGCGTCCTGAGAGCAATTCCCAGATTGCCTGATTAATAGAATCGCATGGGGAGTTTTGAAAAATCTGATGCTTGGGATACCCTCAAAACCAATATAAACAGAACCTCTGTAGGTAAGACCCAGACACCACCATTGTTTAAAGCTCCTGAGTTACTTCTTCCTGAGGCTAACTAAAAGTCCTCTGGGTTACAGGGTTCAAAGATTTACTCAAATACCTTACAAGGTCTTACAGCTGCCAACTCAACTCCACCAATTTCAGAGAGGAGAAAACACACCAATTTGTAGTTGTTGTTGTTGTTGTTTGTTTGTTTGTTTGGGTGTGTGTATGTATGTTTTTTTCCATCATTTTAGTTACTTCTCTTTTGCTGTAATAAAACACCTGATGAAACTGTCTTTTAGAAGGCCAGTTTACTATGGCTCACAGTTTGAGGGTCCAGTCAATCATGGCTGGGAAGGCATGTTGGCAAGAGCAGGAAGCTGCTCAGTGCTTTTTGTATTGAGAAAGCTTCAAGGGATGAATGCTGTTTTCCACCTTGATTTTCTTTTCATTTTCATCATTTCCTTAACTATGTATGTGCACAAGTCTTGAATGTAGTGTAAGTGAATTTTGGCGAATCATAATCCACATCACCAGCAATAGCTGAAATACAGAGCACTTCCATCCACCCTGGAGTTCCTATTCATTCTCTGATACTCTCCATTGAGAAAAAATAAATTCTTTTTTCCCAGTTCTTTACATCTTTGAGAATTTTGTACAATGTATTTTAATCATATTTACCCCCTTTCTTAATTCCTTCATGACAAACAAACAAATGAACAAATGAACAAAGAAGCATCAAGTCCAAATTTTGCTGCCCATGTAACCATATGTTCTAGGATGTATAGCATTCCACTGGAGCACGTCGGACTTAACAAGGACTCCATTCTTAAAGAAAACCAACCTTGCTTCCATAAGTTAACAGTTTTCAAGACCTTCTTGTTTAGGAGTGGGACTGTGTTCCTTCCTTCCCTGTCCATGGTGAGTTTTGGTTCAGATTGAGCTTGCACAGATCTTATGAATGCTGTCACAACCACTGTGTGTTCACATGTACAGAGTGTCTCTTTGTCAAAAGAACATCATTCTCTTATCGTCACTCACTGCCTTTTGTTCTTACATTATTTCTGTTTTCTCTTTTGCAATGATCCTTTAGCATTGGAAGGAGGGAGTGTGATATAGATGCCCATTTAGGGCCAAGCACATTCCACATTTCCAGTTGTGAATCACAGAATTATAAGTAGAGGCTCCTCAGAGAGACAGACAGAGAGAGAGAGAGAGACAGAGAGAGAGAGAGAGAGAGAGAGAGAGAGAGACTAAGCATGATTATATTATCAAGAAGAATGGGTGTAATACTTGTACATTTAGCAGAAAAAATAGTAGTAGGCTCTCCTTTAGGGTCTATGCCATGTTAGTCATTAGTTGTTGACCCCATGGAACCCAATATGGGTTTCATAGTGTGGAGTAAAAGTGGTTGGTTAATCCCATGATGTTTGTATCACTACTGCAACAGTGGATATTTCAGACAAGTTTTGACCATTGTTGGACATAAAAAAGCATAATATTCTATTTTATTCTGAAAATTTCCTTGTTTGTAAATGAGTTCTAAGTTTCTTCCTACTGTTGATGAACCATCTGTTTTTCTCTCTTATTCCCAGGGGGCATTCTACTGTATGGATATACCACAACATTTCATACTCCTATTGATGGACATTGGTTTTGTTTTCAGTTGTTATAAATGCAAGTAAACCTCAGTGAACATCACAGTGTAAGTTTTTATGCTTATGTTTCCTTTTCATCTTTGTAAATAGCTAAGGATGGGTTTGCTGGGTCAGGATAGCTGCAGCATTAAGAAACTGCCAACTTCCTCTAGTGATTGTATCATTTTTATAAGCTCACCACCACTGAATGAGTGAGTCCAGCTGCTTTGTATTCTCCCAACCTTTAGTGTTGTAAGTTCTTTTTAATTATCCTCTTAATTTCAGCTATTCTCTCATGGGTGTAGTTGTAATTAACTGTGGTTTTATTAGTAGTTCCATGATGACTAACAATGTTGGCATCTTCATGTGTGCTTGCTTTCTACTAAATACCATTTTTAGTAAACTTTCTGTCAAAAAATTTCCACATTTTTGTATTTTATTGCTTTCTTTTTTATTAATGTTTTAAAGATTTTCAGTTATCTTAATACTTGTCATTTTCAGATGAAATATGATTTATTTCAGGAAAATTTGCTTTCCATTTTTTACATGATTCTGATGAACAAAAGCCTTAAATTCTGATGAAGAGACTAGTTCATATACCTTTTCCTGTTACACTCATTGATATTTGTGTCTTTTAAAGGAAATATTTCTTTATTTCTAGAATACAATATTTTTACATTAAAGTCTTTTTCCCATGTCTTTTTTGTTCTGCATTAGGTATGGTAGCCTTCAGAGTTAATTCTGAGAAACATATTAGTTATGAAATATTACATTTTTTTCATGTGCAACATTTAACATATAGTAGTCTAGTGTACTTACTTAAAATGTTCTTATTTTTCTATTGAATTATGCAGGAAATTTTGCTAACATTCTTTTATTTTATGTGTACTTATAGTTTATTTCTGTGTTTTTTGTTGATTTACCGATTTTCTATTCATATGCCATACTGTACCAAGTTTTACAAACTTCACAATAAACATTTAATATAACAACAGTTTTTCTACTTTGCTGTCTTTTAAGATTGTCTACACAGCTTGATATTTGGATATCTTTGTCATATACATTTTAGATAATCTTGTCAGCATTTAAAGATAATTGTATGGGTGCATTCTGAATATTTTAAAGAGAATTGACACCATTAGTAACTAGTGATTAATGGGAATGGGAAGCAATGGGAAGGACTGAGCATCTGGCTCAGTAGATAAAGTGTGAGATGGAGTTCATGACTTCATCATCCACATTAAAGAACAAAGCTTGGCTTAGTGGCATGAATCTGTAATTCCTGTACTGGATATAAATATGTATATCCTTTGGGGGCTTGCTTAGTCAAACTGATGAGCTTCTGGTTCAATGAGAGACCATGTCTCAGAAAAATAAGAGAGAAAACAAAACTAGAAGATACCAGCTGTTGACCTCTGCCTCCCTAAACACACACACACACACACACACACACACACACACACACACACACACACTAGCATTTTCCTTTTCTGTAAATTTCAAAAGATTGCAAAAGGATCTTGCCCTAAGTAATTTAATGTAGCAAAGAGTCAAATAGTTAAGGGGAATTTGAACAAGTTTCATAAAGATTGGTATTTCTTTGTTCTGAAGTATTGGCAAGCATCTTAGATTATCACTCTTTTCAATCAATGTAAGTTATAGTAACAAAATAGAGGAGATGCAGACTCAAGTTTAAAAATTGTCTCAGTTCTTTCCTGTGGGTTCCAGCTAAAGACAAAGTGTTTATCACTAGATTTTGCATCCCTAAATGTCTTAATACAGGTGGAATCTTCAGCATGGTGTCTGGGAAGAAGAAATAAAAGAAAGCTTGGATACATTGGCAGCTGGTTGACTACTCTGTCCTTTGTCATTGAACCACATCAAGACCTTTTCAATGTTGATTTTCTGTGATACAATGTTTGGTGTACAACTTTGCAATCTGTTTCCAAATGAATCATTACAGAATGCCTACTTTATTGCTTCAATTAGTCCCCTTTTATTTTTATTTTAAATACCCCCTTTAATATAAATCTTAGAAATACTGAAATGGAATCATTCACAGCAATTTCATAGGTGTCTGAAGACTAATTCATCAGTGTGAGGCTAAGATGTTACTAGATATGCCTGAGTTTTGCTTTAATCTACATTCAGAATGCATTTAGCCTATCTTCAAAAGGTCTTTTGTTTTATATTAAAAGTGATAAAATATTAGATGATTCCACTATGTCTTTATTAGGATTGAAGATCTAAAGAGTATGGGGTAAATATGAAACACATTAAAAATAAGGCCTATTAAGGAAATTTTTATTTGTAGGGATAATTTTTGAGAAAGAGCTAGTGAATTTCCTTTAGGGAATAAAACAGATGAAGTATTAATAAATAACATATCCAAGTAGGAAAAATAGGTTGAGATGCCAAGTCAGAAAACAGGACCAAATAAACTTCATATTGCAAGTCTTGCTGTGTAATGGCTTGAAGCATAAACAGTTGCCATTAAAGTATTCAACTTGATCAGAAATTAATTGTTCTCATTAAGACAATAATGCTCCAAAAGGCCAGAATTATTGCTAAATATTCACAATAAACTGAGAGAGAAAGAAAATGATACCATTTTTAATAGTTAGCAAAAGACAAAAATGAAAAGAAAAATTTAGGAATAAATTTAAGGAAAGGGGTAAAAGATTTATATATTAGAAACTATCCAAACACTGATGTAAGAAATTGAAGAAGAATAAATAGAAAGACATTGCATGCTCATAGATTAGAAAAATTGATTCTATTAAAATACCCACATTCTTCCACACTATTTATACACCCAATGAAACCTCTACAAAAATTCTAAAATTATTTTTTCTCACAAATAGAAAAAGTAACAATTAAGACCTATAGTAAACCATAAACGATCTTGAATATCTAAAGCATAGCATCTGGAGCAATAAGAACCCAAGGAGGGTTCTTATTACCTGATGTAAAATGTATTTAAAACTTACAAGAAGAAAATTATCAAGGCACTGGAATACATACTAACACACAGGCTAAGAAAATATTAGGGGGAGATTATCAAATTTTTCCAAATATTGATAATTAAAGTGGCAAGAACACAAAATGAGGGAGTGTTTTCAGTGAATAGTATTTGGACAGATGGAGATCTATAGACAAAAGACTAAAATTAGACTGTATCTCATATAATGAAAAATCCTGAGAATAGATTAAAGAAGTAGATGTAATACCTTAAAGACTTAAGTATAACAACCCAAAACACAAATCTCTAAAACGCAAGTGAGAAAAGCTCCATGGCATTTGTTTGGACAAAGACTTTGCACATGAACTGATGTACAAACAACAGGGTGTAAAATTATACATCAAATAAAAAGCTTCTATTTCTACACAGTTGAAAAAACAAAGCAACTGAATGGAATGGCAATCTATGCAACAGAAGAAAATATTTTCCAAACATGCATTTATGAAGTGCTAATATCTAATATATATGAAACTCAAACATTCCAAAAACAAGGAAATAAATAGCCTGATATTAAAATGAGCAAAAGATCTGAATAAACAAATTTTTCTTTTATATTGAAAATAAAATGTTTTCATACAGTATATTCTGATCATAGTTTCCCTCCATAGTCCCCTTCCAGATCCCCCCCACCTTCCCACCTATGCAACTCCAAGCTTTCTTTCTCTCTTTCTTAAGAAAACTAGAATAAAAAGAAAAAAATCATAAGAACATAGACACACACACACACACACACACACACACACACACACACACACAACCACACACACACACACACAAAACCTATGAAAACACAAAACTGGAGACTATAATATGTAAGCAAAAGACCTGCAGGGTAAAAAAATGTCCAGACAAAGCAATTTGAGACAAAATGTCTCCCAAAACACCACTGAGTTCATTTTGTGTTGGACATCTACAGGTGTGCATGGGAACTTCCTTAAGTATGATGTGTATACCCAGTGAGATTTCTTTGCAAGTAGTTGTCAGTTGGAGAGAGCTACTTGATTAGGAATAGAAGCTCATGAATATGCACTTTCTGTCTCAGTACTGCGACCTCATCTGGCTTAGACTGATGCAGGCCCTGTGCATGCTGCCCCAATATTTATGAATTCATATGTACATCAGTCCTGCCAGGTCTGAAGACACTGATTCCTTGGTGTCATCCATCTCCTTTGGCTTTTACAGTCTTTCTGTCTCCTATTCTGCATAGCTCCCTGATCCCTCAAAGGAGGAATTTGATGAAGACCTTCTAGTAAGGACTGAACTTTCCAAAGTCTCTATGTATCACCTAGTTGTGGGTCTCAGTTTTTGTTTCCCTCTAATGGAGGAGGAAGTTTCTCTGGTGATGGCTAACAGACACTGATCTACAGGTACAGCAGGATGCCGGGAATGGGCAGTTTATTTTCTGTAGCAGAACAGTAGTATTTGGGTTGGCATATGTAGCCTTATGTTCCTGGTCATCAGCATATTGTCAAGCATGGATTCCATCTTGGGGAGTGAGAGTTAAATTTAATACCACAGAAAATAAACATTTCTCAAAAGAAGATAGGAATTGTTAGAAGCATGTCAGAGGAAGAAGAAAGAGGCTCAATATCACTAGTCATCAGAAAAAATGCAAATGAAAACAATAAGGAGACATCTCGATCCCTCATCTGTGATATAATGTCTATTATCAAAATGGCAGGAGGTAGGAGGAGGTAGGGTAGAGGTAAAAATCACCGGCACATGGTGAAGAGAATATATATTTGTGTAGCCATTGTAGGAAACAGCATGGCAGCCTCTCACTAAATGAAAGGTGATCTAGCATTCTCCTGCTGTCTGCATATGTAAGGGATTAAAATCAGTGCTCTAGAAATGTCTCCTCATATCCATATTCATAACAGCATTTTGTACAATAGCCAGGATATGGAATGAATGTAAACATCTGTCAATGGATGAATAGATGAAGGCATATACACAAAATATATACAACAAGGTATATATACAAAATGGAACTAGTGTTTGGACTGAAAAAAAAAAAAGGAAACCTGTCATTGTGACAATACGGATGAACACAGACGACTTCATGTTAAGAGCAACAAATGGGAAACAGAATGACTAATACCATGTGATCCCACTTAAATATAGACTCTGAACATATGGATTTAGAGAATGCAGTCTTGGGATGCTAGTTACCAGGGAATGGCGGCTGGGAGAGGGTATTTGGCAGCTATCCAAAGGATCCAAGTTAATATAAAACAGCAATAGATTTGGACCTGTTGTACACTCAATGGCTATAGGCATGGACACTTTAGAGTTTTGAAAATTGCTGAGAAAATTGGAATTAAATGTTCTCACTGGAAAACAATAAGGGGCTAGAAATATGGCTCAGCAGTTGAGTGCTACCTGTTCTTACAGAAGCACAGTTTCCTTTTTATCACCTACATGATGACTCACAACTACCTATGACTCAAGTTCCTGGGGATCTGATACCCTTTTCTGTCTTTCATAGGCTTCTGCAGCACATAACCTCACATACATAGGAGTAAATTCAGAACAAGTTAATAAATAATTTAAAATAATAATGAAAGACAATACATACAAAAACTAGCTCATTTTGTTTTTCTACAGTGTATCCTACCCCAAAATAACATACATGATATATACATGCAAATCTTGTCTGTTTAAAAATAAATGAAAGTAAACAAGCCAACTAAGAAAACAAAAATAGCTAGAGAAAAATGGGTAAATTTTCGGAACCTCTGGTTAGCTGGATTAGGTTCTTCTTTTATCATTCTCTTCTACTAAGCAATTGTGCTTTTATTTATTATTGATCAATAGCAACAAGTCTCCTTAAATGAAAAAGAATAATACAGAGAATGGTTTTCACCATGCCAGAGTAGATCAGTGGGATTCAGTCTTTTTAAATGCCACTGTAATTAGGGATATTAGAGGTAAAATAAAATCAATACCTCTAAAAATGAATTAAAAAAGAATTAGAAGTGTCATCCACTATAACAACAATTTAAAGGGTACAAACGTAATTAGCATACTCTTTCTTTACTTGCTTAACATGATCAATTAAAATAAATTTAATATAAATTGTACTGGATGAAATTATATCATATTTTAAAGCCTATATAATATCCACTCTAATCAACTCCTTTTATGATTTTATCAAATAATGACTATTATGTCATGTAGTGGTGTTATATATTGAGGGGATGATTTCACTCTACGAATAACCAAAATAAAGTTTTGCTGATGTCATAAGTCAAATACTTATGTAAGGAAGTTTTTGTACAGTATCAATAAACAATAGACTAGGCCCCAATAAAGCCTACTGGATGCCACATAAGACATCCTTGGAGTTTTCAGAAACTCAAAGGTGCAGTTCAAGTAAGCTTTCTTCTTTTACATTGAAATATTACAGTCAGTGGTTTCTGTTCTGGAACCTTCCTCATGCCAGAATTTCAAGAAAAGACATAGTGACTTTTGCTTAATAATTGACATACAATCCAGCAAGATTCAAAATAGAAGAATTTTCTTAAACAACATCACCAAAAAAAATAATGTTGTGAATATGTTAAGAAGTTGTAATAGTAGGGGAAGCACCACTGTGTGGTGATCCAGGGAACTGATTTCATTAAAAGACAGGATTCATTAAATGTGTGTTACATCACTTTATACAGAATTTTTATATAGAGTTGGCTCATTTTAAGTTTTGTTACATTTATTTATTTATTTATGCATATGTGTGCACATATGTGCATGAGTTCATGTGTGTACATATGTGCATGCTTGTGTGCATTCGTGTGTGTGTGTGTGTGTGTGTGTGTGTGTGTGTGTGTGTGTGTGTGTGTTTGTGTGCTTGCTATGGCATGCATATGGGCAGTCAGCAGACAACTTTTGTGTTTCGGTTGATTTGTTTCCAACCATGTGAGTCCCAGGGATCACACTCATTTTGTCAGTCTTGGTGGCAGGTGCCTTTATACACTATGCCATCCAGCAAGCCCTAGGTGAGGATATTTGCTTTTGTAGGTGAAAGCATTTTCACTTAATTAAAATCAAAAGTATTAATTGACTCATACTTCATTTTATTTTATGTGAATGTGTGAGTGCCTGCCTGTATGTATGTGTGCCATGTGCCTGCCTGGTACTTGCAGAGGGCAGATCCCAAGTCCCCTGCAAGAGCAGCAAGTGCTCTTAATCAGTCAGCCATCTCATTAGCTTTCTACTCAACTTTTAAAACTTCTGTATCCTTTTACTTTTTGGCAAAATTCAGAAAGTAAATACAACTTAATATTTTAAAGTTTTTAGTTTAGTCTATTTCAGAAGAAAAAAGGAAACCTCACAAAATATCAAATTTTCTGTAGAAAAACAGAAGAAAAAAAGAGCAGAGTGCAGTGACACGAAGTCAGAGACAATGTACATTTTCTTCCCAGCCCCAAACTAAGGCCATAGTTCATTATTTGGATAATACTCAAGCCTGCACAGTTGAAAGCATAGGCAAGCCACAAGAATACAGTAGATCATAGTCCATTTGTATGTTAGTGACTTGATACTTTGAAAGGAAATTTCCCCATGGAAAGTGTTATAGCTGATACATGGGTTCCAACACAGCCTGCAAAAACCTATTTAGTTTAAAAATTTGGTAAGAGGTAACAGTTTGATAAGAGTTGTAGAAAAGAATGTGTATCAAAATAGCAAAATTTCCAAAAACAAATTTTTCCTCTACTATCATCTAACTCTTCACTTCGAGCAAGTTATTTAATCTAGCTATCATGTATGAAATAAGTTAAATGATAACTCTTTACAAAATGTTTATTAGAAATAAAATGTTTTAAATCAGGGGTAAGTCTCTTTCCATAATTGACCACACGAAAATATATTATATATTATGTTACATAAAATTTATGTAGTGTTGGTAAATATTAATTAGATATTTAAGTGAGAAAAGTGCTAAGAATTTGAGAGAAAATGATGTCACAAAGAGCGAAAGAAAATTTTTCATAGGGTCAATCAAAGCCAATTTCTGGTGATAGGATATTGGGGGAAGAAATCATGGCTTAGGTTTATAAACATGTATATGCTGCAGAACAAGAAGTAAAGTGTTCAATGACTTTGTCTAGAATCAGCCCTGACCTTTTCACTTCTTTTCCTTGTCAATTTTTCTCCTTTGTCTCCATCTATTTTGATTATTTTAGTATCACTGACCTACATTGAACACATATTAAGTTAAAAAGGAAGCCAGGGATAGGGCAAATCAAATACAAGATCATATCTGAGAAATCATCTGCCATGATCAAGTAGGCTTCATCCCAGGGATGCAAGGATGGTTCAACATACGAAAATCCATCAATGTAATCCACCATATAAACAGACAGAGGAAAAAAACCCACATGATCATCTCACTAGATGCTGAAAGAGCCTTTGACAAAATCCAACACCCCTTCATGATAAAGGTCTTGGAGAAACCAGGGATAACAGGAACATACCTCAACATAATAAAAGCAATATACAGCAAGCCAACAGCCAAAATCAAATTAAATGGAGAGAAACTCTATCCAGTTCCTCTAAAATCGGGGACAAGACAAAGCTGTCCACTCTCTCCATACCTCTTCAATATTGTCCTTGAAGTCCTAGCCAGAGTAATAAGACAACAAAAGGAGATCAAGGGAATACAAATCAGAAAGGAAGAAGTCAAACACTCACTATTTGCAGACGATATGATAGTCTACATTAGTGACCCGAAAAACTCTACCAGGGAACTCCTACAGCTGATAAACACCTTCAGCAAAGTGGCAGGATACAAGATTAACTCAAAAAAATCCATAGCCCTACTATATACCGATGACACATTGGTGCAGAAAGAAATCAGAGAAACATCACACTTTACAATTGCCACAAACAACATAAAGTATCTTGGGGTAACACTAACCAAAAGACCTGTACCATAAGAATTCTGAGTCTCTAAATAGAGAAATTAAAGAAGATACCAGAAAATGGAAAGATCTCCCATGCTCTTGGATAGGTAGGATCAACATAGTAAAAATGGCCATCTTGCCAAAAGCAATCTACAGATTCAATGCAATCCCCATCAAAATCCCAACACAATTCTTCACAGACCTTGAAAGAACAATTCTCAAATTTATATGGAGAAACAAAAGACCCAGGATAGCCAAAACATCCCTGTACAATAAAGGAACTTCTGCAGGCATCACCATCCTTCAAGCTCTATTACAGAGCTATAGTCCTGAAAACAGCTTGGTACTGGCACAAAAATAGACAGGTAGACCAATGGAATAGAGTTGAAAACCCTGAAATAAACTACTACTCAGTGGAAAAAAAACAATGGAATCTTGAAATGTGCAGGAAAAATGGATGGATCTAGAAGAAACCATTCTGAGCGAGGTAACCCAATTGCAAAAAGGCAAACATGATATGTACTCACTCATATGTGGATTTTAGACATAGAGTAAGGATTAACAGCCTACAATCCATACTGCCAAAGAAGCTAATAAACAAGGAGGTCCCTAAGAGAGACATACATGGTCCCCTGGAGAAGGGGGGAGGTTCAAGATCTGCTGAGCAAATTGGGAGCACGGGAAGGGAGAGGGAGGGAGCTAGGAGAATGAGAAGGGGAGAAGAAGAGGGATGTGGAGGACATGAGGGAGCAGAAAGTATGAGTCAGGGGAAGAATACAAGATAACAAGAATGGAGATACCATAATAGAGGGAGACGTTTTTGGTTTACAGAGAAATCAGGCACTAAGGAAATGTCTGGAGATCTACAAAGATGACACCACCTAACTATCTCAGCAACAGAGGAGAGGCTACCTTAAATGCCCTCCCCGATTATGAGATTGATGACTGACTTATATGCCATCCTATAGCCTTTATCCAGCAGCTGGTGGAAGTAGAAGCAGACACCTATAACTAATCACCGATCTGAACTGGAACCCAGATGCAGAGAAGGACCAGTGAAGAGCACAGAGGTCCAGACCAGGCTGGTGAAACCCACAGAAACATCTGATGTGAACATCCAGGAACTCTTGCTCCCCAGTCTGATAGCTGGAATACCAGCATGGGACTGGATCCAGACCCCAGGAACATTGGTTTTTGTGAGGAAACCTCGGAAATCCATGGGACCTCCTGTAGAAGCCCAGTATTTATCCCTAGCATAAGTGTGGGCTTTGGGAGCCCATTCCATATAGAGGAATACTCCCTGAGCCAAGAAACATGGGGGTGGACCTAGGCCCTTTCCCAAAGGATACGAAAGACTCTGATGACACCCTATGGAAGGCCTCACCATCCAGGGGGAGCAGAAAAGATATGTGACAGATAAGGTTTTAGTTCGGGGGGTAGGGGAGGACGGGTGGGGGAAGGGAACTGGGATTGTCATGTAAAACAATCCTTTTTCTAATTCAAATAAAAAAGTTGGAAAAAACAATTTTTTTAGCATTTTTAAATAACTACAGCTGATCCTTTAACATTAAACAATGACTGATGTAGTGAAGTCGCTACAGCATGAATGACGGTGCATTCTTCCTTTCATTGTGCACTCTAGTTAAGAGGGAAAATGCAAATTTTCTTTGAAAAAAAATTTTAAGCCATATAAGTATCATAGCTTTTAGATTTACTGCATGCTTTTGTATCCACTGTATTTATAATATTTAGTGACTCAACAATTTCACACATCTTGCACCTAACACTTTGGCATTAGGCTATCTTGTTGGATGCAGGGCCAACTGGAACTCATACTTCATCACTTAGTACTCTAAATAAGAATGACTAGAATGAAGTTTAGACTAAATAGCCACAAGTTTAAAGAACATACCACCATTCATTCAAGTTGTTACATAAATACACAATAGCACAATGCCACTTTTGGTAGGCAATAGGCTAAGTGCTTTGGGAATAAAGAGATTAACTAGAGAGAAACAAACTTCCCTTCTTCAAGGAATTTCATATATGTTTGGAGCCATTAGTCAATACTGCTAAATAATTTTAAACAAGAAGCTAATAAATAATTAGGAAGTGACCCCTTAATGTTCTCACATTTGTCTCAAACTCTGTATTTGTCCACAACCTGCTGTCCACTCCATCACCACTGACTGACCTTGTGTATTACTATATAGTGATATATCACACAACAACAGGAAAAAACTCTGAGAATTGCACTGTTAGGTGATTTAGTGACTATGTGAACATCATGGACTAGATTATGGGCATTTTGACTATATAACCTACAACACAACTAAGCCGTATGGGAAAACTGGTGTATATGTAATTTATTTCTAGCTAAAATGTCATCATGTGGCATGTGACTCTAGCTTGGGAATGTAGCCTACTACCATACTTGTTTACCATAGAAATTCAGTAAAGCAAGTGTAGTATATCATTCAAACAATTGCTAATTATAGAGCAATCATTTTAAAATACAAGTAAGATTCCATATATAGTTTCTCTACATTCTTTATTTGCTTTATATATTGAAATTATATTATTTGTTTTAGAATAAGTGAAACTTGTCAGTGCAAAGAAAAGTATATGTATTATTATTATTATTATTATTATTATTATTATTATTATCTTTCTTGCTGAAGATTTAAAACTGTTAGATGTATCTACATAACAATAATTAAAATCAACAAAATGTTAAATAAATTAGAAGTAACTTTTACTCAAACCACTATAAATGATGTCACTCTCACAGGTAAGTAGGTAAAGTGCCGGAGCTTGGTCTCTAGCACTTTGTAAGACATGATGATGCACATCTATAACTTCAACAACTCAGGAGGTGGAGGCAGGAAAGCAGGGGGTTCAAGATTATACTTGTACAGTTTAGTTTGAGGCTAGCCTGAGGCACATAGTGAAAGTCTCAATAAAATGATGAAAGAGAAAGGAGGGAGAAGACAGAAGAGGAAGAGGAGGAGGAAAAAAGAGATGAGAAAAAGGAAAAGAAAGAAGAAAAGAAAGCAGAATGGGTAGTCACCCTTTCTAATCTCTGAATGTTCTGAATTTATTTTAAGTGTGGGTCCAATCCTCACCAAAAAGCTTTTCTTTGTAATAGACATAGACCATTACAGAGAACTATAACTGGTCAAAGTACAGAGAACAATTGATCCTGGAGTGTCCATTCCCAGTAGATAATATCTACAACACTTCTCCTGCACTTAAGGCTCAGGGAACTTGGTGGAATAAGGAGAGAAAGGTGTTAAGAGACAGAGAATCAGGAAGTCTTCTGTATGATCCTGTCTCAATATGGCTGCCTAAATAAGATCCAAAAGAAAAAAAGGAGAATAACACCAATAGATCTGATAGATATTATGGGAGAGGAAAATCTAATGGGATCCCATCCTGACAAAGAACTACAGTCAACTGATGGATGCTGAGAGAGAGGAAGAGAGAGAAACATTATCCCTTTATAGAGGAGTCAACTAATTGGTATCCAATATCAAGTGGTTATCTCTAAAGCTATACACATAAAAGTATCATTATATGGACAAAGAAGGTTTTATTTATATGTTACACAATTAAATAAAAAATTGTCCAGGAATTTGAAAGGGAACAAAGGGAAGAAGGCACAGAAGGAGTTAGAGGAAGTGGATGGAAATAATGTAAATATATTTTAATTAAAAATGAATAAAATAATGCATGCCCTAGCCTTGTATTTCAAACAATATAAATACAAGATTTCAGAATGCATATGTCTTTAGCCAAAGCCTATAAAAATAAATATACCAATAGATTTTCTTCAAATAGTATATTTCTGAAATTATATTTCTTTTAGTAAATACCTATGTAATCATATTAAATTTTCAGTAAAACTTCACTAATAAATTTTACTTAAATTTTCTGTGTAGAGAAACAGTTTGTACTTTAATGGGCTAGTTTATGAAGTGAATTGTGATAGTTTTGTGATCTACAGATAATAAATAAAAACAATCAAGAAAATCAAGCAAGTGCTAGATAATCTGTGTTCCATATCCTTTAACCTATTGATTATCTGTCTGTAACCACACTGAAAATTTAAAGATCTTATCCAGTAATATAAAACTAGTAGTTAACAAGGCCATGACTAAATTCAGGTTTTATATGTCATCCAAGACATTACTTTCTTCCACTACCCCTCCAGAAAGCAAGACACAGCTTGCAGAGTTGGAAAAACTAAAGACTAAAATTTTAAAAGAAGTCAAATACTAAGTCTCAAGAAATATTGTGGAAGAAAGGCAGAAAGAATGTAAAATATGTAACAAAGAATGTAAGAAGGGTGAGAAGGAGTCTCTTGGATATGGTATCACTCTTGCATATGGTTAGGCTCTTCGGCATCCTTCAAGGAGGGGAGGGCCTTGAAAAGCCACACCCTCTGAGTAACCATTGGCAGGTAGTGCTTTTAGGTAAGGTGAAGTTCTTTTCTTAAGTGGTGTACTTATCGTAAAGCTGTCCACAGTCTCATTAATAACCGCTATCCATGCTCATGCAAGTAACTGTGATTAAACTCGGTGAGTCACACACACTAAAGATACTACAGTAGACAGGAAGTCAGGAGGAAGGAAGGAGTACAGCAGGAGTGAGAAGGGGAAAAGAGAGGGGAATATTGGCTTACAAGTGCTCAAAAAAAGCTTAGTTGCATATATAAATTATGAAAGAATAGAGTATAAGTTTGTGAAATAAAAAAGGAAATTATGTTCTGAACCTCACATGGATGCTGATCCTTGTAGAAAGGAATGGACAGAGGTTAGGAAAGGCTTTCTGGACATTATTGCAGGGTTACAAGTATGTGAGCAATCCGTCAAGTTGTTCATGTGAAGTATTCAAGTTGTAAGTTGCTTAAAGAGAATTGAGAGCAAAACAGTCACGAAGATAAACAGCCACCAAGAAAGATTCCATTGTGTCTATTGTACTCTGGGATCACTTAAATTTCACGTTTTGGGGGTATGTTCTCTAGGCTTTAATGTTATGTGTATGAAGGATTTCTATTTGCAGATAATTATAATTTTAAAAGGGGACTCATACCTATACATATCTATGTATATCTCTTTTGTCAATGTTGAAGCCAAGAGAATATTTCTTTGAAATACTGAAGGATGGTCAGTGTTTTTCCTCTTTGCTCCTTACTGCCCTCATGATCTGGTGGAAAGGACTTCTTTTTTTTAGTAATTCATTATTTTTAGAATATATAAAAATTTGTAATACAATTTATGTCATTTTCTAAATAGTAGTTATATTTCCATAGATAATACATACATAAGTGTACATGTATGATGTATATGTATGACTGCATAGATATGTATATAGATGCCTTGTTGACTACTATAATTATATCATGAGTGTTAAGAAGATTGACTTAAAGATTTGTATTTAAAAACCAGCCAGGGAAATGATTCAAAGGACATTGTGATAACAGAAAATAAAACCATAGCACAATGATAATAACTTCCATTCCAGTGAGATGCAGTATAAATTAATGCAGCTGGATCAGTATAAAAGCCCCCAATGTGACATTTTAGTATCTCAAATTTACCTTCATCATTGTGCTACAAATGTTTTTGCTATGATTTGAGAACTGTGTGTCATATATTCTACTCCAAATTAAAAGTTGTGTGTCTAAACTAATCCTCCAAGAAAATTTGCTATAATATCAATTCAGTCCTTAGAGGACATTGTTTATACATCCTTCTGCAATAGCATCCTTTCTTTTCTTTCTTGCGGTCCTTTTCATCATATCTGTGTGTCAATAGGTTTTGAAAACAGCCACTTAATTCATTTGATTGGTGAAAGGAAATTGGTCAAGTCAATTGCTAGATCCTATAGACACAGGATCCAGCTGGCTGGATGTTTTGCTTACTGAGTGTTTTCTTTGGCATTATTTAGACACAGCCTTTGTTACTTCATCTTCTTCTCTCATGATTGAGTTCACTTTTATTGCTTTTGTGTTATCTTTCTTGGCATTATTCTTGTTTCTTCCTTCCATGTTGGATTGCTCAAACAGTTCTATTTTTAAACACATTCTTGAATTGATCCATATGATATATGCTCTAACTGATTTAGCACAAAGTCTATAGGCTATTTATCTTGATACCAAAAGTCTTTGTTCAAGTAACCTGAGTTAAAGTTTGAGTTGGAATAAGATTCAAGGCCGTGTGTACCAACTTATTTATTTTTAACATCTCAGCCAGATTTTCGTATTCAGAGAAACACATGTATGAAAACAGAGAGAAAATAAAGTCAATCATCAAATACCTTATACTAACACCTTAATGCTTTCCCCATCTTCTTTTTGTGACCTGATGTAGAGCAGTCATGAGATACCTATTGATCAAAGCAGGTACCAGTTACAGCATCCTTTCCTGTTTACATTCTAAACATACAAAACCAGAAAACATTAGCTAAAAAAGGCATAAGGATTACTGAAATGGAACTCAATTTAAAGCTTGAAGCAACATTCTAACACTTCTAGAATGCCATTTTTTTTTAATTTACAGCCCTACACTTTCTCCTAAAGTCCTCACTAAGCCCTTCCTCTTGACATACATTAGATGACCTCTCAAAAACAGTGACAGAAAATCAGTTTGATGAGAATGTGAAACCTCATGGTTTCTCCACCAACCCGCTAACCCACTGCATCTGTAATACTTGCTCAACACCATATGCAGTAATGAATGAAAACAGTCTGTGATTCAGGCCACTCCTGTAACCCCAGCTAGCCCAGAGCCCTGTGCTCCCCTTACCAGCTTTGCATCTACTAATGTATACCTACAATTTACACTTGTACCATTAATTTCCTCTCTCACTTAGTTTTATATTAACTACATTTCCACATCACCATTAAAAAAATTATAGAATCTCTTGACACCATACTTTTCTCTTGATCGTGAACTAAAAAGTAGATTATTACTACATCTCTTTTAAGGTGTCTTACATTCTTTCTTCAACCAGTTACTTCTTGGTTTGTATTTGTAGAGAAATATGGAAGCAAAATCAAATAGATTGAATGTTGCTTAGTTAAAAAAGTATAAACGTGTTTAAAATAATTTTTAAAGACCAGAGAGATGGTTCATCAGCTAAGAGCACTTGATGCTTTTGCAGAGGACCTGAGTTTGGTTCTCAGAACCCACATTTGGTGGCTCATAACTCCTGTAACTCTACTTCTAAGCAACCCCATACCTTTTTCTGGCTCCTATTGGCACCTGTGCTAACCTTTCAGACACACAGGCACACACTTACACCTAAAACAAATCTTTTAAAAACATATTCATTAAAATGTCTTATAGCATAATTTTCTCAGAAAGTAAACTTTTAACCTGAATGCTCTAGAAGTGCTCTTCTTTAGAACTGCAACTTTCTAATCTTGATCTGTTTTGTGGTTCTCTGAGGGTGCAGAAGGGCATCTCACAAATGTTTCAATAAGACAGGGATGCCTTTGATTCTTGTTGATAATATGTTGATGTTTCAATAAGACAGGGATGCCTTTGATTCTTGTTGATAATATGTTGGTTTGGATAGAGTGAGAAATGTTTACCAACATAATTTTGATGTTAAGAAGTTCTGTGGATAACCGTCTCCACTTTCAGGCATGTCCCAATCTGAAGTGTCCTTTCTGGGTGGCTGTCACCTACCAGGAGTCCAGAATTCTTTCTGCTGGGTTTGTACAAAAAGGTTTGGAAGAAAGCTCTTTGCCTTCTTGGAGCAGCACTTTGTAAGTGATGATCTCTATGGCAAGGGCCATAGGAAAGGCTGTATGTCCCCAGGTCCATGGAGATAGTGTGTTTCCTTCCTATTCTGAATGTAACCCTGCAGGTTGCCCTTAGTGTCTTCCCAGCAGCTTCCACAGAAGAGCTCCCATTGGCTTCACTAGTCCAGCATTACACGGGCTCTGTGTTCCCATTAAGTGCTTTCAGTTGTCTAGTCATGATCTGAACCTGCCTTTGGTGCTCATTCAGTTTCTCTTTTGCCTGACAAGCTAATCAGCAGCTGCTGCTCTTTCCAGAAACTGGGCCCATCAAGTCTGTGTTTCAGCCATTCTAAAAGGCAACCTATCCATTTAAGAAAGACATGCAAGAGGAACATAAATTATTTAGGAAGAAAGATGGAAGCAAAGTAGTGGAGAAGAGAGACCAGAAAAGATGATGAATAAATATGATGGAATACGTGCCTGAAATATCTCAATGGTGGCAATTATTCTGTAGAATTAATATATGCTAATTAGATGCTAAACAGCACACAAACACACACCACAAATGTGTCATTCAAATAGTCCATTTTACACCTACTGTCAAGTAGCACTAAAGAAGCACTGTAGGCATCCTATATGAATGTTTACAAACTTTTCACCTTGACTTCCCCTCTTGGGTCACCTGTCACTTCTCCAGGATCTGCATAGCATCTTTTTTTTCAATATTCAGTACTGTGTCTCCTGGCCAGCCTTTCATCAATCAACTGGTTCACTTGTTGGTATCACTGGCTTATAGTTAAATAAGGTACATTAAACTTTGGATTGTACTGTAGTCATATTATTTTTATTTTAGATGTAAGGCCCAGGTCCTTAGTGTTTAAATTTAAAGCATAAAACACAACTAGGCTTATGTTCTGAATTTATTAGAATCTCCTAGACTAGCTAAGGCCTTGAACTTCTCCACCAAAATAACCAAGGAAAGACAATATTAGTAAATACTTGGATTTTCAGGGCTCATTAACTAAGTACCATTTCCTAGTGTATCCAGGATTCAAATCGTGTGAAATTCAAGAGTATTGGGTCTATTGGATCTTTATCTAAATGACCCCCTGAGAGGTTGAATCAGAGGTTAGAACAGGTCCTGTGCGGCACTTTCTAGGTACAATCAAAGTAACACTGGTTCTGCATCCTCCTGATCTGACCCATCATGTCTGAGAACATGGTGTATCTATCCTAAATAAACCAAGATCTTTCTAATGAGGCAGAGACCACTATAGTGCAGTGAAAACTTTTCACAGTAAATAAACAGTTACTATCCTGGGATAAACTCTACTCCCAACTACTAAACACTGTGAAACATCTTTCTTATAAACTTGGTGTCGGAGTTGTTTTACAGCAAGCAGTGTTCCTGATGTATGTTGATTTCCTCTCTCAAAAAAACAGTGGACAGTTGTGTGAGCCTGTGGACTAAGAATCCTGACAGCTGATGTTCTTAAAAAGCAGGCCATTTAATTTCAAAATGCTTTGACTTAAATATTTTATGTGTGTCTGAAAAATGATCAACTAAATGATTTTAGATTCTCTCTCTACCATGTAGCTATTTGGGAATTTTCCTTTTGTACAGTTAATTTTGTTAAAAGAAATGGGTTAAAGGTCATTTGACTAAACAATTGTCCTAATTTTCTCTTTAACATAGACTATTTGTCTCTCATTTGTGGAAGTTAAGGAGCAGGAAAATTCTTCACAGCCCTGAACTAACATTTAAAACATTTAAGTCTAATAACGTTTCAGATATTTTCTGATAACAATTAATCAATAAATGAATTTATACCATACATTATTATTAAGAGAGATTATTTTAATATTTAAGTCTTTTATTGGGTAACTAAATCAGAAATTCCATGAGAAATAGGTCATATTCAAAGTTAGTCTTGCACAAAGTTTTTGAACTAGCTATAATTAATGATGAGTTAGAAGCAAGGAATACTGGTGTTTATTTTACTGTCTTACCTTAAAGAAGTTTAGGCTAGTAAAGCTTTTGTAATTCTAAGATGTCCTAACGTATAACTGAACCAAATTTATGCACTGCATTTGACAGTCATAATCTTACCATGAAGTTTCCCAGGTCAGAGGGGTAGCAAGATCCCTTTTAGTCTAATCCATTCCTCACTAACCACCACTTCTATTCCCTCCTCCTCACCACCCCCACAGTCATCACCCAAACACATACCAAAGGGTTCCTGGGAAAAGCTACTGCACATTAAAATTGGCTAGCATTCATAGTTAAGACTGGTGTAAGTCTTGATGATCACTTGCAATTTACAAAATGTACACTCTAATATCTGTAACCAAATTAAACATGTGAATGCTAGAATTTATGCAGAACTATTTCCTTATTATTAGTTGTCTACTGTTCAAATGCAGTTCATTTCATTATCAGACAGAGAAGCAAAATCAGCGGATGAGAGAGGAGAGGTGGTTGGTGCCCACTTTTCTAGAAGGCGGAAAAATAACCGGCTTGAATGTCAGTACCCATCTTAGGATCTCATGGACCTGAGAGCTTTGTAAGCCTTCTGACAGCTATAACACACTTCCCAACCAAACTGTTTCTGATGCCCAGAGTTTCCATCTGGCCTTCTGACACAAGGATTTCTCAGTTGCCTTCATTTTTGCTTAGGAAGAGGTTACAGTTTGGAAAAACATTGGCTTCATTCAGACTTGTAACATCACCTAGTGCTTCTCCCCAAGTCACTGTACCCATGGTCCCCACCCTCATTTCTTTTTGGCCCTATTCCCAGTCCCATTCCTACTTAGCTTGACTTGGAGTGTTATCCATTAAATTTCATATGTGTTTAGTTTCTTTTGGTTAAAATTTTAATAGCTATTGCATTGCACAAATTTAAATACTCTCCAAGTATCTACCATGATTTACATTTTCTACAGAAGTGAAGAGATCTTGTCACTGAATACTCCAAACTGGGACATTCTATTAACTTTGGTTTAGCTCTGCATATCCTAATGTAAGAAACAGAGTAAGAAAAATTTCATGACATAATTTGTGCCAATGCACAGAAAATATTAAAAAAACATATTTTGGTAGATCAAAAATTAATGACATTGCTACACTGCAGTTCTTTGAAAAATATTTAAATACCTCATTTAAAAATTATTTGTTGAGCTCATGTTGTATAATGCCTTTTATAGCAGATCTAAATCCCAGCATATCCAATCTGTATTCATGAAAATAACAAGACTTGCTTATGGTTAACAGACGTTGAATTTAAGGGGCCAAAGGAAGTAGCCTGTGCTATGAGGACAATCTGTCTTAATCTGTTCACCAGAGTAGAGCTATGTTATAACTTATCAGGCTACACATATAAAACTTGTGCTTTCATTCTGCACATATTATACTAGGAAAATATGAGTTCTTTATTTGGATAACTATAATATTAATTTTTCAAAATGTCAAAATATCTTCTACTATATTATTTCTTTTTAACAGCTTTAGCCATTTTTAAAACATTGGAATTTTTCTGTTCCTTAGCTAGATTTGAAGCAATAATCCAACAGCAAACCATGTTTGCTCACTAGTTCTGTATTTTATTTGAAATAACAAATTAATGGCATCATATCTATTACAGACTAGGTTGCCTTTCCAATTTTTTTTTTTACTTCAATTTTTATTCAAGCAAAGTCATCTTTTACTCTTTTGGAAGTACTTTCAACTCTGTTTCTCAAGCTTTCCTCTAACACACACACAAAAAAAATTGTGTTCTGTAAACTAGCAAACCAAATATTCAGTAGTGAATATTCAAAAGGCCATCTTAAGCAAATGCTAGACTTTCTGATTAAGTAATTTCTGTTTGCTCTGGAAATATATTTGTAGATAGCTGTAATTTTCTTTGTAATTCTTCCAGAGATGTATCTAGGAGCACTATTTTCTGAATTTCAGAAACTTGATCACATGAGAGGCACAAAAGAAAAAAAAGAGTCTAAGGAGTGAGGACACTGTGCACAGACTCCTTCAGGGTGAGAACAGAGCAGTGGTCAGCCTGTGGCTTTGCATAATGTTGGCAATATTGCTGTGGGTGATAGTACCAGTGCTGATGTTTGGGTCATATTCTCTAATGAGCTGCTTTAAATGTCGTTGGATTAGTCTTTGGGACACCTGGAAAAAAAGGTATTATGATTATTGAAAAGAATAAGGAGTCACAGAGATAACCAAGGATCCAACTTGTTCTTGAGTCACTCTTGTTAGGGAACAACAGTTAGGTTTCAATTGTCCAGGATTCTCATGAAGAAGGCAATGGTTTTCTGAGAAGTTCTGCTCCACTCATCCAGCTTTCTCCCTTCCTTCCCCAGTTACTCAAATGATGTGACCAGCAAAGCATCTTTGCAGAGACATCCTGGAGTTGATTTTTGCAGAGAAAGGAGGAGCGCAGAGATTTCAAAAGGATCAAGGGAGTGGTTTGGGGGAGGAGGAAAACTGTGGACCTTTCCCTCACGCTTACTAATGTATAATTTTCTTTGTTGTTTTTGTTTTTAGAGACAGGGTTTCTTTTTGTAGCCCTGACTGTCCTGGAACTAGGCCTGTAGATCAGGCTGGCCTCCAGCTCACAGAGATCTACCTGTCTCTGTCTACCAGATTGCTGTGATTAAAGGCCTGTGCCACCACCACCTGCTCATGTAGATTTTTCTTAAGGGAACCTAGATGCTTAGGAATGAGTTTGTTTTGGTGTGTGAGACAATCAAGTATCTAATACAATAAATAATTAAGCTCAAAAAGAAGGTTTTTTTTGTTTTGTTTTTGTTTTTCGAGACAGGGTTTCTCTGTGTAGCTTTGGAGACTATCCTGGCACTCACTCTGGAGACCAGGCTGGCCTCGAACTCACAGAGATCTGCCTGCCTCTGCCTCCCGAGTGCTGGGATTAAAGGCATGCGCCACCAATACCTGGCTTCAAAAAGAAGTGTTTACAGCGCTAAATTTTTAGCTCTGTAAACACTTCTTTTTGAGTTTAGTTATTACAAGGAGAGTGATTCCTTCTTTTGTTTTACATTAACCAGGTTGGGGAGAGGGAGCTCGCAAGAGTGGGATGGGGGGGAGGGCAGCGAGAGAGAGATAAAGTGTAAGAAAGAGACAGGAAAGTAAGAAAGGCAGTGAATAAGAGAGCAAAGAGGGCGAGAAAGGAAAGAGCAAGTGACTACTTTTTTAGCATACAGAGTCCATATAAGGATATATGAAGAAGATAGCTTAGACTGAGTATTGGAGAAAAGAATATGCCAGGGTTGGAAGGGAAGACACTCTATTACTCAGTACCTGCTTTCCTAGAAACTTTATGAGTCACCACTGGGTAGCAGTAATGGAAAAGTTTCCTTTTCCTAAAATCTGGGAATGTGATTGTTGCTTTCATTCTCCTCATGGGAATTTGCATGTGTTTGTAAGGCTTATTAGAGCTGCATGTGTGGGGAAAAACAAAATGAAACACTGTGTTGACAAGAGCTGTCTGTAAATGTCTAGGTTTGGATTGGCTCTACCACTCTTGGCTTCATACCTCTGGCGTACTCAGCACATGTCAAACAAAGTTACTGAGAGGCTTAAAGCAACAATTTTGAAACAAGAAAACTACAAGTGTATTTCATTAATTAAAATAGAGAACAATTTACATGAAAAAATATCATTGGCTTCCATTTTGACTACTTCCATATTATAATTAGATGTACAGTGCTTTCAGGCTGAAAATGTTTGTTTATGCATTAGAGGCAAGGTCACCAGCACAGTTGGTCTGCAACTCTCTGAGTAGCCAAAGGATGATCTTGAACTTCTGACTATCCTGCTTCCATGTCTTGAGTGCTGGAATTATAGGTGTGGATCCATGTGAAAGGGTTGTTCTACCCCTAAAGTGGTTGCAACCCAAAGATTAAAAAATGCTGGACTTGGGTAAGGCCTTCATAACTTAGACAAGGGGTTTAGGAGCTTATGCAGTTTCAAAGGAGGTCCAACTTTCTCTTAGTTTCAGAAATCCTCTTGTTTGTGTGCAATGGAGCCAGTAAGACAGAGGTGTGGCAAACTTTTTCACTATAGGCTATTCCCTGTTCTTTAGAGCCATATATTTGCACAGAGAGGAACATGATTCCTAAGATTACCCAAATTTACACAGGGAAATTTCGGCATATTTTATTCCTTTATAGTCCCTTAATGGTCAATGCAAATTTTAGTTATAATAGACAACCCACAGATTTTTTACATTTGTGTTTGATGAAAATCTTTAATACCAAAACAATGATATTGTTTTAATGTTATTTTCACCTGAATAAGTAGAGAAACAATTACTTTCATCATTAGGTTATGGTATTATCAAAATAGATTTTAACTCCAGAGTGATGATTTAAGGAAAACCTGGCCAAATTTTTTGACATTATTTCATACAGTATAACTAAATCACTCATTCTCATTGGTCCACTATTTTTGATTGACCCATCATGACAACAGAACATAGAATTCACACAAAACATTGTGGAACAAAATGGGCAAAACAGAGAACAATCCAAAATCAGAATACCCTCCAAAATTAACTAAACTGGAATTGGAAACTGGCCTGGGTTTGCCCTTTATTTTTATGCCAAGCTTAAATAGGGTAAAGAATGTTATAAACATAAAACATACATGAATGATTAGTATCAAGATAGTTAAGCCAGCATCTGTATGATTCAAAACTCTACTGTAAATAAAAAGAGTCTTCGTGTTGTAATGTAAGCAAGTTACTACTGTGAATGCTGGACGGTTGTTTGCAAAAGGCCATAGTTACAAAACACGTGTCTCCCTATACATTTTCTTGCTGCTGTGTGATAGTTTGTGTTTGGGGAACTGGAGAAAATTTTTGAAGAAGGCATAAAAATTCAATAGCTAGTTTTAACTTGAGCTTTCTGGAAGTTGCTGAATAAAAAAAATATATAAACCTCTAAGACTTAAGTTTGTTCAATTGTTGTTGCTTGAGGGGGCTCTTATTATATCTGGCTAAGCTTAAAATAACTACAAGAGGAAAGGAAGAAGGAGTGTACTTTTGATCTTAACATAAGGAAGGGGAAGAAGAAGAAAAAAAAATCCCTGCTCCGAAACTGTCCATAATAGGCAAAATATCATTAGTCTCTTTAGGAAGATAATCTTACTGAGCTTATTTGATTCTATGTTGCTGGTGGATTTTTAGCTGCTATGGTTTTATTTATATCCATGTGGTACCTCTGTTTTGACCATAAATTACCCTGGAGCAGATGACTTGGGCTGTAGATACAAATGTGGTCACCATCAGTGCACTATGTTATGTAAGAATAGCTGATTTAATCATGTCATGATGTCCCATTTCCTATCTGATTTTTTGCTAAAAATATATGCTTGTAGACATCCATGATGTCCATGTATGGTACTAAATATCCACTATTGCATCAGGGTTTATATTTGGGGATGTGTGGATTTTACAATGAACTTTAGTTATTATCCTGTAGTGGGGGATAGTCGTCATCCAGCCATATGTTTGGGGTGATATTTGATGTTGGCTTTAGAAGCTTTTTTTATCCAGCAGGATGCCACACGTGATTTATGACTCTGGACTTGATTATATGCTTTCATCCATTAAGCACTAAATATGTCGTGATTTGTGTAGAAATAAATAAAACACTTTCACTGCAGTCAATAAGTGTGTAATCTTGTATGGTGATGAGTGCTAAGAAGAGGGGGAGGAAGAGGAGGAAGGTGAGGAGAAAGAGAAGGAGAGAAGAAAGGGAGAGTGTAAGAGGCACTAGCTGAGCTAACTACTCTACTTGTCACTTTCCATTTTACCTTTTAAATACACTCATGAAGACTAGGTAATCATCATTCTGATTTTGTAGATGAAATAGGTTCTAGCACTTAATTGCACAGGGCTACAAAACGGACAGCTTGGCTTTATAGCTTTGGTTTAACTCATGCCATACAATGATTCTGTCTTTCTCAGTGTGATGGAATGAATATAAGAGCAGTATTAGGCCCCGAGGTAACGATGCCTAATGGCCATGAGACTCGAGAGATTTTATTTCTGCTTCTAATTTTTTTCTTTTGCTTTATATGTACTACTTGATTTACCACAAAATCTCTTCAAGTATTAATATTGTTTTTATCATATTCAGTTGTTAGAGAACAACAATGAGATTGAGTGAAAACTACAAGACAGGGAGAAAAATCAATGTATTCAGGGCATCTGGCCTGTTATTCCTTTGGTTTATCAGGGTGGGAATTGTGATTCTGCTTTGGCCCTACCCAACCACTGTATTCTCTAAACTTTCTTATGGGCTGTAGCTTTGGAATTTTTTGTTTGTTTGTTTGTTTTTTTGAGACAAGGTTTCTCTGTGGCTTTGGAGGCTATCCTGGAACTAGCTCTTGTTTACCAGGTTGGTCTCGAACTCACAGAGATCCGCCTGCCTCTGCCTCCCGTGTGCTGGGATTAAAGGCGTGCGCCACCAACGCCTGGCAGCTTTGGAATTGTTATGTGCTCAAGTTTAATCATAAACTATGCCTCTTGGTGGTGAAAGCTGTACTGGGACAGCCAGGCAGGTCCTTGACTATCTGAGTAGTGCCAGTAAATCCAGCCAGAAAAAAATCTTTTTAATAGTTTCATGAATAACTGGCATTATGGGAAGACACCCACACAGAAAAGAGAGGTATAGGGGAAGATCAGACTTTGAGGGGTTTAATAGGGGAGTTTGTTTTTTCTGTTAAACTCCACCTGCAGCCTAAGTGAGGGGGCTAGTGCTTGCTCTGCAATAGCACCACGTGCTTCTTGTCTCTATTGTGTGGGATCTGATAAGTTTTCAGGATCCAGTCCAGCTGTGCTCTCATCACATTGATTTAATGGCCCTTAAGAGAAACCATAAAAGTGCTTTCTGGTTAGTAGGACCCAGCTGTTTCTCGTGGTATTGCATAAGACAGCAAGCTGAGTTAGCTATAGATTATTATTTAAAGCTCGGATTTTTTCCACATCTTTTCTATTTGTACCAAAATGTCTAAGAACACATACATGATTTCTTAAGTTAGATTGTTAGACCCCAAGGTAGAAGACTTGAATGGATTATTTGATTTTATCCTAGTAAGTTTATTGGGCCACCCCAAAAGCACTGAGTCTAATTAACGTGTGTGTGTGTGTGTGTGTGTGTGTGTGTGTGTGTGTGTGTGTGTGTGTGTGTGTGTGTGTGTGTGTTCCCAATGGGTGATGTGAAGGATAAATGCCTGCAAAGAAGACTCTGTTTTCATTAGCAGGCAGCAGCGTAAGAAGCCAAGAAAATTATTGGCAGATTATCAGGCTTTCCGATGAGGTTATAAATGGTGGAAGTTGGTACAAAATGAATGGCTGTGTCGATTTACAGTGGCATTCATGTCATCTGAGCCCTTTGGTTTCTACAAACAGAAGGGTGACTGAGTGCACTCCCAGGAAATCTGTTAAGTATTAATTCAGGATATGAAGCAGCCTGTATTGCAAACAGACATGAAACGCTTATAGCCTTTGCAAATAAGGTACTATCCGGCAGAGGAGTATTCCAAAGTATGGTGGCATGTTTGCTTATCCTTTTGAAGGAATGAAAAATATGGACCTGGGAAAGGTGAAACATTGATTTTAGAGCTCTGATTTTAGTGTTTAACCATATTATAGTTGTTAGGTTCATGGATTGAACTCATGGAAATGAAATCTTATGCAAAAAAAATTGTCTGGAGAATTACTATTTATTTATTTTTGTTGATGATATCTGACTGTGATAGCCTTTATTCAAAATTGATCCTGGAAAAGTGGTTCACTATTACATTTGTAGTATCACAGAATCCTATGTTGAAAACTACTGGAATTTAGGCGGGAAATATTTGCTTTTTATATTATCACTGAAAAGGGTATTGCTGGCTATACTCAGTGTCTTGGGGAACTGACGCACACAATTTAGAACCATCCATTTAAATGTAGAGCTTGATAAGCATTTAAAAATGCATGCAGATATTTCTTATTTCCTCATTAGTGTGTTCCATGGTGGGATTTTGTACCTGAGAAATTCATGGGTTATGAATTTTATTCCTATTCATTCATTCATTCATTCATTCATTCATTCATATTTTGGAGGTCAAGCCTGTGGGACATAATGAGGTCATGAGGATGAGGCACCCATGATTCAGTTAGTGACTTTTTGAAAATATGAAGGGAAACTTGACCTGATGTGTTCCAGAGACATCCCCTTCTAACATCCTCTGTTACGTTATGACAGCAAAAAGGCCAAGCAGATGCCAATGCCATGCCCTTAGACTTCCCGCCTCCAGAACTGTGAGAAATAAATGTCTTTTCTTTGTAAATTATCCAGCCTGTGGTGTTCAGTTATAGCAAAAGAAAACAGACTAAGATAATGTGGTTTCCAATAATAACACTTCTATAACCCATTTCAAACTTCATTTGATTTAAAAACATCTAAAAGTTGTATATTTCAAACTTAAGAATTCTTTTCACCACAAACTGAAGCACTGTTGTTTTTTAAACATTGTTCTTGGCTTAAGTAAGCTATTTTGAAAAAAGATCTTTTGAATATCTATTAGAAACCTAATAAGGAAATCACAGGACTATTTTGATGACAAAAGAGTGACACAGTGATTGAAGGATGTACAGATCCAACAATGCTTTCCTTCTGGGTAAATAGACATGGATATAACAAGTACCTGCAGACAGAACTGTAACAAGACAAATACTATGACCAGAGGTGTTTTAAGGTCAGTATTTCAATAGCTGCTGTTTCTGCTTAAGTGTCATGTAAACTGGTTTTCCTCTGTACTAAATACCATTAACTTGAGAAATCAAAGGATTAGTGGCTCAAAGAGATACCAATAAACCATTATCTTAACTTTGCCAGATAGTTTTGTGGGAAACAGTAGGCTGTGTCAATATTTTCTATCATTACAATCCTAGCCAATGCTCCAAAGGCAGAATAGTGTTGCTTGCTTTTTTCGTGGTGTGGGTCTGGTGAGTGTGGCATCCCTGTGCTCTGCATAGTTCCAGCAGTCAAGTTTTCTTTTGCTAACAGGAAAGGTGCAGCCCAGGCTCTCTATCGTCCTCTGGTTTGCATTCAGTACTGAATTTAGAGTTCAAAATAAGAAAGGGGTTGGCAACCAACACCCAGCAAGTCAGGAAAATGCCAGGCTGATGTAACACAGGCTTCTCTTTCACTTGAGAATGAGAGTTTAATGTTCCCCGAGACTGTTACAGAGTAATATATTATGGTTATCTTATGAATGATGGCTTTTGAAAAGTAGTGTTTGTGCTACATATTTTTCGTGCTATTTTAGAAAATGTATTACAAGAGGCAAACAGCCAACAGCACAGACCAGGATTCAGATGAAGTGAGACTGGTCCCATGCAAACTGAGTTTTGGTTTGTTTCTTTAGGTCAAAGGTAAAACACTGTCTCATATTGCACATACATTTTTTTGGGATGGGTGCTGAATCATGCATGCTTCTTTAAATTAAATAAATGAGTAAATAATGTTGTCTCCTTTCCTTTGTTCCAGTATGGTCAATTGAATTATTTTGACTCTGGTAATTAGTGTTCCTCTATTTGTTTACTTAAAAATAGAAAAAATATCAAAGATAAAGGAAGAAAACATCTGACCACACACATATAACTACTGGTAACATGTTATATTTATTATTCTAGCAGTACCTTCTTTGGGTATTCTCCAAACACTATATGATCATGCTAATAGCTTATCAACATAGAAACAGATGAGCATTAGTACTGGGATAGTTTTCAGTTTTTTCAGTTGACATGTCTATTGGGGCTTGTTGTTTAGGTCCTATTTAGGGTACCATATTGTTGACATTTCATGGATGCCTATTGCCTGTCACATATTAAATACAGCTTCTCAGCTGACATCCTACTCTGACTCTTATAATCATTCTGCCCCCTCTTTCATGATGTTACCTGAGCCTTTGGTGTAAGGGTTATGTTGTAGATCAATCAATCACTCAATGGGCTGGGAACCCTATGGTCATTTGTTCTCTGAATTTGGACCAAGTGTCGCTTTCTGCTATGATCTCAACCTGCTCTATCAAAAAAGTTGTGTTGAAGGATAAAAGGTACACTTATCTGTGCATGTACAGATATATATTTAGAAAGTAGTGAGAAATTATACTAGTTTAGGAGAGTGGCAGTAATACATTTTTGTCTATGTTCCATGGTCTACAAATCATGGTATCTAGCTATGGTTAATATACTCATCATGAATTTTCTCTTATTAAACAGACATTAAGTCCAACAAGACAGCTGTTGCTTACTCTCTGAGATGTAGGTACCACAACAGTACCTTTGGTGGAATCCTTAGTTGATGGGTTATGGCTATTTGCACTCTAGTGTATAATGAGAAGAACCTGCTAGTGACAATGGTTTTGTTGTCAGTTGTTATTGTTGATTGGTTAATTGTTAGTTCTTTTCATCCTTTCCTGATGTTGTTGAAAGTTTGCTGGTTGATTCTGTTGGATACCATTGGTTCCTTCCCTATATCTTCTATTCATTTGTTACATTCATGAACTGTTATGTGTCACATTCTTATGTGAAGTGTGAAACTGTCTTTCTTCTTCCTCAGTATAGACTATTCCATTAAATATTTTTTATTGTGCTGACTTTGTTGTCATAAATTGAATTAAGTTGTGTTTATCTTGAAATACTCTTATTTCTCCATCTATTTCAATAAATAATTTTGCTAGTTATTACAATCTTGGCTGACATATAGTTACTCTCAATGTTTGGAATATATTATTCCATGTCTTCCTAGATTTTAGCATTGGTCCTCACAGAGCCATCTCATCAACAGTGCTTTTCAAATGGCACACAGCTTCTTTACCTCAATGATAATCTGTGCAGCACTGCTTTCAGTGACCATTTTTGTATCTCTAGTCTGCTCTCCAGCCTTTTCCTTCCCATGCTCCACTACTTCTGGCACTAGACCTCACTGGCTTACACCAAGTCTTGTTCATTTCACTGCTAATGCAGTAGCTCACTGTTCTGGGCCTGGTCATCCCCTTTGGCCTCATCCCAGGCCTGCCTACTGCCTAGTATATCAAAACTACTGAAATATGACTTGCTGTTTATCATACGTCAATTTTTACAAAATGGGTTTCATGTGTTTGAATAGAGTATGGATTCTGCAGTGGTTGGGTAGAATAACTTCAAATATATTTCTAATCATTTAACAATATTCAAGTGGCTCTTAAAATGTACATGGAGGTTTTCCCTGCACGTATGTCTGTGTATCAGGTATGTATGTGGTGCCTGTGGAAGTCAGGAAAAGGCAAGGGATTCCTATTTTGGTATTTCAGATGGTTTTAAAACATCATATAGGAATAGAGAATTAAACCCAGGTCCTTAGAAAGAGCAGCAAGTATTCTGACCAAGGAACTTACTTTACAGCCAAACATATACAGCAGGAACAACAGAAAATGCTACTTGCTAGCTGGTTTTGAGGCCAGATTTATACTCAGCTAGCTTCCTTATATAATTCAGGAGGGCTTGTCTAGGAATGGTAGTGCTCAAATGGACTGGACCCTTCTATATTATTTATCAATCAAGATACCCTCCCCCACCAGAGACATTGCCTAGACTCCATCTAGGCACTCCATCTGTGCTGCTCCTCAATCTAGGCTCTCCTTTAAGATAATTCTTGACCTTGTCAGGTAGACATTTCAACCAAATCCCACAGCATATGATTCCATTGACATTGTACATTGACTTTTGATTTATCAGTTATTATTCTTCAAATTTTATAAGCTTGGCTTAAAATCATTATCAAGAAAAATGATAGGCATGTGTGCTATGTCAACAATCTAGAATGACTTCAACACAGTCACCCTTATCACTTCTGTTTTTCAAATATGAGGCCTTATGACTCATAATTATCTTGTTTGTACCTACTCATTTGTGAATGTTACTGCATTTGTAATCAAATTATGTTTAGATTTGATGCAATATTTACAAATTTACTTTTTATCTTCATTTTGGCTTCCCCTTTTTCTTCTCAAGATGTATCCTGCAATTGTTCTTCAGCTTGCTCTATTTTAACTTTTACCCAATTGTACATTTATTTAAGTCCCCAATTCTGGTCTCATATAGTTGTGCTTTTGTATTTCTCTTCTTGATTGTTTTTGGGATACCCTCCTTGTCTTTGATATTCCTTCCATTTGAGGTTCTGATGGTTAGAGAAGATGCTCCAGCAAGCTTAGAAGCTCTGGCTTCTGGTTTCAACAATGGAAGCCACTAATGTTCAGAAGCCTTAGAAGGCAGTGTGTCACACCACCCATAGCAGCCAGTGCTCACAGTATAGATGTGCTGGAACCAGCCGTAGGACCCCAAAGTCTTCAGTGTTGTTAGTGTGAACCATTGATGTCTTTCCATGCAATTGTGCCCATGACTTGAGTGGCCATAGTAACACGTAGACAGCACTGTTTTCGCTTTCAGACTTCTAACTCTTCTAACCACTGTGAATAATCCTCTGAAATACACTTCCTTTGGGTGTATCTAGAGTAGTATGATTTCTACTGAAATTCAGATTTCTATCTGAACACTATTTAAATTACAGATGAGAATGTGGTAGATTATCTAGTGTCCAACATTTATACATTTTTGCTCCATTGGCATCAGTAGTGAACAACTAATTATTCTATATTTTAACCAATGAAATGACTAAAACCATGTTTCATGTTCAGGCAGAAGGATTATGGAGCACTGTAGTATTTTATATGACAATAGCTTCCTTACCTTCCTTTACCTCTATGACAAGACCAGCAGAAGAAAAGAAAGACCAAAGAAGAAAGATGATTATTTTGGATTTTGAAATGTAGACACATAACTGGGGCACTGGGATCTATGATGGGCACAAAATAAAAGTAAGAAACATATTTGTTATTGTAAGCTATTTAGATACTTAAATAATTTGTTATTGCAATATAACTTAGCTTTGGATAAAATATACTTTTATATTATTTTATGTATTATGTTTGAGAATAATTCATCTCAACCTGAATGATTATGTTGCATTTTCAATTCTGAAATATTTAGTCATTATCTTGTTTTGATATTGCTTCCATTTACTCTCAGGCCTCTTTTTCTGTCACTCAAATAAAATATGTTCACTTGCTTATTATATCCTCTTCATATTTTAGCCTCTTTCATCTCTTCCATATGGATAACTCTGTGTGTTACACTCTGACTAAATTCCTCCATCTGTCTGCTGGTTCTTCTTTGTCTTTTATCCCAACCTGCTCTCCATTATTTCATGACTATTTCCCTCTATGGACTTTCTACTTACTCTTAAAAACAAAATGAGCAAATAACAAAATTTCACTGCACGCATGTTTTTATAGACCATCTTAACGCGCCCTTTTCACTTGGGTTCTTTTATCTCAGCTCACTTGAAATATTCTTGTTTCATAATCTTCTTTAGTTATTTCCATTATCATGAAGTTAAAAGTCTTCTGTTTGTTAATTTCACTCATTTTTCTTCAAAAAGGGTCATTTTCACACATATAAGCAGTTTTGACAATAACCTCATCTTCAGTGGAATTCTCCCCTGTAAGAAAGGTCTGCATACCAAATTACTGTAATATTGTTTGATAATATTTTCACATTTCCATGTTCCAGGTGCTTAAGATATTCACGGATGTAGAATTAATTTCTAGAAAAAAATACCTGTGATCATAAATGTGGCTTCGAATTTTTGCCACAAAATTTTTCTTCACTTAGGTTCCCAAATACAGACAAGTATTATAGCCAAATTTCTATGGATGAAGTGTTTTTCTTAGACTTTTGGTTTTTGCTGAATAATACCTCTCCTAATACATGACTTTTCTACAGAGAGGTCAACCCTAACCCTACTATTACATGTTATATTAAATTGAAACGACCAAAACCCATCTCTGAAGAATTTTGTCTATTTTGGCAAATATTAAAAGCTAATTATAACCTACTGTCACTCCTGAAATCCTTAGAATCAATGTCATATAACCAGTTAACATATTCTCATCTAAGTATGTCAGTCCACACCTTCAAATAGCATTTTGTCTATGAATTGTAGTTTTAGCTCACTCCTTTTGGCTACAGTTTGTATAGCCATAAAGGTCAGTTAGTTCAGTCTGGGTATCACACATAAATATGGACAAATACCTTGTCCCATATAGACGGTAACATTTTGAAATCAGGGGTATTGTTTTGTGTTGGCTTTGAATCCACATGAACATGCATAATATTGACTAATATATAGTATTCTTGATTATTGGCAGATTTACTTGACAAGGAGTTCATCTGGCTTTTTCAAAATGTCTATTTAATAATAAATTATAAATTTGAAACATTCAAAGTTGAAGTTAAATTAATTAAAGGAAGAACTAATAACAAAAGTAATGAGCAAAAACAGATAAATGTGACTTATATTTTTATATAATATTTGCTGAGATATGTTCTTGCTTATATTAATGGCTCTGGTAAGGTATACTTGGTATACAATGAATTGAACATATTTGGTGTATAAATTTTCATAAATTTGGACATATGCACATACATATTAAAACATCACCACAGTTATAATAATAAACATCCAGCATCACTCAAAAATTTCTGTGTTCCTTGTGTGTATGCATGTGCGTGCGTGCGTGCGTGCGTGCGTGCGTGCGTGCGTGCGTGTGTGTGTGTGTGTGTGTGTGTGTGTGTCATCTTAACAAAATTTTCAAACTCAACTATATAATATTGATACTTTGTAGCACAGCAGATCTCCAAATCATGCTTAATGACTTGAACTTTTCAAATTAACTAATTTAGTTCTCTGACAGTTTAACTGTGTGTATGATGTGTTATTGTTGATGGTTAGTTACCCTCTGACCACATCCTATTTTACCTCCCTCCCATGCTCTCTAAGTCCTGCTTCTTTTCTATAAAAAATGTTTCCCACACTTATAACTGTCTGTCTGTCTGTCTGTCTGTCTGTCTGTCATCTATCTATCTATCTATCTATCTATCTATCTATCTATCATGATCCATTTATTTTTATTGACCCACTGACATGAATCTTTGTTTGCTACTATCTACTGGAGCCTGGTAGGATCATGAGTGGGTACATAACTGAAAGCAATGACTCCCCATTTTCCAGTAGCCAGTATGTCAGCAGATGGTGTTAGGTCACTTTGTGCCCTTCTCACCTCCATTTCTAACTGGTAGCAGGGCCATTCTTGTAACTTGGCGTCACTGCACACAGCTGCTGTGAGTTAATATAGCAATGTGATATCATGCCCAGAATATACCATTTTGCACCTCTTCTTCCTATCATCTGGCTCTTAAACATTTATTTTCTTCACCTCTCTTTTGTCTGTGTTCCCTGAGCCTTAAAGGGAACGTTATCCATGTTTAGGGTTGAACCCTTGGTTTTCATTTAAGTTTCTGAATACATTCTTTTCGCTTCTAAATATATAATAACTGTGCCTTGCCCTCTACCCTCTACACTAGCAACTACTTTCCCACTTTCTATTCTGTGAACTCAAATATTTTCAACAATAAGTAGAATAGTGCAGGGTTTGTCTCTATATTACTAGCTTACTTCACTTAGCATATGTGTATTCATTTTGTATTTTGTTTCAAATGATAATATATTTCTCTCTTTGAAGGCTGGACAATATTACACTGTGTTTGCAAACTGGATGTTCTTGATCCATTCATTTTGCAATTTTTTCCATTTTTAATTTTTTATTTCATTTTACATTTCAACCACAGTTCTCCCTCCCACCCCTTCTCACCTCCACCCTAGCCCACCCTCGGTCCCCTCCTCCTCAAGGGTATGGGCTCCCATGAGGAGTCAACATAGTCTGGCACATAATATTGGGGCAGGGCCTGGCCCCTTTCCCATGCATTAAGACTGAGTATGGTATCCCTCCATAGGGAATGGGCTCCAACAAGCTAGCTCATGAACTGGGAATATATTGTGGTCCAAGGGCCACTGAGCATGGCATCTCACCCTAACGAATGGGCTCCAACAAGCTTGCTCTTGTACAAGGTTTTGTATTGTGTTCTTACTGCCAGGGGCCCCTCTGATAGTTCAAGCTTCACAACTGTCTCCCTCATAAGGAGGGCCTAATTCTGCCCCTTGGAGTTGTAGGTCTAGAGTTCATGATCTTGGTTCAGATGTCTTTGTAGATTTCTCCATCATAATCTTGACGTCTCTTGATCATATGTTCCCTCCTTCTTCTCTTCGTCTGGATTCCGGGATCTCGTCCTGGTTCTTGGTTTTCTCGGATAACTCTGCCAAGACAAAAGGAAAGCATAAAAATCTCTTGAAGAACTCACTTAAGGAGCTGAAGAATGGCCCAGCACTTTAGGGCACTCGTCCCTTTTCCAGAGGACCTGAATTCATTTGGTTCCCATCATCCATGTCAGCTAGTTTATAAATTCAGGAAACTTCAGCTCCAGAGGATTTGACACCTCTGACTTCCACAGACACTTGAACTCATGTGCTCACATACCCACATGAAGACACACGCACCTACACATGATTAAAAATAACGGTGAGTCTTAAAATAAACTGATTTAATTTATCTGAATATATTCTCAGAAGTAGAATTATTGATGATCTTGTGGTTACATTTTAATTTTCAAAACTCTCCAGATTGTTTTCTATGATATTGACAACTTTATAAATTCTTACCAACTGTGTGCAAGGATCGCCTTTTCTCTTCATCTTCACAAAAATATGTCTCCTACTTTTTTGTTTTGATGTCTTGGTCTTGTTTATATGGTCCCAGATGCCATCTGCTGGCTTTGGTTTTTTGTTTGTTTGTTTTTGGATTTTTTTTTTCATTTTCATATCCCTGATGATCAGTGATGCTGTATATTTTCTTATATATCTGTTGGTCATTTGTGAGTCTTCTTTGGGGAAATATGTATTCAATATTTTTCCCATCAGGCTTCCATTTTCAATTATCCCATAGTGTTTTCCGATTTTTCCATTTGATTCATTGAGTTTTCAGAATTGTATTGTTTAATTTGCAAATATTGGTGATGACATTTTAAAAGTGTATTTTGTTGTTGATTTTGACTTTTATTCTATTGTGACTGAAAGGATACTTAAAATGATTTCAGTCATAATAAAAGAATTCATTTGTTGCCTCAAGTTTGATCTATTCTGAAGAATATTTCATATTTTCAAATATTTCATAATATTTCAAATATTTGAAAAATATTTTGTACACTTGAAAAGTATAAATTCTATGGCTATTGGATTGAGTATTCTGGTTATGTTTACTAATTTCTCTTGACCTATAAAGTTGTCAAACTTACTGATCCTTGCTGTCCTTCTGTCTGAATATCCTGTCCACTATTGAGAGTGCGATGGGAAGTCTGTTATTGTATCCTGACTATCCATTTCTGTGAAACTTTGCTTTACACACATAAGGGCTTTGATACTTAATACATATACATTCATAACTCATATTTTCTTGATGAATTGATCCTTTACCATTTAGAACATTTTTCTTAGTCTTTTAAACTTTTTGTCTTGAAGTCTATTTTGTGTTATTTTTTCATACAGTCTAATATTGCCATCACTGTATTCCTCTTTTGAAACTGGAATGGAATACCATTTCTGTAGCTCCACTTTTAACCTATGTGTGTTTTGAGTTTAACATGAATTTAATCTAGATAGAAAATGGTTGTGGGGGCACTTAAGAGATGGTGCAGGGACTGGAGAGATGGCTCAGACATTAAAGGCTAGGCTCACAGCCAAAAATATAAGAGATGGCTCAGCAGTTAAGAGTACTGGTTGTCTTTCCAGAGGATCTGAGTTCAATTCCCAGCACCTATAGGGCAGCTCAAAACTGTCTGTAATTCTAGTTCTAGAGGATTTGGTGTTCTCACATAGATGGAATACATGCAAGAAAAAACAATGCATATAAGAATAAATAAATTATTTTAAAAAGTAAATTGTAATGGGATCTTTACAAAAACAATTTATTTGCTTTATGTCTTTTAATTGGAGTTTTTAATCTTCTTATATTCAAAATTATTATTGATGAAAAACAACTTCCTAGTGAGATTTGCATGTTATTTCCATCTAGTAATTCTTGTATTCCTTTCCTTTCATGCTATTTTTTCAGTGATGTCTTGTATTTGAAGGCAGACTTTTCTTTGCTACCAGCCAGTTTCCAGATAACCATGCAGATATTTTATTAATTATACATGCTCAGCCAATAGCTCAGGCTTGTTACTAGCTAACTCTTACAGTATAAATTAACACATATTTATCTATGATCTGCCATGGGGCTCAGTACCTTTTCTCAGTATGGCAAGCTCATCTCCTTCTTCCTCTACATCTTCTCAAGATTCCCAAGACTTCTCCTCTTTTTCTCCATGGTCTCTTTTTGTCTGCTAGTCTCACCTAATCACTACCTGCCCAGCTATTGGCCAGTCAGTTTCTCCATTAACCCACTCACAGAGACATATACTCACACAGTATAAAGAAATAGTCCAGTATTAGTAAGCCTTAATTCATTTTTTCTTTTATGTATGTTGTACATTGATTTCTTTGTGGTTATTAGGCTTATTTAAAAACATTCCAAAGTTGTAATACAATATTTTTAATTGATAACAACTGTGGTTGTTTGAATGAGAATGGCCCCCAAGGCTCATATGTTTGAATATTTTGTCCCCTGTTAATGAAACTGTTTGGGAAAGGTTTAGGACTATAATCTTTTTGGAGGAGGTGTGTCACTGAAGGCTAACTTTGAGGTTAAAAAGGCTCATAGCATTCCTAGTGTTCACTCTCTGCTTCCTGCTTATGAATGGATCAAGATGTGAGTGATCCTAGCTGTTTCTGCTGCCATACCTTTGCCATATCATCATGAACTCTAACTCTCTGAAACCATAAACCAATTAGACCCTTTCTTTTATGAGTTGCTTTGGGCATGGCATTTTGTCACAGCAATAGAAAAATAACTAATTTAATAACTTCAATACATACACAAACTCTAGATTTTTGGGTTCTCTCCTCCCTAACACTGATGTTATCATATGTAACTTTTATACTGTGTATCCAATAACTAGTGTTTGTAGTCAGTCTTAATACTTTTGTATATTAATAATAAGATTAAAATTAAAAGTTACTTACATACTTCCAGTATGTTATAATAATTCATATTTATCTACAGATTAACTCTGACCACTTATGTTTGTAGTTACATATGCTTTTGTTTTGGTCAGAGTCTGTTTTATTTGAACTGCTCACTCAAACATTGAGTGACTTGTTAGACCAAGTTCATGAATTCAGCATTTTATGCTTTTTAAAAAGCACGTCTTTATTTTTAAAATATAGTTTTGTTGAGTATAATATTCCTGACCAATATATATATTCTGTCAACTCTTTAAATAGATCATATTCTTTCTGGGAAGTTCTGAAAAACCAGTGGACAGTCAAATAGTACTCTTTATGCAAGAACTTGCTTTCCTCTTGCTGTCTTTAAACTATCTTTTCTACTAACTTAACCACATGACTATAATGAATCCCTGATTTATGATTTACTTTATTCCATTAAGTTTTCCTTCTATCTCTTCAAACTTTTAAGGGAAAATTATATTGGATTATATAATTTCAGAGGATTCTTAACTCAGAAACAGAAAAATAAGTTTGTATCTTTCTACAAGATCAGAGTTAATTGAATAACAAAATTTCACAAGATACAGTGGACTCATTGAAACAATTTCCCAAGTAGTCTCATTTTCCTTGACAGTCCTGGCTGAGTTAAGAAATAATGAGTTTTTTCCTTTCTTTTGTTTGTTGTTATTTTAGGCTTTTCCTAACTACTGACATTAATTCTTGGACTTTTCTCACATACCACACAGTTAATGTATATATATATATATTATATATATATATATATATATTATATATATAATATATATGCATATATACAAGATACAGGATGGTTATGAAGCGATTAAATAGACCACAGGAGAACTCAAAGAGGTATTAGGCTATAACTGGAAGACTGATTGAGATGCAAATAATGCAAATAGAATTTTGGTGGCTACTCTTCCAGAGGTCCTGAGTTCAACTCCCAGCAACCACATGGTGGCTCACAACCATCTGTAATGAGATCTGTTGCCCTCTTCTGGTGTGCAGGCATACATTCAGGCAGAAGATGGGATACATAACAAATAAATAAATAAATAAATCTAAAAAAAATAATTTTGGTAGGAACAGGATAATGGAATGCAGTCCATTATCCAGCACCTAACATTCTCATATATTACACACACGCACACACACACACACACACACACACACACACACACACACCACGAGAGCAATCTCTTTTAGTGCTGAGATTGTCTGTTATCATGAGGAAACTGATAGACAAAAAGAACTGTTCTTCTTATCCCTTTTAATGCATCTGCCGGTGTGTGTGTGTTGTGTGTGTGTGTGTGTGTGTGTGTGTGTGTGTGTGTGTGTGTGTGTAATATATGAGCATGTTAGGTGCATTGCATGTATACATTCATGTCCATGGCAGAGCAGAGGAGATTATCTGGTGTCCTGCTCTATTGGTTTTGTTTTTACCCCTCAAGATAGGGTCTCTAACTGAAGCTAGGCCATCCCCCAGCATTTTAAGTCGGGGTTTGATATTTGAACTCATGTCTCCATTCTTGGGCATTCATACTCTCATCCATTCATCTTTCTTCCTTATACTCTGGTTTCAGTTTTGTGTTTTGGGGGATATTGCTGCCAATTTTATTTTTTGGATTCTGAACCTCCCATATATGTTTTCCGTTTTATATATGCTGTTATATCAGTGTTCTTCTTGTACAGAAAATGTCTGGATTTCTATTCCATCCATTTGCTGATATTATCTCTTATATTCTTAGTGAAAGATTTTTCATTTGCGGATGTTTAGTCTTTATTCAAGCAGTTTAGACTTGAGATCAGTAACTTTCAAAATAAAGACATGCTTATGCACTTACTTGACTTAATTGTTTCATTTATAAAAATTATGCTCAAACTAAAAGGACATTTTTGTCAGTGTCCTTTTCCTTCCAATACTTAACTTATTGAAGAGGAATAAATATTAATATTATTTCTTAGGGTTAAATAAGAAGTTTTTGGTGCTCTTATAGAAGACTAAATGTGAATTATCCTTAAAACAATAAGGATATTGCATATAAGAGTGTTCCATAATTGATTTATGTCAAAGCTAAGAACTTACGGGCCCAAAAACAAATACACATTTCTCTGAGGAATCCATACTTCCCAGTATGAGAAACAGGCTCTTAAGTGTTGATTCCTATGAAAAGCATCCCATTATAATACTTTGTAAAATGTTATACAGCTGGACTTGGCTGGGTTTCATTCCTGTAGCAGTTTAAGGCAGTTATTGTTAGAAATTATGATGCTTTTGTTCTACTTAATGGTAATTGTATGCAAATTTTAGAATCTGCCACAGGCTTGCTATTTGTGGTGAAACTGAGGGCGTAGTTCCTTTTCTTGTACTTTTCAGGAAAATGGCCAATATCAGGAGTCACTGGCTGTCTCAGAATTGCAGCTGTGGTTGCCTACTCAAATTACTAGGAAATTGGAGACGAGTTTGTAGCAAACTCGAAAATTATTGTACAGCAATGTCCAGTTGCTTAGAAACACAGCTAATGCATAAAGACAGTGAGAACAAAGATGAAGTAAAAGTAGGGGAAAAATAGGGAAAATTTTCAATTATCTAACTAATAACTCATATCATCCTAAATAAAAGGAAGAAAGGAAGGAAGAAAGAAAGAGAGAGAGAGAGAGAGAGAGAGAGAGAGAGAGAAAGATAGAAAGATAGAAAGAAAGAAAGAAAGAAAGAAAAAGAAAGGAAAAAAGAAAGAAAGAAAATAATCCATCCTGTTTTGAGTTTCTCTTCCAATTATGGCAATTGTCCACTCTCCCTTCTTTTTTTTAATATTAATCTTTTTGTAGGTGAGTGTTTATTTTCTTATATGGATGAAGTTTGAGATAAATTTTCAAGCTGAAGGAAAAGACATATATTGTCCCAAGCAAGGCACTTCAATATGAGTAGAAGCACATAATGGAAATGGAGTAAACATAGTCCTACAGAACTGCCAACCAATTGAGCTAAATGATGCCTAAGAAATAAAAGCTTATAAATAATAGGAGATTGCATCCTACTTCACATCACAACTTCCTCATAAATTAACCTGCTTGTGTACAACAACCTGTATGTATATAGTAGATTTCATAATATGACACTTGTTAAAAGTTTGTGTGTTATCTGCTAAATTGTGTTCTCCTATATGGACACTTGACTACTGTAAATGCATTCTGAGTGTTCTGTGAACCCTTCAATAAGATGCTCTAAAATAAAATAAAAAATAAACCTACCTTTATTCTAAAGTTGTTCATATGATCATTTATTTTATGCTGAGACCTAATAGTCAACTTAATAATTGACTAATAATTTAAAGAAACTCTCATGAAAATATGGCATGTCTGTCTATATCACATGATGCTGTCTTTCCCAGTGCCATCCACCTACTACATTTTCCTGAAGGTTTCCATGGTCAGATATTAGTACCAGTCTCCCATCTGTTACTAACACTAAAGTCTTCCTAATTGTGTACATACTGATATTTTTCCCCATATAACAGATTGCCCTAGGTTTGGAAGCCACAGAGGAGCACTGAAGAATCATGGTGAGTTTCCAGAAAGTGCATCAAACCCATTTTGTTGTTGTTGTTTATAATCCTTCCATTACATCCTATATGGATTAATTAAATCCCCTCTCTCCCCACACACATAAATTTAAAAGAACTGATTGTTTATATTTTCAGTACATAAGATATAAAAAGTAATCTAGCTTCTTTTTATCTAAATATCTCTACAATGAACAGATACAATGAACAGTTAGGGCAAGTTGGTGCTATAGTCTTGCTAAGTCTGGTAAAGTTGCTTGCCGCCAAACCTGAGGAACTGAGTTTCATACACAGTGAACAGAAGAAGCAACTCCTGTAGGTAGATTGTCTCCTGACTTCCACGTGTTCTCTCTCTCTCTCTCTCTCTCTCTCTCTCTCTCTCTCTCTCTCTCTCTCTCTGTGTGTGTGTGTGTGTGTGTGTGTATGTATGTATGTGTGTCGCTCTTTCTCTCTCACATACATGCACACAGAATTTCAAAAACAAAAAATATCTTTCATAACAGGACATTTTTGTATACAGTAATTTGGTTGGAAAGGGAAGGAAGTTGAGACAGTTTCTTATCCCAGCTGGCTTCAAACTCACTATATAGCCAAATATGACCTTGAACTTCTGAACCTCCTGACTTTACCTCTCAAGGGCTAGGATCACAGGTTGATGACACCATGGCTGGTTTATCTGAGGCAATTTTTAAGCAAACCTATTACCTTAAAAGAGTCTTGAAAATAATAATGGCATTACATTGATTTGGCATGTTATTTAATTTGAATATTTATAAGGATCTCCTAAGAAGAAACCAAAACTCTGCCCAAGAAAGTCTCTCAAATATACTGCAAATGCTTGCATGAAAAGACCTATAAAATATTTTACTTGGACTTAAAAATAATAAGTGCTTTACAAAATGCCTGTCAGCAAATGTATTTTTTCATGAATGATTAAATGAATAGAAAGGACATTATTATAGCATTGAGTTAGTAGATAAATAGTCTGGTAATTTACAATAAAAGTCTTCCTGGCATATGGTATCAAGATTTCTTAACTGCCTTTAGTGTGTGAATCATATTAGTCAATGATATTTCAGCATTAATTAGGCAAAAATGAAAATTTTCATAGTGTTATCCTAGAGAACTGGATATCAAAATTTTACTTGTTCAGAAAACAACTGTGGTGCCATTGAAACTAGCATAAGTCTGAGCCAAAGTGTTGAGCCAGCAGATGTCAGAGGTTTGAGTTCCACCATCACAGACAGCATATTAGTGTAGTAGAGAGGAAAATGAAACCCACAATTAATGCCGGCCTCATGGTTGATTGATGAAACTGGAAAATTCAAAACACTGAAATAAAGCCGTGGGGTAGAAAGAGGGAAGTGAGAAAGAGAGACAAATTGAGAGTGTTCATGAAATTAATAGATTCAATAAAACTAGTTTTCTTTTACTACAATTTCTGCCAGGTTTCAGCCATTACCAAGAGAAAAAAAAAAAGAAAATGCTTGGTTTGAATGATTAAAAGTGCTGATAAGTTATCTGTTCTGACCAACAATATTCCATTTTTGTGTTTCAACCATTCCCAAAGCACCAAATTCAGTATCACTCTTACAATGATGTTCCCAGGCTCCTGCTTCCTGTTGCTCATAAAATGTAGGTTGTGATTATTTTTGTTTCTTCTTTATTAGCCTACTACAATTCAGCTGAGGGTTTGGGTCTTCAAAGCTCTTCTGAAAGTGGAGAGGGAGGAGCTCTCTTCAGACAAACACAGGAAAGGCTGCTGGTCCTGCACAAGACTCAGAAGCAGAATACATGTCTTGATACCTTTCTTATCACTATGACATCATTCAAGGAGCCTGTAGCACAGAGTTAATGCTGGGAACAGCAACAGCAACAAAACAACTGAACAAAAAGTCGTCAAAAGAATCAGAAATACCTGGTTAGTCACAAGAGAGGGAACACAAAATCCTATTTCCTAATAATAACAATAAATTACAATACTGGGAACCTTTGTGAGATCTAACGTGAGAAAGTGAAGAGGTGAAGAGAGACAGAGAAGATGTGTATGAGAGATTGTGTGTGTGTGTGTGTGTGTGTGTGAGAGAGAGAGAGAGAGAGAGAGAGAGAGAGAGAGAGAGAGAGATCCGAGGAAGTAGGAGATGGAGAGGAATAGGAATACAAAAAGAATAAGATGCTGAAGGAAGGCAGAGCACTGAGTCCAAGTCAACTTTCCTTCCTCTCCATTGTCCTTTTCAGTGAGGACTAAGTCATTGAAGTAATAAAATAAAAGTCTGGCCGGAGTCTCATCATGTTTGTCATCTCTCTTGATCCCTGTGTGCATTTAGCTCCCTCTGATGGACCGCTGTTTACACACAGTGATATTTGCTCCTTGAGGAAACTGCCAAACACATTTCCTTCTCAATATTTTGCCATCAAGAAGACAGGAATGTTCTTGTCATATTATTTCAGCGTTTGTAAAAATGCCGTAAGTGGTTAGAAAAAAGGATGAATTTTTTGACAATTTTGGTAGATAACTTTAAGTATTTCATATCTTTATCACTCTGATTTTCTCACATAAAATATTCAAAACACCAACCTAGTTAAGGGAAGAATTTGGAAATCAGAATTTTATATGAATGTAATCTCAATGATCATGATTCTTAATTGTAGTATAATAAACTCTGCCTTCTAAGACAAATTTCCCAATAGTTTATTTTGTGGACTAATTTTGGAAATTAAAAGTTAAGAGTGCACAATGCAATCATCTATGAACTTGACTATATGCTACATGAGAGATTGGAGATTGGAAGCCTGTTGACTGACATGGGATATCTCTTAATATGTTTTTTTTCTAATACACTCATACTGGTAAAAATCTAAAAAGCCTAACTTTCAATTTTCCTAGTTAGTCATTCATTCATTGAGTTTTATTCAAACAACACCTAAAAGAATAGACTCTCTGCAGCATTGGGTGCAAAGCAGACTACACAATGGCTTGGTTCTCACTGTGTTTAACTTTGTCCTTTGCTTCTGTTACAGGGAACACTCAGTGCTAGAACTGCAGTGTTGGTTAGAGAGACTTCAGAGATTAGAATTGATCCAGGGTCATGGAATAACTCAGATTCAATAGCACATTAGACTCTCATGAGTTGTCTAGAATAGGGAAAAAAAGGGTGGATTAATTCTCCTCCTTTCTCAACATCCCTAAGTTTCCACTGAGAATAACCGTGCCTTAATATATACTAACACTTTTTTTTACATCCCCTTGACAAAACCCTGTAATTTCAAATTAGTGGTACTTTCCAAAGGATTGGGGTGAATGCTCTTATGTATAAATGTCTGGGTTTAAGGAGGAAGGCACTAGAGCAGAAAGGGTGGCAGATGAAAGCAATGTCTAAGGCTTTATATGAAATCAAGGTTTGCATTTTTCTTCTGTAATATTTCTTCAGTACTATCCATGGCGTAATAAAAATGAAAGACCTACACAGTTATTGCCTATGTTACTTACATGCCATAAGGAAAAGGGGATTTTCAGGTTGATTTACTAAATGATATTCATCACATAAAATGGACATAACATCATGAATCCAAGTGGGTAGAAAATGATTCAGGTCTATGCTGGCTCTGTAATGAGGTACTTTTGTGTTGTTCAGTAACCAAGGATTCAAACTCTTCATTCCTCTTCTTCTGGGATCCATTACATGGGCAATTACTTCATATCTCTGCAATGACAGAGCTTATTTTACTTTACATAGTTCTTTATATTCACTTAAAGTCATTTCCAAGTCTCAGTAATGTCCTATGTCTAACACTTTAATAATATGCATTTTGCTGTTTTGCTTTATTGATTTCTTGCATTAAGACAGGATCTCATTGTGTAGCAGAGGCTGGCCTTTAGCTCTGTGATTCACTCCTCCAGCCCCCCATGTACTGGGATTACAAGCATGTGATATCATGCCTTGCACCCATAATAATTTAGAGTGGTTTGAAGCTACCAATTCTCTATTTTCATGGGGAAGAGTAGTTTCTTCATCCATGTAAAGTGCACCCACATGGTGAATCAGTAAACTAAGCATTGAGAGTAGATCAGTGAGATGTCAACCTTCACTCAAAAAGTTGTGTCATTCTCTAGCTAAGAGAGATAACAGGACATTAATGTAAGGTTTAAAATTCCTGTTCAGCATGTGAATGCTTCCTTGGAAGCAAAAGACAAAATAGTCTGATTCTGGACTGAAACTTAAAATTGAAAAAAAGATTTTTTGAAATGGTCTTCAATACAAAATACAGTTAAGTAGGTGCCAAAAAGCCCTATAACTTAGTAGAAATAACCTACTTGTTTGTTTTCTTGTCGATGGATTATTGACACTTAACTGTTGAGAAAGTTTTCATGCCTGTGATGTAGATGCTCATTCACTGTTGCTTAGCTTGAATTCTGATATTTGTTTCTACATCTAGCTACACGAAATTATAACAGAGAGTATGAAAGTGGCAATGTAGAATTTTTCAAATGTATTTTGACACCACATGTACGTGTAAAAAAGGTTCTAACAGATTTTCCTTTTGAATCTTGTTAAGATTTCAAAACTTGCATACAAAAAGATACTCAGTTTCACAGAGTGGTCGACACACCTTTCTTTTACACTGAAGTATGACATTCTTCAGACTTGCTTGCATGTCCTCTCTTTTGTCCTGCAAAGGCCTTCTGCAGTATCTGTGTTACCTCTATGTTCATGTTCCTAATTTAAAAATGAATGGTTTTGTTTCTGGATCCATCATACATGATGTAACTAGTGATCATTGAACTTCATTATGTGTGCTGTGCAGGGTACAGGAGTATATTTTATCTGATATGATTTATTTAGTGTCTACTTTATGAATAGTCTGTTTCTGGAGGAACAAAATGTAGATGTAAAATGTAAATGATCTCCAAAGTGAAAGCAGATTTTGATCTAAATGAGAAGATACATTTTTTGATTTTTTCTTGTTATAACAAACATAAGTTATGCTGCTTTTTATCACACTGATGATAGAAGAGAAAGAGTAAGAGAAAAATCCTGTACTTGACAGAAAAACAAAATGCATCTTCCAAGAGCATTCATTCCCTGAGCAGTTCTGGTGGTGTCTGTATCCTTCCTAGGTAACTGGCATTACTCAAGGTTTGAAAAATGGCATATTCATGAGCTAAATGCCTTTTTAACCTTAAAACATCATCAAAGTTCCTACAAAACAAAAGCAGGGCCTGGGTCTCATGGTCCCGCTGCCAAACTAAAAGAAGAACCTGGTGCTCAGTGGTTTCAAATATAGTTTTCCCAGTTAATTACCACTTACATGGGACAGTGTAATTCATGTTTTCTTACATTCAGCTGCATTCCAAGGCATTTCATAAGCATTTCCTGAGCTCACTTTCCCATCATCAGTCTGAAGGCATGAAGCAAGAGTGAAATTTTGATGAATATGCTAATATTCGGAATATTGGAATGTACATGATGAATATTTTCATGGGAAAGTAAGAACAGATTCCGAGCGGTGGGGATGGAAATAATTTCTTCAAGGGCTCTTATCTGTTGCTGACCCTGGGTTTGATGTATACTTATGCCAGCAGAATTACCTGTCATCTTTTCTTCTAAAATTATTACATGAATTTATTTGTGGAAAGGGGGGTTGCCATGATACATTTGTGGGGATCAGAGAACAACTCCAATGTAGGGGAAGCTGTAGCCACGCCTTCTTAGGGGCTGGCTACAGGAGTACCTGAGGGCTTGTGAGGGCATGGTCAGAGTGAGTAGGGGGACTGCGTTTTCGGTTTCGGTTTCTCTTTGCTTCTTGCTGTACAGACTACCACCGGCTGGCTGGTCCGCTCTGTAAGTAAGGCTTTTCCCTATTAAATACCCTTATATTTCTACCTGACTCCGTATTGGTAATTACCTACTATATCTGGTTGTCAGAAGCGGGATATTGGAAACCCACACCCCATTTGGGACAGGCTGTGGGTTCCATCGGGCCCGCCGCCTAGGCCGGGAAAGTGCCCTCTCTCCACAGGCGTTCCCGGCTAGCAGCCGACCCACGGCAGCTGAGCTGCTCAGAGCCATCCACCCAGTTTCTAGCTGCCTAGAGGTGAGTAAGTTTCGGCTTTCAGCCGAGGCTTCCCCTTGCTGCAGAACGGGAAAGCCAAAGCTGAAAAGCCATATACTCTCTAAGATAAGCGCAGCCACTTTTGTGACCTCTCTCCACTGCTGACCGACTGCTGCCAAACGCCTCGGAATAACTGAAGGCCTGTGCTACCTGCTGGTCAAATATATTCACTGCATCTGGAGTAGAAATCAGGTAAAATCATGGCGGAATATTTATCATTTGCTAAAATTGGTAATGTTTTTGCTTATTACGTGAATTCACTGTTTGAGGAGGATGCTAATTTGCCAATTATTGGCCTATATGCTGTCATGGCAGTTAGCTTGCTGGTACAAATAGTATTACTAGCCAGAGGACTCAGGAATAGAGATAAGGATAACCTCACCACCTGCTTACAGGAAATAACAGCTTTACGATTAGGTCAGACCACAATTGTGCAGCAAATGGAACAGAAATTGGATGATAAGCTTGGCTCTGTGTCCAATACACTAAAGACAGAGCTGTCTGATGAGATACAGCGTATTTATGATAAGATAAACACAGAGAGATCCTCCATGTCTGAGGCCTTAGAGGCTAGGCTGTCAGAAGACCATGACCAGCTAAAGAATATCTGTAGCCAGCTAGAAACTCAGATAGGCAATGTTACTCATCAACTAGATGCAACGGTGCAAAATACCCAGCATAGGGTTGAAGAATTGGACAATGCCATTCAATCAGTTATTGAAGCATCCAAGGTAGCAGATCAGAAATTTGAGTCTAGATTTGAATGTTTGGAAGATAATTTACAGTACAGGGCTGACAGATTACATAGGTCCATACGGTCGATTGCTGAGGACTCAAAATCAGCAAATCATGACCTGGAATCTAGACTCCAATACCTAGAAGGCAGTTTCCATGCCATCCAGATGCTGTCTAAGGATGATCGTATGAAAGACCTAGAAAAACGTGTAGATGAGCAGTTAGAGCAATTTACAGATTCACTAACGTGCTTGGAATCTTTTATGATTAAGGAGATTGAAACTTTTCAAAAGGATATCATTGCTAGGCTTAAAGATCAGTGGGATGCCTCAGAAGCAGAATCACTCCAATCCCAGGCACCTACTCCACCCAGGTATCGTGACTATTCTTCTAAGGTTGTTACTCGTACACCATTAGTGTACCCAGCTACCATGGTAGAAAAGCCAGCTTCTAAGAAACACCCTCATGGACGAATGGTTTATGAATGGCAACCTATACAGCCGAAGGATCTTAAGAATATTAAAGAATCAGTTGTCTCATATGGTCTCCATAGCCCATACGTAAAACAGCTATTACATTCATGGGCAACCTTTAACAGGGTGACACCCACAGATTGGGAACTATTGGTAACAGCTGTACTTGAGAATTCATGCCAAATCCAGTGGAAGGCATTGGTAAGGGAAGAGGCAAAGCTCCTTGAACGTCAGGGCATAAAGGAAGGTTTTGAAGCCCCTCTAGATAAGCTTCTTGGTCAGGGTATTTATGCTGACCCACAGGTTCAGGCTGAATATGATGACGATATACTGTCTCTTTGCAGGAAAGCAGCATTAAATGCCTGGGATAAGGTTCGTGAGCCAGGAGAACGTCTAGAAGCTTATACCAGAATAGAACAGGGACCTACAGAACAGTTCCAGGACTTCTTACAAAGGTTAACTAGGGCAGTAGAATTACAGGTAACAGATCCAGAAACAAGACAATCAATTATATATACAATAGCTTATGAAAATGCAAACCCTATATGCAAAAGAATACTTTTGCCTTTAAAGATCAGATCAGCTCCGTTAGAAGAATGGGTTTTGTATGCAGCCAACATTGACTATAATGTGCAAGATACTGGAGCTTGGGTAGGAGAAGCCATCTCCAAAGGTTTAAAACGGCAACAGGAAATTAAAAGTTCTAGAGGTGAGGATGTAAGGGCTTGGCAAGGAGAAGCACCTTACAGAGGTCAACATAGGTACCAAGAGGCTAGAGGTTACTACTACTATGAACCAGAACCTTGGGGAGGAAGAGCCTTCCCCTTGAGACCATGAAGGCGCCAGGAACCTAGATGTTTCAACTGTGGTAAAATGGGACATACTAAGAGAAATTGTAGACAAATGAATTCTAACAATGCCTCATATGGAAGGCCACTGCCTTCTGGATTGTGTAGAAGATGTGGTAAGGGCAGACACTGGACCAATGAATGTAGATCGACCAGGGACATACAAGGAAACCCCTTAAGGTCGGGAAACCCCGAGGGGGGCCTCAAGAAGTCCCCCACATCGAGAAAGGTCAGGTCATTCCCAATAGCAGTGGAAGACAATCTCTCACAGGAACAATAGATAGTTCTTTGCATATTGTGAAAAAAGATATTGCTCTAGATGGTAGTTTGAATAGTGATGAAGAATCAAGTGTGAATGGACAAAATGAGAAACGCATATTTTGGCAAGCTTCTATTAATGATAAAAGGCCTCAGTTAAAAGTTAAAATTAATAATAAAGTTATTTCTGGCTTAGTGGACACTGGGGCAGATGTAACTATTATTACTCAAAAGTCTTGGCCTCAGAAATGGCCTCTTAGAGAGGCAAATGTACAATTTTTAGGAATTGGAACTCTATCTACAGTTCGACAGAGTGTTAACTCAGTGGTCTGCATTGGACCGGAAGGACAGAAAGGGATACTGAAACAATATGTGCAGATATAGCTATAAATCTCTGGGGTCGTGATCTCTTACAGCAATGGAATACTCAGATTAATATTCCTCCAGTGTCAGATACAAATTATGAAAAAGATCTGGTAAGACGCTATGGAAAACGGTTACCAACCATCCATGCTGTACAGAAACTAGGTACAAATGATGGACCTTCAGAGGAGCCAAAGGCCCTGCCATTGAAGTGGCTTACAGATGAACCAGTTTGGGTAGGACAATGGCCTATGACCTCTGAGAAGCTAGAGGCTTTAGAAAAGTTAGTACAGGAACAGCTAGATGCTGGACACATAGAGGAATCTACCAGTCCTTGGAATTCTCCTGTATTTGTCATCAAAAAGAAGTCAGGTAAGTGGAGAATGCTGACAGACCTGAGAGCTATAAATAAGGTAATTCAACCAATGGGCTCTCTGCAACCTGGAATGCCATTACCTTCCTTAATACCTAAAGGATGGCCTATCATAGTCATTGATCTAAAAGACTGTTTTTTCACAATACCGTTACAGGAAAATGATAGAGAAAAATTTGCATTTACTGTACCAACTCTTAATAATTCACAGCCAGTTAGGAGATATCAATGGAGGGTTTTGCCACAAGGAATGCTAAATAGCCCTACTTTGTGTCAACACTTTGTACAGCAACCTTTGGGAATAATTCGTAAGAAATTTCCACAATCTCTTGTTTATCATTACATGGATGATATTCTTTTATCAGATTCTAATAAGGAAACTTTGGAACGTATGTTTGAAATGGTGAAGGAAGTTCTGCCTCGTTGGGGATTACAGATTGCACCAGAAAAGATACAAAGAGGAAATTCTATTAACTATTTAGGTTACAAGATAGACTTACAGAGAATCAGACCTCAAAAGGTACAAATTAGGAGAGATCGGTATCAAACTCTTAATTCTCTTCAGAAATTATTAGGGGAAATTTCTCAATTACAGACAATTATTGGTGTAGAAGGACATGACTTAAAGCATTTAAAAATGGCCCTTAAAGGTGATAAGGACCTAAACAGTCCTAGAATATTATCTGATGAGGCAGAAAAAGAGTTACAATGGGTAGAAAACAGAATATTGAATGCACATGTAGATCGGATAAACCTTAATTTAGACTGTATTCTGGTTATCTTGCCATCCAGAGAATACCCTTCTGGAATTCTGATGCAGAGGGAAGACACTATATTGGAATGGATATTTCTGCCACATAAACAGAATAAAAAGTTAAAGACATATATAGAAAAGATTTCTGATTTGATTTTAAAGGGTAAATTAAGACTTCGCCAGCTGACTGGAAAAGATCCAGCAGAAATTATAGTACCTTTAACTAATGAAGAAATTTCTTCCTTATGGAAAGATAATGAATATTGGCAAATAGCTCTTACTGACTTTTTGGGAACAATTAGCAACAACTATCCCAAGACGGACAGAATTAAATTCATAAAAAAGACAGTCTGGATTCTTCCACGTATTGTAAGACAAACTCCCATTTCTGGAGTTCTTACCTTCTACACTGATGCCAACAAATCAGGTAAGGCAGGTTATAAAGCAGGTGAGGTAAGTAAAGTAGTTCAAAGTCCATATACATCTGTACAGAAGGCAGAATTATATGCAATTCTCATGGTACTTAAGGATTTTACAGAACCTCTTAATATAGTTACTGATTCTCAGTATGCAGAGAGAGTCGTGTTACATATTGAGACTGCAGAATTTGTTCCTGATAATACAGAATTAACTTCTCTGTTTTTACAATTACAGGAAACTATCAGAAACAGAAGTAATCCTATGTATATTACACATATCAGATCCCATACGGGTCTGCCTGGCCCACTAGCACAAGGCAATGATGAGATTGATCGTTTATTAATTGGAAGTGTGCTAGAAGCCTCAGAATTTCATAAGAAACATCATGTAAATAGCAAAGGTTTGAAAAAGGACTTCTCTATCACTTGGCAACAAGCCAAGGAGATAGTGAAAAACTGTCCTACTTGTTCCTTTTATAATCAAACTCCATTGCCAGCAGGTTGTAATCCTAAGGGCATTCGGAGAAATGAGGTTTGGCAGATGGATGTCTTTCACTTTGCAGAGTTTGGAAATTTGAAATATGTGCATCATACCATAGACACATTCTCAGGGTTCCAATGGGCTACTGCTCTTAACTCTGAAAAAGCTGATTCTGTTATTATACACCTGCTAGAGGTGATGGCAGTTATGGGTATACCTGCACAAATAAAAACTGACAATGCTCCAGCATATGTCTCTACGAAATTGGAACAATTTTTCAAATATTATAACATAAAGCATGTTACTGGTATACCACACAATCCTACAGGACAAGCAGTGGTTGAGCGATCTAATAGAACACTTAAGGAGATGCTCAACAAACAAGCTTGGAAGACTAAACCCCCCAAACATAGGTTGCATAATGCTTTATTAACACTAAACTTTCTTAATGCCAATGAAAAAGGACAAACAGCTGCAGAAAGACACTGGACTATGGAAAAAACTGCTGAACTCAATCAGCCAGTATACTTCAAAGATGTACTAACCTCTGCATGGAAACCAGGACATGTATTACGTTGGGGTAGGGGTTTTGCATTGGTTTCTACAGGAGAAGAAAAACTTTGGATACCATCAAAGTTGATCAAGATTCGACTGGAAAAGGAAAAACCTCTCAATGAGGACAAATGACAGGTATTCTACTAAGGTATATCTTATAAACTAAATAGAAACCTCCCAAAGGAAAGGGAAGTGTTTTGCTTTTATCTTCACAGGAAAACTCATCTTCAGAAGGCAAAGGACACTGCATGGGTAGATACTTAAGAAGACAAGGTAGCTATAACCATCAAATAGAAGGAATGTGCCATACGGTAAACTTTACAGCTGTCTCTCAAAAAACTCTTTATTTCCTAGTCCCTATTCAATTAAACCAATGCTGGATTTAGAGGTGGATTTGGCTTTCCTCCTCTAAAATCCAAGCACATTATTTAACTAAGCTTTAGTGTTTCTGTGTTGTATCAAGAAGCCAATTGATGTAATACAGAATAAAAGAAGAATTTGGGGACTGTCTTTGTCTTTTCTTGGATCTTTCTCTCATAATTGTTATGCTCTCATGGTTGCATTCCCTAGCATGTGTACATACACAAGCAAACATTTCTCTGCTAACTGTTTATGTTTGAGTCCCACACAGCCAATGAAGACCTGCCTGACAGCAATCCCTGGACACCCTGGAAAGAAAATGGGCCACATCTCCTCGACTGCACTGGATCCAACTTGCTCCATTTCAACTGACACTCCGGCCAGAGGTTCGGGTACTGACTTCAATCAAGTTGAGGATTTCAAGCGAGATCTTCAATCAAGTGAATCCCATCTAACATGGACTGGATACTAACATTTTCTTTCTACAGGACCCCACATGACTATCATCGTCCCATTTCAGCAGGAAGTAACTTGGAAAATGCTACGCCCCCTTTCCCCATTGTTGTCACTTAGGATAGTGTATATACCTTGTTAGGAATAGCTTCCTATTGTTTATGGTTCGGTTTGGAAGGAGGTGTTCAGGCTTGGACACCTCTTTCAGATGACTTTAGGGTTTAGTTAAAATAGATAGTTATCTTCTTATATTTTACCTTTATACTGTTAAGTTTTAATCCTCTTTTAGACTAAAAGGGGAATTGTAGGGGAAGCTGTAGCCACGCCTTCTTAGGGGCTGGCTACAGGAGTACCTGAGGGCTTGTGAGGGCGTGGTCAGAGTGAGTAGGGGGACTGCGTTTTCGGTTTCGGTTTCTCTTTGCTTCTTGCTGTACAGACTACCACCGGCTGGCTGGTCCGCTCTGTAAGTAAGGCTTTTCCCTATTAAATACCCTTATATTTCTACCTGACTCCGTATTGGTAATTACCTACTATACTCCAAAGTCAGTTTTCTTCTTCCAAAATATTTTTTTGGGGAGCTGAATGCAGGTTGTCAGGCTTGGGGAACTATCTCATGAGCTCCTCGCCTTCTTTTGGCATTATCTCGAGTATCATGCTATCACTGACTCTCACCCCTATCTCTCATTGGAAATCAGATTGCTGTTTCCAAATCTGTTTTACACCAAACTAGAAATTTGCACACTGGCTGGCTGATATGGATGACTCAGAATTTAGATATTTTTTTCTGCTACTCTTTATCTCTTTTGAAATCATAAGCTGAAAAACCATTTTGTATTTTTTATTTCCCATCTGCAATGAGCTGCTTTTCCAACCTGCCTTTCAGAACTAAACTTTGAAGAAAAGAACACTTCAAGAAATGGGTGATAAATTATCTTTTCACAATTCATCTTACCCTACTCCCAGCATAATTAAAATTTATTAACTATTTGATCAAAATATCCTTCAAGCTTAGAGTTCAACAACTCCCCGAGACATAATGCCCATTTCTATGATTCTAAACTTCAGTTATGTGGAGGCATGGCTGAGGGTGTTTCAACTTCATGAGCATTTAAGGTGATACGAAAATTGAATTCCACAATCCACTTCTTGATGATGCTTAACTACTAAAACTTGGTGCCACATAATTTTCTTCTTTTGCAATACACCTCTGATTTTCCTAGTTGTGCATATCCAGTTTGTATTGCTATTTCCTCTCTTGGATCTTGGTTCCAGTCAATCTCTATGTACGCAAACATTAACCACAAATGCTCCAATACAGACATTGAGCACAATGAATCAACTTCAACTAGGAATTTTATTTGCCATACAAATTATTATATTCTATAATTGTAATGCAATTATAGTTACTGTATCATCAAAGGTAGAAAAGCGGTTTCTATGTTTTATTTTATTTTCTACGGGTTGATAGAAATGAGGGTATTTTATTATATATTTACCTAATTTCAGTATTTTTCCAAATAAGCTCTTCTAGACTGACTTCTAAAGCCTTGTGAAAAGAAACTGTGCAGTTACACATTCTAAATGGCCTTTTTCTATATAAATCCAGTTTTTGGTTTTGTATTGCTTATTTTGGCTCAGTTTAACATAAGAGAAATTCAATGTCTTTTTGCCGAATGTAGCTGAATTTTTGCTGAATTGACACATGAACTAATTTGGTTTTGAGATACCCAAGTAATAAACAGCAAAAAGACTTTTGTTGTCAAATCCTTTATTTATAATTTGATATCAATAAATTTCCTCAAATTTGACTCATATTTCATGAGAAATATGCCCAAGCACATACTTTATGTTTTTAAAGTAACACAAGTATATTAGACTCAGACTTTGTCCATGAATTGTCCATCTTATAAACTCTCTTAAAAAAAAAAACATAGCTTCCATGGTAGAACAGAACTCATCTTGGAAATTTCTACCAGTATCAATTAAAGACACTTAACTTTAAGTTTGTTGGGGCCAAAGTGTACAAGGTCTTGCAGATCTCCTGACTGAAGAAATGAAATCTAGAGTAGCCACTGTAGACATATCCTAACTACCAAACCCAAACTCTACAAATCATAAAAGCCTCTCTGGTAGGTCAAGAGATACACGAGAAGACAACTTATAAAGAATTGCATACATTACCTTTATCAGTAGATTTTTCTTGTCAGAACCACTTAACTTTAACTTCTCAGACAGTGAATGTGCCTGGACTGGTGAAACCAATGGAACATGTGTGTCAATATGGAAAATCTTCTTATTGTCCAGGGAGTATTTGGTTTGCAAATGAAGAAATCACAGTGTATTTGGGTGTCACAGTGATACTGAAGACAAACACATTGACCATATCCCTTCTAAAAACATGACTTTGTTTCCAACACTAAGTAGTGTGAAGTTACTGACAATATTAGCAGCCTGGAATTTATTGGATCAGTGGGACGAAACTTCTGGCTTCCCAGTTAGACACGGATCAGAAAACGTTTAGAATATGTAAGCCCACCCAAACCACAAAACATCAATGCTGCTTCTCAGTCTGCATGTCTGTTATTAAAGCTGTGCAAAGTGTTTTGGGGGAGTTCTTAACTTGCAGTAAGGAACTAGACCCAAATATCTTACTAAAGCATGCCTTGTGATTTACTGAACATTCAAGGATTCACATTCTTTTCTTTCTTCCATGGAGTGTGTCATGATTTTATTCTAAAAGTGCAAGGCTGTGTCTCTTTTCACACATTCCCAGAAATAGTTAGATGTGTACAATATGTTCACAGACCTCTCTCTAGTTGTCTGGGAACTGCAGCTTGCTGGAGGTGGCAGAAAGTGCTGTGAGCACCAAATGAAGCAGTTGCTGGCCATCTGAACAGGCTTTGCTGCTGGGGCCCAGTAAAGATAAATACTCATCCACCCAGCGCCTTCATTTCTGTAATGTCTCCGTGTCCAACTTAATAAATACTTCCTTGCTGCTTTCTTGGCATCTCTTTGAATGAGGAATGTAAACTGAAAAGGCCTAGGAGACTAGAACTGGCACAGTACTCTACAATGAATAATACCAGGAGACACAGAGACTCGCTCAGTAGTCCCATTGCAGTGCCACAGTCTACCGGAGGATGGATGGACATGCTTCCTGGGACATGGCTATTGTGTAATGTGCAGATGTATGAAAAAAGCAGGAAATGAAAGAACAGAACCAGGTCCAATTTTTAAACAGTTGGAAGTTAAGAATAAAGCAAGAAATTTATATAAACAACATTCTACACAATAATTTAAAACTCAACCAATAGAAGCACCAATATAATATTCAATCTCTGGATATTGAAATAGGCAGGCACAACAGTATTTTTCCAGAAACATTGAAAATTTGAAAGAAAAAGCCAGGAAAATTCGACTGAAGGTATTATTTAGCTATTTCTGTATTTGTACTATGTCAAAAAAACTGTTGCTGCTTCAAGATCCAAAATAAATAAATAAATAAATTCCCTGGAGAATCATGTTCCTTTCCCCAAAGCTGAGTACACCGAAAAGAGAAAACATTTTTTTTTCACAGCGCTAAAGTGTCTAACAGATTTCATTTTAAGTTTTTCTCCACAGACATTTTCAAACATACTGCTTTTAAGGTTCTGGTTTTCTTTTCACATATTGCAGACTTTCCTCAGGCTATCATGATTAAAAACTTCAAGTACAATGCCATGGTTCCAGATAACATGAATGACTATTTGATTCAGATGAAGCTGTAATGAGTAGCCTGAGCTTCTCAACATTTTTGAAAGTTCTAGGAACAATTTGGAAATGTGTTTCAACAGATGGAAGTGGGAAGCAGGAGGCAGAACTCACATGAGAATATCTCATTATTGAGGATCTCTGGAAAGGCATAGGTTCTCCTGTTCCTGCATTTGCAAATCTGTTATATATCTGGGACTCTGCCAAATCAGAAACATTCAGATCTACTGCAACAAGACCATTTCTGCCTAGTTTTAACTGGGCTCAAATATGGAGGAAACATATAGATGGGGATTTCTTCCATGCAGGATGTGATCACTGTTCACACTTTGTCCCTACAAACTGTTGGCTAACCAGAGGCTACTAGTCATACCAACTTGTAACAAAGGATAGGAAATTTAGTTGTTAATTAAGGGTCTAGTAAAAACTTGAAAGTGTATGGAATGTAACTACTATACTGTGGGACAAATAATACTATGTGCCACAATAATCAAAGGCTAAAACTAATTGAAGATTTTAATGGAGAATAAGTGCATTTATGATGCTCATCAAAATAACAATTAAAGAAAAAAGAGGTCAAGGGCCATGAATTAGAGAGAGAGTAATGGGGAGGTACATAACCGGGATTGGAGGGAGGCAAGAGAAAGTGTGATGTGATGTAATCATATTTTTTTAAATTTATTTATTAGTTCTGGTTAGGGAACAAGCTTGTTTCACATGTAAGTCCCTTCTCTCTCTCCCTTCCCTCACCCCCATCCCTCCTCCTCCACCCCTATCCTACCCCCCACTCCATCCACCCACCATTCCCCAGGCAGGGTAGGGCCCTCAAAGGGGGCTCTGCAAAGTCCACCAAATCTTCCTGTGCTGGTCCTGGGCCCTTCCCCATGTGTCCAGGGCCAGAGTGTAACCCTTCACATGGGATGGGCTCTCAAAGTCCCTTCTTGCACCAGGGAAAAATACTAATCCACCACCAGAGGCTCCCTGGAGTGCAGAGGCCTCCTTATTGACATCCATGTTCAGGGGTCTGGATCAGTCTTGTACTGGCCTCCCAGACAGCATCTGGGGTCCATGTGCTCTCCCTTGTTCAGGTCAACTGTTCCTGTGGGTTTCTCCAACCTGGTACAGACCCCTTCGCTCTTCATTCCTCCCTCTCTTCAACTAAATTCCCGATTTCGGCTCAGTGCATATCTGTGGATGTCTGTCTCTGCTTCCATCAGCCACTGGATGAGGGCTCTAGGATGGCATAAAGAAAAGTCATCAATCTCATTTTAGGGGAAGGGCTTTCAGGTTATCCTCTTCACCATTGCCTGGATTGTCAGATTGTGTCATCCTTGTAGGTCTCTGGAGATCTCCCTAGTTCCAGATCTCTTCTCAGATCTATAGTGGCTCCCTCTGATATGGAATCTCTCATCCTGCTCTCTCTCCTCTATTCTTCCCCCAACTCAATATTTCTGCCCCTCCATTTCCTCTCCTTTACTCCTTTTCTCTTGCTCTTATTGTAGCAGCTCCCTTCCCCCTACTCTCATGCTCCCAATTAGTTCAGGAGTTCATGCCACTTCCATTCCTGGAGTCCATTTATCCCTTAGAGTCCTTCATGTTTCCTAGTTTCTTTGGTGAATAGGATTATAGGCTGGTAATCCTTTACTCTATGTCTAAAATTCATATATGAGTGAGTACATACTATGTTTGTCTTTTTGTGACTGGGTTACCTCACTCAGGATGGTTTCTTCTAGTTCCATCCATTTGTCTGCGAATTTCAAGATTCCATTGCTTTTTTCTGAGTAGTACTCCATTGTATAAATGTACCACATTTTCTCAATCCATTCTTCAGTTGAGGGGCATCTAGGTTGCTTCCATGTTCTGGCTATTACAAACAATGCTGCTATGAACATGGTTGAACATATGTCCTTGTTGTATGAACATGCCCTATTTGGGTATATACCCAAGAGAGGAATGGCTGGATCTTGAGGTAGACTGATTCCCATTTTTCTGAGCAACCTCCATACTGATTTCCAGAGTGGTCTTACAAGTTCACACTCCCACCAGCAATGGAGGAGTGTTCCTTTTTTTCCACATCCTCTCCAGCATAGATTGTCATTGGTATTTTTGATTTTAGCCATTCTGACAGGTGTGAGGTGGTATCTAAGAGTTGTTTCGAGTTGCATTTCTCTGATGGCCAATGATTTTGGGCACTTTCTTAAGTGTCTTTCAGACATTTCAGATTCCTCTGTTGAGAATTCTCTATTTAGTTCTGCACCCCACTTTTTAATTTCATTGTTTGGTGTTTTGGTGGCTAGCTTCTTGAGCTCCTTATATATTTTGGAAATCAGTCCTCTGTCAGATGTGGGATCGGTGAAGATCTTTTCCCATTCTGTGGGTGGTCGTTTTGTCCTACTGACTCTTTCCTTTGCCTTGCAGAAGCTTCTCAGTTTCAGGAGGTCCCATTTGTTAATTGCAGACCTCAATGTCTGTGCCACTGGTGTAATGTTCAGGAAGTGGTCTCCTGTGACAATTTGTTCAAGGGTAATTCCCACTTTCTCTTATAGAAGATTCAGTGTGGCTGGATTTATGGTGAGATCTTTGATCCATTTGCACTTAAGTTTTGTGCATGGTGACAGGTATGGATCTATCTGCAATTTTCTGCATGTCCAAATCCAATTGTACCAGCACCATTTGTTGAAGATGCTATCTTTTTTCCATTGTATAGATTTAGCACCTTTGTCAAAAATAAGGTATTCCTAGGTGCATGGGTCAATATCAGGGTTTTCAATTCGATTCCATTAGTCTATCTGGCTATTTTTGTGCCAATACCAAGCTGTTTTCAGAACTATGGCTCTATAGTAGAGCTTGAAGTCAGGAATGGTGATGCCTCCAGAAGATCCTTTATTGTAAAGAGTTGTTTTGGCTATCCTGGGTTTTTATTTTTCCGTATAAAGTTGAGTATTATTCTTTCAATGTCTGTGAAAAACTGGGTTGGGATTTTGACAGGGATTGCATTGAATCTGTAGATTGCTTTTGGCAGGATTGCCATTTTTACTAAGTTAATTCTACCTATTCAAGAGCATGGGAGATCTTTCCATTTTCTGGTATCTTCTTTAATTTCTTTCTTTAAAGTCTCAAAGTTCTTATTGTACAGGTCTTTCACTTTTTTGGTTAGTGTTACCCCAAGATATTTTATTGTGGATATTGTGAAAGGTGATGTTTCCCTGATTTCTTTCTCATTGGATTTATCATCTGTATATAGTAGGGCTACTGATTTTTTTGAGTTAATTTTGTATCCTGCTACCTTGCTGAAGGTGTTTATCAGCCGTAGGAGTTCCCTGGTAGAGTTTTTCAGGTCACTAATGTAGACTATCATGTTGTCTGCAAATAGTGAAAGTTTGACTTCATCCTTTCCAATTTGTATCTCTTTGATCCCCTTTTCTTGTGTTATTGCTATAGCCAGAATTTCAAGTACAATATTGAAGAGATATGGAGAGAGTGGACAGCCTTGTCTTGTTTCTGATTTTAGGGGAAACGCTTTGAGTTTCTCTCCATTTAGTTTGATGTTGGCTATTGGTTTGGTGCATATTGCGTTTATCATGTTTAGATGTGTTCCTGTTATTCCTGTACTCTCCAAGATCTTTATTATGAAGGGATGTTGGATTTTGTCAAAGGCTTTTTCAGTGTCTAGTGAGATGATCATGTGCTTTTTCTTTTTCAGTTTGTTTATATGGTGGATTACATTGATGGATTTTCATATCTTGAACCATCCTTGCATCACTGGGATGAAGCCTACTTGATCATGGTGGATGATTTTTCTGATATGTTCTTGGATTCGGTTCACCAATATTTTATTGAGTATTTTAGCATCGATGTTCACGAGGGATATAGGTCTGTAGTTCTCTTTCTTAGTCATATTTTTGTGTGGCTTGAGTATCAAAGTGATTGTAGCCTTGTAGAAAGAGTTTGGCAATATCCCATCTGCTTCTATTGTGCGCAACAGTTTGAGGAGTACTGGAATTAGCTCTTGTTTGAATTTCTGGTAGAATTCTGCAGTGAAGCCATCTGGCCCTGGGCTTTTTTTGGTTGGGAGGCTTTTGATGACTGCTTCTATTTCATTAGGAGTTATAGGTGGATTTAAACTTGTTTATCTGATCTTGACTTAATTTTGGTAAGTGATATTTATCCAGAAAGCTGTCCATTTCCTTTAGACTTTCCAATTTTGTGGAGTACAGGTTTTCAAAGTATGACCTGAAGATTCTCTGGATTTCCTCAGTGTCCGTTGTTATATCCCCTTTTCATTTCTGATTTTGTTAATTAGAATGCTTTCTCTCTGCCTTTTGGTTAGTTTGGCTAGAGGTTTGTCTATCTTATTGATCTTCTCAAAGAACCAACTCTTTGTTTCATTGATTCTTTGTACTGTTTTCCTAGTTTCTACTTTGTTGATTTCAGCTCTCAGGTTGATTATTTCCTGGCGTCTACTCCTCCTTAGTGTGTTTGCTTCTTTTTGCTCTAAAGCTTTCAGTTGTTCTGTCAATTCTCTAATGTGACTTTCCTCCAGTTTCTTCATGTGGGCACTTAGTGCTATGAACTTCCCTCTTAGCACTGCTTTCACAGTGTCCCATATGTTGTGTCTACATTCTCATTAAATTCTAGGAAGTCTTTAATTTCTTTTTTTATTTCTTCCTCAACCCAGGAATGGTGCAATTGGGAGTTATTCATTTTCCACGCGAATGTAGGTTTTCTGCAATTCGTATTGCTGTTGAATTCTAGCTTTAATGCATGGTGGTCTGATAAGATACAGGGGGTTATTTCAATTCTTTTGTAACTGTGGAGGTTTGCTTTGCTGCCAACTATGTGGTCAATTTTTGAGAAGGTTCCATGTGGCGCTGAGAAGAAGGTATATTCTTTTGTGTTTGGATGGAATGTTCTATAGATATCTGTTAAACCCAGTTGGGTCATAACTTCTGTCAGATCCTTTGTTTCTTTGTTAAGTTTCTGTCTAATGGTCCTGTCTAGTGGCGTAAGGGGGGTGTTGAAGTCTCCTACTATAAGTGTGTGTGGTTTTATGTGTGGTTTTATGTGTAGTTTGAGCTTTAGTAATGTTTCTTTTACAAATGTGGGTGCTTTCGTATTTGGGGCATAGATGTTCAGGATTGAGACTTCATCTTGATGGACTTTTCCTGTGATGAGTATGAAATGCCCTTCTTCATCTCTTTTGATTGATTTTAGTTTAAAGTCTAATTTGTTAGATATTAGGATTGCTACACTAGCTTGTTTCTTGAGCCCGTTTGATTGGAAAATTTTTTCCCATCCTTTTACTCTGAGGTATCGCCTGTCTTTGAAATTGAGGTGTGTTTCTTGTAAACAGAAGAAGGGTGGATTCTGTCCTCGTATCCATTCTGTTAGCCTATATCTTTTTATGGGTAAGTTAAGTCCATTGACATTTAGGGATATTAATGTCCATTATTGATTGGTTCTTCTTTGTTTTGGATTTTATTGTTGGTGGTGTCATTGTGTGTGAATTTTGCCCTCCTGTTTCTTTTTGTGTTTGGTAAAATTAGATTATCTATTGCCAGTGTTTTTGTGAGTTTAGTTATGTTCTTTGGGTTGGAGTTTTCCTTCCAGAACCTTCTGTAGTGCTGGATTTGTGGATATGTATTGTTTAAGTCTGTTTTGTCATGGAATATCTTGTTTTTTCCATCTATAGTGATTGAAAGTTTTGCTGGATACAGTAGTCTGGATTGACATCCCTGCTCCCTTAGTGCTTGTAGGGTATCTATATCCAAGACCTTCTGCCTTTCAGAGTTTCCATTGAGAAGTCGGGTGTGATTCTGATTGGTTTGCCTTTATATGTTACTTGGCCTTTTTCTTTTGCTGCTCTTAATATTTTCTCTTTATTCTGTAGATTTGGTGTTTTTATTATTATGTGTCGTGGGGACTTCTTTTTGTGGTACATTCTGTTTGATGTCCTGTAAGCTTCTTGTACTGTCATAGGCATATCCTTCTGTAGGTTGGGGAAGTTTTTCTTCTATGATTTTGTTGAATATGTTTTCTGTACCTTTGAGCAGTGTTTCTTCACCTTCTTCTATACCTATTATTCTTAAGTTTGGTCTTTTCATGGCATCCCATATTTCCTGGATATTTTGTGGTAGGGATTTGTTGGACTTGAGGTTTTCTTTGGTTGATGAATGCATATCCTCTAGCGAGTCTTCAATAGCTGAGATTCTCTCTTCTGTCTCTTGGATTCTATCAGTTATACTCACATCTTTAGTTCCTGATTGTTTATCCAGTCTTTCCATTTCTAGCATCGCCTCATTCTGTGTTTTCTTTATTGTGTCTATTTCAGCTTTGATGCTTTGAACTGTTTCAAGAGCTTCCTTCACTTGCTTGGTTGTTTTTCCCTGGGTTTCTTTAGATTCTTTAAGACATTTGTTTATTTCTTGAATTTTTTGGTTTGTCTTTTCCTCCATTTCATGTAATTTTTTTGCTTGCTTTTTCTTCTATTTCTTTAGGGACTTTCTTGTTTCCTCTTTAAAGGTGTCTATCATCTTGCCAAGATAATTTTTGAGGTCCATCACTTCGGAGTGAGTGATGTTTTGGGCGGGAGTTGGGTAAGGGCAGAGGCTCACTCACCTAGTTCCTGGGTCAGTCGGCGGAAAGGGCATAATCATAATTTTAAAATAAAATTTACTTTTTTATAATTTTTGCAAGATTGTTAGCATTATGTCAAGTTTACAGTTCCTAGGAGGAAATCACTCTCTATCAAAAATGTTCTCTGTTCTTGTGCCTTTTTGACAATCACACGGAATTTGTCAACATCTTACTTCATATACTAAAACAAGTAATTTTATGAATAACAAAACTTCACTTAACAGCTTCATTTGTTTGCTCAGTCTCTTACCTCTGTAGATATTGATAGAATTTTCTTAATTTCAGTTGCTATCCTTTCTTCATAACCTGTCATTTGTCTTGTCCCTTGTTGCTTTTCCTGCATTGGATGAGTTATGAAACTGTGCGGTGACTGTATATTATTAGTACACAGAAGGGGAGAAGACTTCCACTTTGATGAAGAGAGAGCACACAAACACTTTTGACCTATCTGGAGGTGTCTGTTTCTTATAGTTAATATTGCTTCCTTGTGGTAAGGTGAACAGGTGGGCTGTAGTTCATATTCACAAATTTTAAATTCTAAAAACAACTAAATTGCCAATAATATGATATTATATCCAAGTCCTCATTCATGTGTACCACATTTTTTATACTGGAAATATATTTATAGATAAGCTATCCTTATTAAGAGTGCATACTGCCGGGCGGTGGTGGCACACGCCTTTAATCCCAACACTCAGGAGGCAGAGGCAGGCAGATCTCTGTGAGTTTAAGGCCAGCCTGGTCTCCAGAGCGAGTGCCAGGATAGGCTCCAAAGCTACACAGGGAAACCCTGTCTCGAAAAAGCAAAAAAAAAAAAAAAGTGCATACATTTTAAATTTTTTGTTACATCTTTCCCCTCCTCCTTCATACCATACCCAATTGTGAGTCCTCCCTCCCAAATTTACCACTTCCTCTTCTCTGTTATTATATATACATATAAATGAGTCAATATACCATTAAAAACCTATTGAGTATCTCAGTGTTACCTGCATGTTTATGATTCTAGGGTTGACCACTCCATATTGAATAACCAATCAGGGAGCTCATTCCTGGGGAAGACTAATTCTCCCTCTATCAGCAATTGTTAACTGCTTATATCTCTTTATATAGGAAATGGGGCCCCTTGAAATTTCTCCCATCCAGACTGAGATGTTAACTTCTGTTGGGATTATCAAATATGAGAAGAGTAAAAGGGAGGAAAGAAATAATGTTGGAATTGTCCACATCTTGTTTAGGTAGCCATGCTGTTGGTATGTAATAGATTGTATACATTCCCTATCATAGTTGAAGAAAAACCTCACAGATTGCTACTGGGTCTGATGGCCTTTACAATATTTTGCTCCCCTCTTCTTCAGCATTCCCTGAGCCTTGGGAGCTAGATACAGATATATCCCTAAGAGCTGGGTATCCTGAGCCGGGCTTTGGTGGCCCACGCCTTTAATCCCAGCACTTGGGAGGCAGAGGCAGGTAGATCTCTGTGAGTTCAAGGCCAACCTGGTCTCCAGAGCAAGTGCCAGGATAGGCTCCAAAGCTAAGCAGAGAAAACCTGTCCCGAAAAACCAAAAAAAAAAAAAAAAAAAAAAAAAAAAAAGAGCTAGGTATGCCACTGTCAGTTGCTCTCTGCATTTTGAACAATTGTGGCTTTTTGTAATGGTCTCCTTATGCTATGGAAAGGAATGTCTTTACTGAGCAACTCCACCTTACTAATTATATTGTAATACAAATCTTTGCACCTACATATCCATTTTAGTATCCATCACTATAAACAATGGAAGGAGTACAGGTTTTTACCATGTTAAGGGAAAAAAAAAAACAAATTTCGAGCCAACACATTCTGAGCTTATAGCACATTCATCAGCTTCATCTGGAATATGGTCAGTGCAACTGTAGAGTGCAGGTAAAATTGAGACAATGCTTAGAATACTTTTTGAAACTTGTGAGTGAAAGACACTGTTCTAACAGATATCATGCAATTGTGTTTAAAATTACTGACTTCTGTGTAGTAAATTACCCTAAAACTTAATATCTTCAAAAAGCAAGCATTCATTATCTCACAGTTCCAATGAGTCAAAAATCAGTTTTGTGTTACTATGCATTTCTGTCTCGGAATACGAAGTATTGTCTGGAACAGCATTCATTTTCAGACTTCCCTGAGGGATGCACCACTTTCATATGAATTCACATGGCCATTGACTGACTTGCAGTTTGCAGTTTCCTCTTCTCTTCCCTAAGCTACTAAGGCATTTTTTTTCTTTGTGGGCCTTTCTGTGATTCACCTCACAAAATGGCAGCTAGCTTTGCCACAATGAATGAAAGATCTGAAAGAGAATATTTCAAAATGCAGTCACATTTTCTTTGTTATCTCACCTTGAAGTATCCTTTTTCATTATCTGTTCAATTAAAGGACATCACTAATCCCTACTGAAAATGGAAAGAATGACAGGAAACAAGAAACATTAAAAGAGAGGGAATAATTAGTGGCATTCTAGGAGACTGCCTAGTTCATCGAGTAAGCTAAGATAGAGGATAATACACTGACCTCAGGCTAGTCCTTCAGATTTAGGTTGGAATTCAATCAATGTTCTGTATTTTCTTAATTCTGTGAGTTCATGTTAGTCTCCAGCCTCTGCTGTGAAGACTAACCAATGAACAGTTTATTCTGCTTTCTCTCATCACCCTAAGATGGTTACAACAGACCATTTTTCTTAGGTCTCTTGGGAGATTTAAATAGTATAATTACATTTAACATTGTAAGATACATGCAGCAACTATGTTCCTGTTTTGGTAGGAATACCATATTTGTTTGTGGAATTCAAGCAAAACAATTCTCCACAGTGACAGTTTATGAATGTCACAAGGTTCAACATTGGTGCCTTCTAGAAGAATAACCAGCATATTTATATCTTCAAAATTCTTTAAAAGTGGTGGTTATTTTGGACAACCTTCTGTGAGAAGCAAAATACTGTGACCCAACTGCAAGGAGATTTTTTTTTTCTAATGTTCCCCCTCTCTCTTCCTGGTATTTGAGTTCAGCCAAGATACAGCAATTTCTCATTATAACCAGTGAATATTTACACCTCTAAATGGTCTACTTTGTTCTAGTACTGACAACACAACCAGATTGCTTTTACAGTTTCTAGATGCTACATTTCAGAAGGAGGCATGGGCACATGCACATATGTCTAAGAAACATAACCAGATCGATGAGTGGATTCTAAATCTAGACACATACCAAGTGAAGGATTAATAAGAAAGAGAGTATTTAACCCAGGTAAAATAGAATCTTTGTTATGCTTTGAATCTTAGTTATGCTTCCTATTGGTGGACCTTAACAATTCACTTACCATCTCTGACACTATTTTCTGATTCTATAGGCATATAGTAATGATTATAAACTAGGCAACTATTCTATACCACACATTAAACATGCTCTTTTGTACTTGACATGAATCATCTCTAAGACCACTATTGTTGTTTTTCTTTTTATGTGAGGAGGGAGCCTTGCAGCAGTAACTTTCAATCTTCAGCTGTGGAGTTTCTCTTCAGTATTTTTGTTGGCAAATTCAAACTGCATGGAACATCTTTTCTTTTAAAAGATTTGTTTATTTTATTTTTAAATTATGTATGTGGGTGTGCACACATGTGAGTGCAAGGGCCCAGCATCCAGAAGTGGATGTCGGATTCGCTGGAGCTGGAGTTATAGGTGGGTGTGAACTGAAGAACTTTGGCCCTAAGAACCAGACTTGAGTCTCCTGCAAGAGCAGTCTGTTCTTTAACCCCCGAGCCACCTCTCTAGCATTAGACTATCTTGTCTTTATGAACTTACCTGACTATTTTATTGATCAGATCCATCAATGTTGCACTTTAATTAACAAGTCACTAAAAGCTCAATTTGAAATGAATACTTTAGGCTTTTAAACTCCAGCACAATGAAAGGTGATAGAGAGAGAGAACAAAAATGGAGGTTGGAGGGAGAGGGAGAGACAGAAGGGGAGATTGCTACAAGAATAATCAATACTGAAATCAAATCATGATGAAATTCACACACAATCCAACTGAAGGATTTCACATAAAAGATCCTGGAATTTTTCTTTAAAGAAGTAGTATCGTGAACACAAGAAAAAGACTGGTAAACGCAGATTCATAGAGATTAAAGCAATATGAGTAAATACATGCAGATTTTTGCCTTGGCTACCCAATCAAAGATTATAAAAGATAAGATGATAAAACAAAATGAAATAGTATTTGTTTAACTTTTAAATGAACAGTTGTTCCACATTTTACACACTACATTTTTAAACATATGCATTGAATTATTTTGATGTGGAAGCTCATGTTGTTTGGCTCCTTTAAACATTTTAGCTGGTGCATTAATACTGCTCTTGACAAAAGAGTGTGTGAGAACACTGGAAATAGATGTTACAAAAATGAAAGCAGGGATTGGAAAAGGTTGCATGGTTAAGAGCATATATTCCTCTTGACTATAACTCTAGCTACAGCAGACAAAGACCCTATTCTGATTTCCATAGGCAGTAGATTCATGTGCACAACCCTACCCCAAAGACTTACATACACATAAAAAATTAAATAAATTTTCAAAATTAAAAATTAAAAATAAAATTAGTTAAGTCTTGAAATTAGGTGGGCCCATTGTCATTTTGATAATCATGTTTAGCACTGATGTGATCATTAGGATTCACTTTTATTTCCCACCTGTCTGCAATCTCCAACATGTAATAAATCTTCTGAATTTGAAACTGATTATGTACTTTATAACATATGTTGTGTTTTTCTGTCATTGTATTGTTGTACCTCTCATTGTGGCTGTTTTCTATGCAATCAAAGTTTATAACAGTAACCCTTATAGCGATATTCCATAAGCTTGTTAAGAATTGGTGAAACTTGAAGGATAGTAGGGATGGACTTTAGGAGGGGAGGGGCAAAGAGAAGAGAGAAATGATGCAGTTAAGCTTTATCCCAGAGATGCAGGGATGGTACAACACACTTAAATCAATAATCCATCACATGAACAAACTGAAAGTGAAAACAAAACGACCATACTATTAGATTCAGAACAAGCCTTTTACAAAATCCAACACCACTTCATGATAAAAGTCCTGGAGAGAGTAGAGATACAAGAACATGGAGGGCTATGTCTGAGTCCATGGGCCTGCTGTAGCCGGGGGTTGAGTCAATGTCAGTGGCTCTCCTTACCACCAAAAGCCATGTGGATATATGCTGTCTGTGCTGCTGCCTAAGGCCATGTTGATTTCTGAGGGCTGGGCTGCGGCTGGCACCATGCTGCAGTCTGTGGCCCATACTGCCTCTAGTAACCATGCTGGAGTCCATGGCATGTGTTGATGCTGGAGGACAGGTAATATCCCAGGTTACAATGTTAGCAGATACCATGTGAAATCTATGAATGGTGCTCCTGCTGACTGGAGAGGACAAGGAAGTTTTACTGCAGTGGTAGTGATGACTGAAGACTCTCAGTTGAGATAGAAGGATTCTCTGACAACCTCTACCCTCATTTCACCCCTGGAAAACGTAACAACCTAGACAGAAATCCATCACAGTACTCTTTAAAAATCATGCTAAGGATGCTGGAGTGTAGCTCTCCACAATAAATGGCTAATGATGGAGTGGGGTGGAGGACTCGCTTTTCTTTAAGGGGCTGACCACTGGGAGTTTGACCGTGCTGCAGTGACTATATGGATGGCAATAACTGACTTGCTTTATTTTTGGGGGGTAGGGTATGGAGGAGATCATAAGGGTGGAGAAGCAGACATGGAAGAAGTAGGAAATAATGGTGCTCAGAGTACATTATATGAAATTCCCAAATATTAAATAAAAATATTTATATATAAAAGAAATACAAATGGAGCTACCCCAAACAGGTGAGACAATGACTCAGCTAGAGTGCTCTCACCATCAAGTGTAACTTTCATTGCTGGGAATGAGTTAAATTTAATTGCAATTTTGGACAAAGGTCCCTTATAGAAGCCTCCAAATGACTCAGGCTATTGTCAAAGCTATTGGTTGCACTCCACAAACTGATTGTAGTGCCCTATTTCTGAAGATAACACTTGCATAACTCGTGGAATATGGAGAAGTCAAGCTAGGGCCTAAGTGGAGCTTTTATCCCACTTTGACTTTTAAAATATTTCATTATGGATTTCTTTTTCCGTTTTTCTGTTTGTTATGCACTGAATATTTCTCTCGTGTCTAAACATAGCAGGTTTCATGAGTGCATGTCTCTTCTCCTTTTTCTCTTTGCGTCTCCTTACATATATCTGAGTATCCTAAGGTCAATGTGATCAAATAGCAATATTCCCTTAGGTGGACAGTCATTCTATCTGCCCCACATTTTCTTCACTATTTTCCTCTACTCTTGTCCCCTTCTTTATGTTTTCTCTCTTTCCTTCTCTTCTGACTCCTCCTCTACTAAACAAATAGATACAGTCTAATCTGTTCCAGTGGGCAGATACTCTCTCAGAAGCAAGGTCTTTCCTTGTCTTCCTGGTGCTAGGAAGTTACTTGCTTTCACACAGTGATTATAGAGGGGTAAATTCCACCAAGGGGAAATAAAGGTTCCTTTGACAGGGTTAACATATATGATGAGACATAATCACCTCCGTAATTGTAGAGAATAAAATGACACTACATCTGGAAGAAATGAATCACACCTGATTCCTGCCATCTTAAAATGTAGATTTATTTTTTCAAAATGGCATTGCTTACTTTAAACATCTGGAATGACTTTTTTGAAGAAATATGATTATTTTACTCTTATTTTTGAAATAATATTTTATTATTTCTTTGGTAATTTCATGCAATGCATTTTGATCAACCTCAACCCCCCTACCTGCTCAAATCCACATTCTCTCTTCCTCTCTATTTTATTCTGTTGAATTTAAGAAGATGAAAATTATCACTTACATATTAAAGAATTTAATCAAGTCAGATCCTAAGTTGAATTTGTATTTATTCATTTAAGTTTTTTTGTTTTTATAGTGGTGACATAGCTTAAGAATCGGGAATTTAGTTGAAGAGAGGGAGGAATGAAGAACGAAGGGGTCTGTACCAGGTTGGAGAAACCCACAGGAACAGTTGACCTGAACAAGGGAGAGCACATGGGCCCCACATGCTGTTGGGGAGACCAGTACAAGACTGATCCAGATCCCTGAACATGGATGTCAATAAGGAGGCCTAAGCACTCCAGGGAGCCTCTGATGGTGGATTAGTAATTTTTCCCTGGTGCAAGAAGGGACTTTGAGAGCCCATTCCACATGAAGGGTTACACTCTGGCCCTGGACACATGGGGAAGGGCCCAGGACCAGCACAGGAAGATTTGGTGGACTTTGCAGAGCCCCCTTTGAGGGCCCTACCCTGCCTGGGGAGTGGTGGGTGGATGGGGTGGGGGTAGGCTGGAGGTGGGGGAGGAGGGTTGTGGGTGAGGGGAGGGAGAGGGAGAAGGGACTTGAAACAAGCTTGTTCCCTAACCAGAACTAACAAATAAATTAAAAAAAAAACAAAAACAAAAACAAAAAAGAATCTTTGCATGTTAGGTGGGTATTCTATTTCTAAGCTCTATCCTTATCTTCTCCTGGATTTATTGGTTTTATTTTTTTAATTTTGTGTTGTTTTAGGGATATGTATTTGTAACTGATTTTATTTCATTAACATGGATTTTCCCATTAAAATAATCTATTTTTTTAAAAAAGAATACCAGTATAGATAAAGACAGCCTCATGAAGTCCCACTTCTAGATTAGGATCTATTGGCAAATGGTAGATGTATAGAGAGGGATAGACAATTTTCTTTAAGGATGGGAGACAGACATAGAGGCTAATCACACTCTGGTAGATGGTCCTATACCTGTTCATATAGAGGAAGTTCTCAGCTACTGGATGAAGGCTCTAGGATGGCGTATATAGTAGTCATCATTCTCATTATAAAAGAAGGACATTTAAGGTAGCCCCTCCACTATTGCTTAGATTGTTAGTTGGGGTCATTCTTGTAGATCTCTGGACATTTAACTAGTGCCAGATTTCTCTTTAAACCCAAAATGGCTCTATCTATTGTGGTATCTCTTTTCTTGCTTTTCTTCATTCTTTCCCTGACTCAGTCTTCTGCTCCTTCATGTACTCCTCTCCCCTCCTCTTCTCCCCTTCTCTTTCTTCTAATTTCCTCACTCCCCCATGCTCCAAATTTGCTCAGGAGGTCTTGTCCCATTCCCCTTCTTCAGGGGATCATGTATTGCTCCTCTAGGGTCCTCCTTGTTTCCTAGCTTCTCTGGTGGTGTGGATTGTAGGCTAGTAGTCTTTTGCTCTATGTCTAATATCCATATATGAGTGAGTGCATACCATGTTTGTGTTTCTATGACTGGGTTGCCTCACTCAGGATGGTTTCCTCTAGTTCCATCCATTTGCCTGTAAAAAAAACAAGATTCCATTGTTTTTTTTCCTCTGAGTAGTACTCCAATGTGTAAATGTGCCACATTTTCTCCACCCACTCTTCAGTTGAGGCACAACTAGGTTGCTTCCAGGTTCTGGCTATTACAAATAGTGCTGCTATGAACTATGTTGAACAGATGTCCTTGTCTGAATGTGCTTCTTTTGGTATATGCCTAAGAGTGGAATTTCTTGATCTTGACATAGACTGATTCCCATTTTCCGGAGAAACCACCATACTGATTTCCAAAGTAGCTGTACAAGTTTTCACTCCCACCAGCAGTGGAGGAGTGTTCCCTTTTCTCCACATCCTCTCCAGCATAAATTGTGTTAGTGTTTTTGATTTTAGCCATTCTGGCCAGTATAAGATGGTATCGCAGAGTTGTTTTGATTTGCATTTCTCTAATGACTAAGGATGTTGAACACTTTCTTAAGTATCTTTCAGCCATTTTATATTTCTCTATTGAGAATTCTCTATTTAGTTTTTGTGCAAATACCAAGCTCTTTTCAGGACTACAGCTCTATATTAGTGCTGGAAGTCAGCAATCGTGATGCTTCTGTAAGTTTCTTTATTGTACAGGGTTGTTTTGGCTATCCTGGGTTTTTTATTTTTCCATATAAAGTTGAGTACTGTTCTTTCAATGTCTGTGAAGGATTGTGTCAGTATTTTGATGGAGATTTTATTGAATCTGTAGATTGCTTTTGACAAGATTGCGATTTTTACTATGTTGATTCTACCTATCCAAGATCATGGGGAATCTTTCCATTTCCTGGTATCTTCTTTAATTTCTTTCTTTACAGGCTCAAAGTTCTTGCTATACAGTTCTTTCACTTGTTTGGTTAGCATTACCCCAAGATATTTTATATTGTTTGTGGCTATTGTAAAACAATAGCCTCGATGTTTCTCTGGTTTCTTTCTCAGCCCATTTATCATCTGTATATAGTAGGGCTACTGACTTTTTTGAGTTAAGCTTGTATCCTGCCACTTTGCTGAAGGTGTTTAAAAGCTGTAGGAGTTTCCTGGTAGAATTTTTTGGGTCACTTATGTAAACAACCATATCATTTGCAAATAATGAAAGTTTGACTTCTTTCTTTCCAATTTGTATTCCCTTGATCTCCTGTTTTGTCTTATTGCTCTAGCCTCGAACTTCAAGTAAGCTTGAACTTTGAAGAGATATGGAGAGAGTGAAGGACCTTTTCTTGGTCTTGATTTTACAGGAATTGTGTTGAGTTTCTCTCCATTTACTTTGATGTTGGCTGTTGGATTGCTGTATATTGCAACATCTCTCTAAGACCTTTATGATGAAGGAGTGTTGGATTTTGTCAAAGGCTTTTTCAGCATCTAGTGAGATGATCATGTGGTATTTCTTTTCCAGTTTGTTCATATGGTGGATTACATTGATGGATTCTCATATATTGAACCATCCCTGCATCCCTGGGTTGAAGCCTACTTGATCATGGTGGGTGATTTTTCTGATGTGTTCTTGGATTCTATTTGCCAGTATTTTACCGAGTATTTTTGCATCAATGTTCATGACGGAGATTGGTCTGTAGTTCTCTTTCTTAGTAGTGTCTTTGTGTGGCTTGGGTGCCAAGGTAATTTTAGCCACGGAAAAACAGTTTGGCAATGACCCTTCTGCTTCTATTGTGTGGAACACTTCGAGGAGTACTGGTATTAGCTGTTCTTTGAATTTCTGTTAAAATTCTTCACTGAAATCATCTGGCTCCGGGCTTTTGTTTTGGTTGGGAGACTTTTGATGACTGTATCTATTTCATTAGAGGCTATAGGTCTATTTAAATTGCTTATCTGTTCTTAATTTAATTTTGGTAAGTGATATCTATCCAGAAAATTGTTTATTTCCTTTAGATTTTTAAAATTTGTGGAGTATAGGTTTTCAAAGTATGACCTGAAGATTCTCTGGATTTCCTCATTGTCGGTTTTTATATCCCCTTTTCATTTCTGATTTTGTTAATCTGCATACTCTATCTGTGTGTCTTTTGATTGGTTCGGATAAAGGTTTGTGTATCTTGTTGATTCTTTTGCATTTGGGGCATGGATGTTCAGATTTAAGATTTCATCCGAAGGACTTTTCTTTGATGAATATGAAAAGACCTTTTTCATATCTTTTGATTGATTTAGTTTGAAGTCTAATTTGTTAGATATTAGGATTGCTACATCTATTTGTTTCTTGGTTCCTTTTGATTGGAAAATGTTTTCCCAACCCTTAACTCTGAGGTAACGTCTGTCTTTGAAATTGAGGTGTGTTTCTTGGATGCAACAGAAGGATGGATTCTCTCTTCATAACCATTCTGTTAGCCTGTGTCTTTTTATAGTCCAATTAAGACCATTGATATTGAAGGATATTAATGACCATTGATTGTTAATTGTTGTTTGTTTTGTGTTTGGTGTTGGTGTTGGTATTATGTGTGGATTTCCCCTCTTCTTTTCATCTGGATTTTGGTATAGTGGGATTATCTATTGTCTACATTTTTTAGTGTAGTTAACTTCCTTGGGTTTGAGTTTTCCTTCCAGAACTTTCTGTAGGGCTAGATTTTTGGATATGTAATGTTTAAATCGGGTTTTGTCATGGAATATCTTGTTTTCTCCATATATAGTGATTGAAAGCTTTGCTGGATATAGTATTCTGGGTTGGTATCCATGGTCCCTTAGGGTTTGTTCCAGGACCTTCGGGCTATCAGAGTTTCCATGTAGAAGTCAGGTGTAATTCTGATAGGTGTGCCTTTATATGTTACTTGGACTTTTTCCTTTGTTGCTCTTAATATTTTTCTTTAATCTGTAAATTTGGAGTTTTGCTTAGTATGTGGTGAGGGGATTTTTTTTGTTGTTGTTGTTTTGTTTTTTTTTTTTTTTCAAGACAGGGTTTCTCTGTGGCTTTGGAGGCTGTCCTAGAACTACCTCTTGTAGACCAGGTGGGTCTTGAACTCACAAGGATCCTTTGCCTCTGCCTCCCGAGTGTTGAGATTAAAGGCAAGCGCCACCAATGCCTGGCTTTGGGGAGGGGAATTTTTTTTATTGTCTAGTCAATTTGGTGTTCTGTAATTTTCTTGTACTTTCATAAGTATGTCCTTCTTTAGGTTGGGAAAATTTTCTTCCATAGTTTTGTTGAATATGTTTTCTGTACCTTTGAGCTGTATATTGTAGCCTTCTTCTATACCTATTTTTCTTCAGTTTGACCTTTTCACAGTGTCCCATATTTACTGAATATTTTATGTTAGGGATTTGTTAGACTTAAGATTTTCTTTGGTGGAGAAAATTCTATTGATACCCTTCCCCCATAATGATACTGGTGTCTACCTTGATTTCCATTCCTAGAGCCTTCATTCAGTAGCTGTTTGAAGCAGAAACAGGCACCCACAGCTGAGCACTGAATCATACCCCTGAAATCCAATTGTGGAGGGGAAGGAGAGATGAGCAAAGAAGCCAAGACAGTGCTACAGAAACCCAGAGAAACAGTTGACCCAATCTAGTAAGAGCATGGAGATACTAGTCATAAAGCTCTGGAAACAGCTTTGGACCAAACCAACCCCTCTGAATGTGGGTACCAGCTAGGAAGCCAAGAGACCAGCTACTGGAGCCAGTCTATAGGGCCTCTAACAGTGGAGCCAGTCTTTAACCCTACAGCAAAAATGGACTTTGGGAGCACATTCCCTATGGAGGGATACTATTGCAGCCGAGATACAGCAAGGAGGGCCTAGGCCCTCCCCCAAACTATATGACAGAATCTGAAGGTCTCTGGTGGAGGGCCTCACTATCCCTGGGAAGAAGTTTGGGGATAGGTTGTGGGGGTTGGTGGGGAACATGGGAGGGTGGGAGAGTGAGGGAATGGGGGGGATGGATATGTAAATATGAGTAGTAATTAAAGAACTTAAAAAAAAGATTTTCTTTGGTCAATGAATTTATTTCCTCTACTGAGTTTTCAATACCTGAGATTCTCTCTTCCTTCTCATATATTCTATTGATTATACTTACATCTGTAGTTCCTGATCATTTATCCAGCTTTTATTCTTCTAGAATTCCTTCATTCTGTGTTTTCTTTATTGGTTCTATTTCAGCTTTCAAGCCTTGTACTTTGATTTGTTTCCTTCACTGGTTTCGTTGTGCTTATTTGGCTTTCCTTGATTCTTTAAGGATTTGTTTATCTCTTGATTTTTTTTTTTTTTTGGTTTGCCTTTTCCTCCACTTGCTTTAATTTTTTGTTCATTTTTTTTCTTCCATTTCTTTTAGGGATTTTCTCACTTTCTTTTTGAGGGTCTCTATCATCTTCATAAAGTTGTTTTTAAGGTCCTTCTCTTCTGCTTCATCAAAGTTGGGATGTTCAGGTCTTGCTGTTGTAGAGTCCCTAGATTCTGGGGGTATCATAGTGGTCTTACTATTGTTGAATGTGTTCTTATAACATCATCTTCCCATCCCTTCTTCAAGTGGGTGCAGGTGTGGTTTCTCTGTCTCCTCTCATCTCCTGGTGGTATAAGTGAGTCAACACTTTGATGTCAGCAACTCTGGATGGTCCAATCTTTCTTGGAGTTCTCAATCAAAGGATCTAGTGGGGCCAAGACTTCAATGAGGACAGGTTCCGGATGTTCTGGATGGTCTGGCATGCAGGGGTGGGTCCAGGATGTTCCAAGTGGAGGAAGGGTGACAGTTGGGACTGAGCATGTCCCACACTCACCTCAAGCAGAGGGCATGGGGAGCAATACTACCATTTCAATCGTTAAACATACTACCAATATCTGCATTGTTTCTTTTGGCTTTTATGGTTCCATTTTTCTCAAAATCTAAACTTTGGGACAGTATTATCTTTTTTTTCCCCAATGGACAATATCAATACAAATCATTGTGTTAGTAAAATAAAAGATAAATTTACCCACAAATAAAGCAATTATTTTGTAGTATTCAATTGTTCCAATGTGCTTTATTTTGTACCTGTAAATTTTAATTTTTAATTGTTTCTTGCTCTTCAGCTGTCTCTGAACAGGCACTAGAGCTGAAAGATTTTGAGTGAATGATCGTAGCCTCAATTCATGTGATGCACTCCTAACTTCAGTGCAATGGTATTAAGAGATGGGGCCTGTGGAAAGTAATAGACCATGAAAGTGGAATCCCCAGGATGAGACTGGCAGCCCTCAATAAGTACTTCAGAACTGCCTCACTTCCTTGTAGAGAAAAAGCAAGAATGTAATCTTCTGTACTCAAGAGGAGAGCTCTCAGTTGGAGACAGTGACAGGACTTGATATTGAGTTTACAGGCTTCAGAATTGAAAGACATAAATACCTGCTTGTACCTAGTCTACAGGACTTTGTGGATGTGGAACAAAATTATCATGGTAGTGTTTTTCAGGGCACAAGAAAGTTTACAGAATTACTCAAGAGTCTTCCATTAGTGCTGCATGACTCCAGTGAGTAAAATTATTTTTAGAATGAAAATAATCATCCTGGAAAACTGAAGAGTTTCTCCTGGTTACATGAATCAGGTTGGAAAAAGATAACGAAGTAGCATAGGATACCAAATGGAGGAATCAAGTGAGGGGCTCTGTTAGCAGAATATTACCTAATGTGCATCAAACTCTGTTGAAACATTAACATTATATGTACCTCTAATTCCAGGATTTTGGATTTATAGCCTTTGGCATCATAAGTTCAACGTCAACCTTGGTTGCATAGCAAATTTGAGGTCAGTCTAAGCTACATGAGACCCTGTCTTCCAAAAAAATTTGATTTCTACATATAAGTGAGCCACTGTCTCCAACTGTAGGGTTGATTAATGTTCATCTTTCTGAAGCTTCTGTAAAAATCCAAAATAAGTACACACTTAAAAGGTAACAATGGATAATGTGTGGCTTTTATAAGAAACTATAGGATTCCAATAAAAAGCAAAGATGTAAAATCTGTGAACATTTATATACATACTTGTGTATAATTTCTATTTTATTAAAACTTATCTTCATGAATAATCATGATTTTGAAGTGGTTTTAAGTTCTGTGTGCAATTAAGTACTGCTCATTAGAGGTCAAATCAGTTAATGTTAATGAGTACATTGACAGATTGCTAAGAATTTAATATTTGAAACTAGATTAATGCCTAGTTTTGTTCCAGAAGTCTAGGAAGTAGAAAGTCTAAAAAGGCCAACTAATGTTGACTTCTTCTCTTCCATGTGCTTACAAAAACCATTTAGGTCACAACTCAGTGGATTTATTCCCTAGTAAGTGTCCTGGAGCTACAGTCCTGAGAACACAGTGCTCATCTTCTCAAAACCTCCACCTTTGATTCTGTAACAGATGAATCTTTCTTAGTGGAACTAACTTGGAGAGGGTGGTTGTTTTTATTACCTGCCCTCTGAGTTCAGAACAGTTTGAAGAAAACGTGCCAGAGTGGAGTGCTTCCACAACTTCTTAGTTCAAGTTTGCTGAAATAGTGTTTGCTAATAACACAGGAAGTGTCCTCAGATGGCATACTGAAGGAGCTCATTTCTCCTAGCTTATGCGATAAGGCTGATTTCTGTATGCTAGTACATCAATAGCATATACCAAAGAACTGGATTAAAATGATGAAAAACATGGTGGCAACGCAGAACCAAGTGTTTGTCTAAAAGTCAGCATTTCCACTATAGTAAAATGTATATTTTTAGTGATTGTTCTTACTAAATTCTGTAAACAGTAACACATACAGAGTTTTTTTTTATATACTTTATTTTTTTATTTGAATTAGAAACAAGATTGTAATACATGTCAATCCCAGTTCCCACTCCCTCCCCTCCTACCACCCCGCTCCAACTAATACCCTACCTATCACATATCCTTTCTGGTCACCAGGGAGGGTGAAGCCTTCCATAGGGGTCATCAGAGTCTATCATATCCTTTGATATAGGGTGTAGGCCATACCCTTGTATTTTGGCTCAGGGAGTATCCCTCTTTGTGGAATGGGGTCCCAAAGTCCATACCTAGTTCAGTAAGTACTGAACTACTACAGGAGGTCCTGTAGATTTCCAAGGTCTCCTCACTGAAACCCACATTTCTAGGGTCTGGATCAGTCCCATGCCGGTATTCTTGCTATCAGTCTGGGGACCAAGAGCACCCTGTTGTTCAGGTCAACTGTTTCTGTGGGTTTCACCAGCCTGGTCTGGATCTCTGTGCATATCACTCGTCCTTCTCTGCAATTGGATTCCAGTTGAGTTCAGTGATTAGTTGTGGGTGTCTGCTCCTACTTCCACCAGCTGCTAGATGAAGGCTATAGGATGGCATATAAGTCAGTCATCAATCTTATTATCAGAGGAGGGCATTTAAGGTAGCCTCTCTTCTGTTGCTTAGATTGTTAGCTGGTGTCATCTTTGTAGATCGCCAGACATTTCCCTAGTGCCTGATTTCTCTGTAAACCTAAAATGTCTCCCTCTGTTACAATATCTCCATTTTTGTTTTCTTCTATTCTTCCCCCAACTCAACTTTCTGCTCCCTCATGTCTTCCTCACCCCACCTCTTCTCCCCTTCTCATTCTCCTAGCTCCCTCCCCCCTCCTCCCATGCTCCCAATTTGCTCAGGAGATCTTGTCCCTTTCCCCTTCTCCAGGGGACCATGTATGTCTCTCTTAGGGTCCTCCTTGTTTACCAGCTTCTCTGGCAGTGTGGATTGTAGGCTGGTAATCCTTTACTCTATGTCTAAAATCCACATATGAGTGAGTACATACCATGTTTGTCTTTTTGTGATTGGGTTACCTGGCTCAAAATGGTTTCTTCTAGTTCCATCCATTTGCCTGAGAATTTCAAGTTTCCATTGGTTTTTTTTTTTTTTTTTCTGCTGAGTGGTACTCCATTGTATAAATGTACCGCATTTTCTCTATCCATTCTTTAGCTGAGGGGCATCACAGATAGTGCTTCTATGAATATGGTTGAACATATGTCCTTGTTGTATGAAGTGCATCTTTTGGGTCTATGTCTAAGAGTGGAATTGCTGGATATTGTGGTAGACTGATTCCCATTTTCCTGAGGAGTCACCATACTGATTTCCAAAGTGCTGTACAAGTTGGCACTCTCATCAGCAGTGCAGGAGTGTTCCCCTTTCTCTACATCCTCTCCAGCATAAACTATCATTGGTGTTTTTTATTTTAGCCCTTCTAACAGGAGTAAGATGGTATCTCAGAGTTGTTTTGATTTGCATTTCCTTGATGGCTAAGGATATTGAACACTTTCTTATGTGTCTTTCAGCCATTTTAGATTCCTCTATTGAGAATTACAGAGGTTTTATTTTTTTTTTTTAACTTTCTTGAATGACATAATCAAAAGCCTATCTACAAAACTAGTGAGATCCCCATGCTCACAATGCTGCTCAACACAGTTTTCTGGGTCTACAAATACTGAAGAGAAACATGCCAGTCTTAAGTCCATGTGCCTCCTGCAGAGCACAAGGAGGCCTGGCAATTTGTGCTCCATGTTTCACTGGAGAGTAGAGCTGGCTCTTCTAGGAACAGCACATTAAAACTTTCACAATGCCATAGCTTAAAAGAGAAGCAAACAGGCAGCCTGGAAATGGTTGAGACTGGAGTATCATGATGCTATGGTCAGTCAACACCATAGGCACATCTGGAGAGCAATTGCAATCCATGAACCATGCAAAATTGTAAATGTGGCTTGTGGAGAATAAGGGCCTTTTCTATCTGACATTATATTGACTGGGTTCTTGCTCTTCCCTCTAGAGAGGCCCTTCAGCCTGTTCTGTAAACAGAGAAGGAAGTCAGTGGCTCCTCTTGCATGCAGGAGCTTGGCAGATCACCCTGAACTTGCTTTAGCCAGAGCATACCCAGGCGTCATGGTCAGTGGGTATCTTACAGCTTCAAAGGTAAGTCCACTGCTCAAAGGGAGACATTTCAATGACCCAGGATTCCTGGCAGATTTTATTTCAGTTGCTGGAAGTTTCTCAACAAGGCACACAAGCTCTCCAGCTGCCTGGAGAGTCTGTGAAATGCATGCAGTAGGGCTCCTGGACAAGGCTTTAGAAAGCTGCTTGCACTACAGATCCAGCCCAGTCTCTGCATCTTGATTTCACTAGAACAGATGTTATCTGCAAGCAATTAACATACTTGTCATCACCAGGGAGACAGACACAGAGTTCTTCAGGTCATTGCTTACAATGTTTTAATGTACCCTAAAGAAAAGTGTGCTCAAAGCAAAAATTTCACATTGATATTAAGACAGCATTCATTGAAAAATGTGACATGTGTCTATTTCTGTCTTTTCCCCCAATTTATAGAAAAAATATTAGTAAGATATCTTTAGTTATTAGAGAATAAAATTCACCAACAACATAAATGTTAATGATAACTGGCAACTCAATTTTAACAAGTTTAACTGTGGCTATTATCTACCTTCATACATTGTTTGACAGAATTTGCCATTTGATTTATTTTCATCCATTTCAATTTATCAAAATTACTTGATTTTATGTTTCTATATGCTGATTTTATGTTACATATTTTAGTATGTAATTTGTAATATTTACACAAAGATAAAATAATAAAATTTTGATGTTATGCCTTATAAGATCAATATGATGAAAAAGTATGATAATAGTGGAAGTAAGATGTTCTAGCATAGATGATAGAAGAAAAACAAAGTAGCAATTTTGAGTTCTTAAACTGCTTTAAAAATGTTGAAACATCATAAGATGTTTCTATTACACAGATATGCTTTTGACATTAAATTACTTTCTTATAGACTGACTCTAATCTGATTGTCCTAAGTATTTATCCTCATTTAATTCATAGTTTTTATTTAACATTCATTTCTACACTTTTTAGAAGATAGTGACAATTTGAAAGATTTCATCCTCTGACCACAAACATTCCTGCAGAGGTTGAGTAATTTCCTCTTTTCTCTCATATTTCTTTCAAACTAAGGCAACAGGGATATTCTCAAGGCAGTGTCATCCAGTCAGCTCAACTGGCTCCAGGATATAAGCTTCAGTCAAAGAAGAGAACGGTCTGATGCAGAGTCAATGATAAACAGCAGTTTTGTATCTGAAGTGATAAAATAGTTACTGCTACTGAATGAAGACATGGGACAGTCAATATGGCATGGGCTAGAGTCTGATGCTCTAAGTCACCTTCAGAGTCCATGGTTTTACTAACTGATGGCCTTCAAATATATTTTTATCTAAAGAAAATTTTCTTTTATCTAAAAGTGATTATTTTATCCAGAAACATGACTTATGTTGTGTAAAGTGATCACCAAAGCTAACCATGACAAACACTGTTTATATTTGAAGATTTTTTTTCCTTTTCCATTATATTGGAATTTCACTGTGCTTTCCCATTTATCTTTATGGTCTCATCACCTATTAAGCTGATCTGTAAGGAGTGACTATTGAAACATCTGCCAATGTCGATGACATCAAACTGCTCCAAGCAGAACCGGATAGCATAGCCTTTTTGCCTAAGGGAGGACGGAAACCCTCGTGTGACACCATTGCGTTTCTTGACCAGAAAACTATCACAAAAAACTGTCAAGACACTGAGGCGACAAGCCTGTGTGTACTTTAAAGAAGAGGGGACATTCAATTGTTTCAAAAATGTTCTATCAGCTTTGACTCTAACTGGAATGTGTGACTCATCTGTGAACTTATTGATCCATTCAGTAGGCTTCCTGAAAGCACATTTCTTACAACAGTTGACAAGAAAAGACTAACTCCTCCCCCCAAAAGTCTTCTGCTGCTGGACGAGATGAGAAATAAAATATGTAAACCCATAATTAAATGAAGAAATACTTTTAGACACATAAACTTCCAAAAAAATCAACCAACAAGTTACCATGACAGAGATAAGCAGGGGAAAGGGTACAGTTGGTTAGATGGTTAGATGGTATATGGAATTCGAAATCTAAGGTGAGGCATGAGCAGGGAAGAGATTGGAAGGTCCCAAACTAACAGATTGACTAGAGCATAATAGATTCTAACTGTTCTCAGAAGCTAACCTGAGTGATGCCAAGCAAGGGCAAAGGGGATGTTTAGAAATATTTTCAGAATAGCAATAGTGGTATTAGTTGCTATATTACTGGCTAATATAGGCTCTTACTGCAAGGTAGGATATTTATAAAGCACCTTGCACAATGAAATAATAGTGTCAATATTTTGCAATTACATTCTTAGAGAACTTCAAGTGGGCAGTGTACTAACCATGAAATCATTTGTATGCTAGGATGCCAACTTTCTTTTGATCCAATAAAGAGCCATTGAAAGACACAAGACTGAAAGATATATTTTTATTAATATGAAAACATACTCTGCATTGAAGGTGAAAGGTGATTGCTTAACATCATCGTGCCTATTTGCTGTGTGCTTGTAGTCCTGTTAGCCCCTTTAGGAGAATAGAGGTTATCAGTCTTGCTTATCACTGCATTCCAGTATTAGCATATTGTGGATTCTTGCTTAGTTTAAGTTTTTATTCTGAATGTTCATGTGTGTATATGCATATGTGTGTACATGCTCACATGTGTGCCCTTGTGTGTGGTTGCCAGAGGTTGATATTAGATCCTCTGCTACTCTACACGTTACTTTTAGAAACACAGTCCCTCACTGAACCTAGAGCTTGTCAGTTTGGCAAGATAGTTGACAACCAAGCACCAGGTATTCCACAGTTAGGATTAAAGGCACAATCCACCACAGGCAGTTTTCTATGCAGATACTTGTGACCTGATTTCAGTTTCTCTAATTGCATAACAATTTATTGAGCCATCTCCCTAGTCTCTTTAATTAACCTTTAAATTTTATTTATTTTATTCTTATGTCTATTGGTATTTGTCTGCATATAAGTCTGCACCATGTTTATTCCTAATGCCCTTGGAAATCAGAAGGGGGAGGTGAATTGCTACACCAGGCCTGTGATCTGCTGTGTGAGTGTTGAGAATCAAACCTGGGTCCTTTGCAAGCACAATCAGTGCTCTTATCTGCTGATCATTCTTTCTAGCCCTTGCAATTAATTTTATTGCTAATGGCTGTGCTCCATACTTGCTAATTTCCACCCACTAGAATATGAATTGGATTATTTGTCTTCACAATTATAATGGTTTTTATTTTTGTGCCATAACTTTATTTGCGGTTCTCTTTATTATGGCTAAGATTTTAATGAGAGGGCATTTGCATGAACTGACAAACATTTATTGTTTCTTTTGCCTTTAGTACAATTAGTGTATGCAATTCCACAGTGCCTAAGAGTCAGTTTGTTAGGGTTGCTACAACAGCTACCACAGAAATTTGTGCCTGATACTCAGGAAATCTAGGAATTCTAATACTGAGCTGGCCTCCAGATCATAGATGGCACATTCAAGTCTGGACTGTGTGTCTACTTCTGCTTGAAGATGGCCCTTCAAGATGTGTCTCCATATGCTTGAAGGGATAAGACAGATCTTGGGCCTCTTTAGTAAGGATGGCAATTCCTTTGATTAGAACTCAACTTTCATGAACTTATCACCTTTAAAAGACTCCTCTTCCTAGAACCATTATTCTGGTAATTAGGTTTTGTCATATGAATTTTGGTGGTAAAAACATTGAGGGGGAGAATATGGAGGGAGAGGAGAGATGAAGGCTACAATCAGACTTTGAGGAAGAGGCTGCTACAGAGGTGAAAGGAATGGGAGACATTAAGGCAGAACACAATGTAGCAAGGGAAAAGAGCTCATCTCCTAGTTTCAGTTATCACTATGAATGCTCATAATCATGTCAAAACTTTTTTTCTTCTGTGCCTTGCTACTTAAGCTTTCTATTTGTATCTTTTCACATCAATGAGTCAATAATTTTAAAATAGTAATTATATCTAACTTTCTGAATATAGCAAATTAAATGCAGACTAGAATTGTGATGAAAATACTTCTTTACAAATTAGAATTCTAAGAGCTGGGCAGTGGTGGCTCATGCCTTTAATCCCAGCACTTGGGAGGCAGAGGCAGGAACTCTGTGAGTTGGAGGCTAGCCTGGTGTACAGAGTAAGCTCCAAGACAGTCAAGGCTACACAGTGAAAACCTGTCTAAAAAAAATAGAAAAACAAAATTAGAATTCTACCCTTTCCATATATTTTATAATTATACCTATTTTCTCAGAGTAAAGATAAACCCATTTTATCACACCACATATTATAAAGTTATTGACTTTTTATTTAATAAAATATAATACTAGATTTATGTTTGCTTAAAGTTAACTAAAACCAGATTTTACTGTTATAGCAGCCGTTCCTAAGTCTTAGCGCCGTATCACGTACTTCCCTACTGTCGACATTAGTCTTCATAGTCCATTCATCCTGGGAGAACAGAGGCTGGACCATTTTGAATCAGTAACAGTTGAAACATGGAATATGCTCCATGACTGGGAAGGGGAAGAAATTTTACTAGTATTACTGGTGGAATTTTCACCTCCTCAAACTGAAAATGATACATTCTCATTTCACTGGTCAAGACTAGTCACGTTATAGTTTATTAGCAAGGGTGCTAATGCACTAGAACTATGAAGTGGGTGAGCAGAAAGAAATTAGTTGAGTATCCCTTACTCTCAATGCTGTTCACACCACTTTGGAAGGGTAACAAACCTAAGGCTTTTCATTGATTGGAGAGGGATCATATTCCTCTTTCAAGTCTGACTGTGGGTCTACTTGTGCTTGTCTTCAGTCAGGGCACAGTGAGTATCATCCATTCACTAGACAATGCTTCAGATGTATTTCTACAGTTCTCCTTCATGTACAATATTAAATAAACAGATGCCATTCCTAATTAGGACTCTCCATTTCCTCCTACCTAATATAAAATGTACCAAGTCATTTTCAAATTAGGGATTTCTTTGTTTATTTATATAGCTCATGATCTTGGAACAGGGTTTGCTAGGATAGGTAGTCTTAGAGATGTTGACTGTCCCAAGTGAACAGTTCAATTGCTGATTGATTTGAAGCACAGTTTCAAGAAATATGAGGTCATCTTCCAATTTTTAAATAAGATGCAGTTGTTCTGTGTTTCCCAAGTGACTTACAGTGCTGGCAGCAGCATCTAGATGGAGTCATCATCATTGTAACATTGATGTTCAGGCAAATGTTCAGCTGTGTTTTTACTTATTTTGGAAAACTGTGTTATATCAATAAATTTACCAGGAAAAGAAACATGGCTCAAGTACTTTTCACAATTTCATTCAAATACAGTTCTTACATTCAAATTGAACACTGCTATGAAACATTTCTGGAGCTGTTGCATAGCCATCTGAATCATGCTGTCAAAGGAATTATTGTAGCAATTTGAAAGTTAACATTGAGGACTTCTGTGTTCTAGAATGTTCCATTCATTCCTCCGAATCGTTTATTTAAGTGATTGCCCATGTTTATTGACATTTTCTCTCTTTTTCCCTGTCTTTTACCATTAGATCCTAAGTTTAAAAGTGGAATATTTTCTGGCCACTTTTAATAAGAATAGTTTGGGGGCTGCCAAGATGACTCAGTGGTAAAGCACTTCTCACATGAGCTTGCTGATCTGGGTTTGATCTCCATGGAGCCCATAGTAAGGTGGAAGTTGTCCTCTGACATGCAAATGCATCTTGAATTTTCTAGAATGTCAGAATTCTAATTTTTGTATAAGGCTTGTCAAGGATGAAGACTCATGGAAATCCTAACATCTTTTGTAAGGAATAAAATGGGTCCAACTACTTCTTAAAAATTTCTGATTATAATATGATATGGTTAAACAATGCATTTTCTTACAATCAAGCAACTAACTCATATGTTTGATTAAATTGGACAAATCTCAGTCTTAAATCTATCTGGTGGTATTTTTGTCTTATAAGCCAAAAACAGTTTTCTATACTCTTTTCTCCTTCTAACTGCTCCTTCCCTGAATGAGCAGTTGAATTAACCAGACCATGGAGTATTCAGTTCTTCTAAGTAAGGCCGGAGTTTGAGGAATGTATCTCAGTATCTGTTTCCCAGGGCTCTAAATGCTGGTGTAGTCCTGAATTTATCACAACAGTTAAGCACATCCTCAATTTTGTTGCCCTGAGCATATGATACTTTGGACCTTCTGGAATCGAGAATGCTTCTGTGGGAAGTAGTATCTACTTTCCATTCAGATAAACTGCTCAAAGGTAATGCAAGTAGGCAATGCCCAGGAGAAGCCAGGAAAGGGATTGAAAAAGTAATGAGGAGTCCAGCAAATAACACAGTTGTTAAAACAGACAAAGGGAAAAGAATCTATGCTAGGGTTTTGTTTATTTGCTTAGGCTTTGTGTTTGGTTTGGATTATGGTTTGGTTTTATTTTTCTGGAACAGCGTTTTAGATAAAGATGAGAACTGAGTGGTATTTCCTATAGTTCTAACACTTGAAAAGTGAGTCTAATAGAATCACGAGTTCAAGATCATCCTTAACTGCATAGCACGTTCAAGGTCAACCTGGGCTTCCTGAAGCTTTATCTCATAAAACAGACAAACAAAATAAGCCACTCATGAACAAAATAGCTTACAAAAAGGATGAGAAATGAGTAATACATACATACACACATATGATGAAGGAGTAGTCTTTTTGTCAGAGCTCACAAAATGCATATTATAGGTGAAAAAAGAAAAACTAATTACAATTTTTCAGATTTCTGCATTTTTTTGTGGATACTCACTGAATTCCATCTTGAGAACCACAGCAAGTTAACATTTGTATTCTCAGTTTCAAGACAGAAGTACAAATCAGAAATGAAGCAGGCTGAGAGGCTGGTAACTTCTTCAGACTAACTCATAAGCTGTGATTTTTTAAAAAATTATGTTTTGCTCTTATATTTTTGAAAATTCTACATTTTTGTTGGTTTTTATTTAACTTAACTAATTTGTTTATTTTATTTGTCTACTCTTTAAGAAAATACACACCCCATTTTCTATCATATTTCATATATTTTAAAATGTCATGTTTCATTCATTGTAGATTATAATTTAGATTTAACGTAATGTAGATTGCTGTCCACTAGTTAATTCATTGGAATTTTCCATATATAATTTTGTTTGCTTTTCTTCCAGACTGTTGGCAGCCTGGCACATGTATAGCAATTCTATGTCAGTCTAACTGTTCAGAAGATGCACTCACTCAAACAATAAGCATGATAGAGGCTTTAGAAGTTAGAGGTGGGAAAATGAGAGGCAAGTGGAGAGAAAACTTGGTCTTCCTAATATTTTATGACGGTTAGGGCAAAAGAAGAGAAACAAATCCATATGGGAGAAATGCAAATTGAAAGGGAAGAAAAAGAAGAAGAAGAAGAAGAAGAAGAAGAAGAAGAAGAAGAAGAAGAAGAAGAAGAAGAAGAAGAAGAAACGTAGTAGGTCCTTGGGTAATTTCTAGAAAACATGCCTGAGGGTACACTGAAAACAACAAGCTAGTTGGTTTAATTTATTGGCTCTAAAAAAGTGGAGAACAATAACCCCTTATCCAAAATGACTGAGATTCAGGACTCACTCCTGGTCTTTAATACATCCTAAGCTGAAAATAAGTATAACTTGTCATATAAGTAAACTAAAGCCTTTGAAGGGTGTGTGAGATACAGTGCTGATTCTAAGTGGGTAATAAATGCATAAATACTCCATCCAGGATCTAGTAACTTGTGGTCCTTGTTTCCTGACTCCTAATGTCTTGGACTTCCAACACATCGTTTTCATTTATAGCTATATATTTGGGGAAATATGACAGGTTAAAACTTTTATTTGATAATATTTTAGTTAGTTGACTTTAAAGGAAGAAGTTTTAGACATGGACATGGGACAACAGTGTCTTAGACATAGGTATCAGGAAAGAGGACCACAAAGACACAAATTGAAAGAATCAGAGAATGTAAGCAATCTCCTATCATCATCCCCAGTGATACCCACAGGGAGCTGAATTGCATCACACAGAATAATGGCATATAGTGCAAAAATAGAATGGACTGGCAACTCCTGTGGCTTGGTAGCATCTTTCTGAAGCATAGAGTTGAGATAATCACCAGAGGCCATGCCTATAAGCATCTACAAAGACTTCCTGATTGAGTGACAATGTCTTACATGGCCTTCAAGAGACATAAAACATTATGAAGACAACAAATTATAAATTCTCTACTTTGTGTAATTACCCTTACACCATGTGGTGAATTAACTTGCCTGACCAAAAAAAAAAAAAAAAAACTACAAAAAGGTAGAGTTCATATGCAGTTGTTGAACTCACTTTTTTGTTGAAAAGTACTTAAAATAGGGGCTGAATAACGATCTGATGCGTGATCAGAGTTCTTCAGGGGAAGATGATATGCACTAATACACACACATCCAATCACACATATATAACATATGTGGTGAGACACTGAATGGGAATAATAGGAATGAATCACCCCATGGCATTGCTTATTTTGCAATTCTGTTGTTTAAGAGAAGGAAGAGAGAGAGGTCTCAATTCTAAGCAAAGATGATTGAGATTGGCTCCCTTGACAGAGGTCAAATCAAAACTGCCATTTAATTGCAACATTTTGGAAAAGTTCAGTTTTATCTAGATTGTGAAAAATTTGGGGTTGAAGGCAATTAAAAAGTACAAGTGTAGTAAGTTAAACTTTTGGTTTGTGTGGTTTCACCATCCAATGACATGTGGGAAGCATTCTTGGGTGGAAGAAAAGCATCACATAAGTTTAGAATTCACTGATCCTGTGGTTTCTGAGATTTGAACCTAATCTGAACTTTCCAGTGTTTCCCTGGTGTGTGTGGTGTGTGTGTGGGTGTGTGTGTGGGTGTGTGTGTGTAATTATTGTAAATCCAGGAGGGAACTGTTTTATAAATGGACTCTAATGAATTAACTATAAATAAATTAATATAGAGAATTGAATTTCTATTAAGATATTAGAAGACTTAAAACTGAAAGGCAAACTAGTTAGAAAAATGGCTTTTAGGCTTTACCTAAACCAAGACATTTGTAAAAACAAAAATAGTTTTGAAATATTAGATGATCTCAAGTTGTATTTCAGCTCAAAATACTTAGTTACACTGTTTTCCTATATTCAGATTCCCTAAGATCCCTGTGCAATAGATGGTGAAACTATTGCTCCTTGGGGAGGACAAGCTCAGTTCTCTGATTTTGGTCCCCTGCTCATTCATCAAACCACACTGGAACTTGTCCCTGGTCAGATAACGTATATGGCCACCATGCAAGTTCTAACAGCCACCTGGGAGAAATGATTAAAATCATGTGGCTAAGCTCTTCAAAACATATAGAAAAATTGATATGCCTGTCTCCACGGGAGGAAAAGAAATCCACATGAATAATGACTTTAATGGAGCCTTGGGTGTTGCTGAATGTCCATTGTGTATTCTGTAGTGCAGCCAAAATTTCTAATCTAAAGGATTGCGGTGTTGGCCAGGAGGAGAGTAAAATAAATGTATGGGATATGGGAAATTGTTTACATGTGGTTTTGTAAGACTATTCTTTTTAAAAGCAAGACTTTTTATTCTTTCCCTAGCTCATTGTATTGTTTTACATTTTAAAGAGTTGACTAGAAAGATAAGGAGATATGGCTGTCATTTACTAGGTGGGTTAATTTAGGTAAGTGTTGTACATGGTATATGGTATAAACAAATAGAAATAAAACCCCTGGGTAATGAAGAAAGAATGAGTGAGTGAGTGAGTGAGTGAGTGAGTGAATGAGTGAGCAAGCCGGTGGAATGTTCACTGGTCTATAATAAAGTGAGAACCCTAGAATGGACTTTTTACAAGCCCAGATCTTAATTTAAAGGAATGTTCTTGATTTTGAAACCACATGTGTGCTGTATTTGTTGTATCTACGTGTATTTCATTTCTTTTGCTTTATCTTTCTGTGAAATCCACTTTCTGACCAATAGCACCAGTGCATTTTCATGAGCTCCTACAAATGAATTAGGTGCTGTACTTTCCTCACCTGCTTGAGAAGCACATTTCTCTGTAAAGGAAGTCTCATGGCTTGCAGACATTTGGGAATGAGACTCTGTAACAATTGCTTGAACAACCTTGAGTCTCTGTAACATCACAAGCCTCAGGATAATCCCAGTTCCTCCCACTTTTTGGAGCAGAGTGTTCCTAGACAGTCTTCGAGACAAATGACATTTTTTTTTTCTTTTTTGCTGTCTCCCTTTCGTATTCACCTGGCAGCAAATAACAAAAATTATCAATTACTTTTACCTTTGCTTCTTTCTAAGATGATCAAAACAGCTTGTATTTATTTGAGTTCAAATACCAATCTTTATTGTTCATTATCATATGTAGTCTCCTATGAGCCAAATGAGCCATGGGGTCAAGTTCAACAGGCCTGACTGATTCTTACACAGGGCCAACCCCTTCCAGTAAAGCCATCATTACAATACTTTGCCCCAGGGTACTTAAACTGTATAATTGCTGGAATATGCGTGTTTTCTCCACAAACTACAAATATATGTTCATCATTTCTGTCTCATCAACTTAACAGATAAATTTGAAAAGCAGCAGTCAATACTAGAAGCTTTTGTGTACATAAAGTGCATTATTTCTACAATCATTTAGGTAGTATTATTTTTTTCTGTTCTAGGAATTAAACCCAGAATTTTCATTTTCTAGGCATGTGTTCTATTACTGTGCTACATCCCAAATCGTCATCATTTAGGCAGTTTTCAATAAGTATACCTAGAGGTATAGCTTCCAGTTATTTTTCTTAATTTTTCTTGTCTAAATTACTCCATCTTTTGAGATCTTGATGTCTTTACATATAAAACAGTAATCACAGTCTATGTAAATTAAAGAGATTAGGAGATTATAGGAGTAATAGTGTAAAAGCAATAAATCCTTCCTTTAAGTTGGGCATTTCTATTATAAATTAGCTCTATCACATTGCCTCCTAGGAAACTTATGGAGTTGGTTGATTGATGTAATACTGTCTTAACTGTCTTAATGTCTTAAATGAGTGTGTATTGGCATCACTTCTTTTAAATAATGTCACAAAATGGAAACTGATATGATTTATTGCTTCATTACTAAATATGGGCTTAAATTTACTCTGATAAATTTCTAGACTTTAGTGACTAGCAACATCTAGGAGTAACACACACATAACTATCAATGACAAGAATTGTTGTGTTATTATATGTCTATCAGTAGCTGAATATAGCAGTGGTACTAGTGTTATACAATGAGGTACTAAAAACAACAAAATGAAAACTTTCCTTTCCACTAGGCATCATCCTTCCTTCTTTCCTTTTTGTCTCACAAGTGGCAGGAAAGTTAAATAAATGCTCACATTGTAGCGTTAGTTCAAGTCACGGCTCAACCTCACAGACACAGAGCTAACAGCTCCAGATGTCCATTAGTCATGGAACCATGGAGTTAGACACCACTAGTCTGTTTGTAAGTTGTGAGAAGATCATGAAATTATCTTGCCACTGTATACATAAACAAGGACATGTTCTGTCAGTTCAGAGCTGAGAAGAGAATTCAAATGACAATTTTAAATAAAAAGAGAAGCACAAAGAAAAATTAAAGTTGAACAAATATTTAGGTGTAGAAAGAGAAGGTGAGAACATAAATAAAGGGAAGCAACAATGCAGATGAGGACCTGGCTTTTGGAGTACTAGCAGTGTCTTAATTATTGCATGCGACAGATCTACATTGGCTGTAATTATGTCTAGCAGTTTATAGCAGCAGAGTGAACTTGCCAGGGGCTTGGAACCTTCTGGATTTGTGGCTCTTCAGATGTGCTTCTGTATTGGAATGTGTTTGTGTTTGCCTTTATTTGTTTTTAATAATAAAAAAAACTTAAAGAAGTGGTTTCTGCCTTGGTAGATTTTCTTTGGAATTCCAGAAAGGACTCTGGAGGACTTTGCGGTGCTTTGTGCTGATAAACCAAAGCTTTGCATTTGTCCCAGTCAGAATTCCAGACACTGAAGAAGCCAACTTTAATTATTATTGTTTTCTTCAGTACTGAGTCCCCTTTTGATTATTTAGGTTTATACTAATCATCTGCTAAACATACTCCCTTTCCCCCAAGTAAGGCTGAAAACAAGGAAAGCTTTGCAATAAGATTTCAGAACGTCCAACTCTTGGAGTTTCCATGGAGGACTGTGATACAATGGGTTTATTATGAGAGAAATATTAATAGAAGCAAGGCCAGCAGCGAGGGACAAATTTCACAAATGTGTAGAAGAAATTGTTTCCTGGGGGGAGTAGCAGCTCTGAGTAGAAATGCTCTTTTATTGTAATATCTAAATGTCAAAACTGAGATATTAATAACCATAGAATTTCAAAGTTATGATTTTACAGATTTTAAATGCAAAATTAATTTGCAAAACTAACTATCATTTATAAAGGCCAACAGTTTTTGCCTTTTAAGTTGAACTAATAGGGCATGAGAAATGGCTCAGGACATGAAGGCATTTGCAATCAAGCCTGGTGACCTGAGTTGTAACCCAGGGACCTAAAAGCAGAGGGAAAGAGTCAACTCTCACAATTTGTTTTCTAATCGTAGCACATAAAGTATGGCACATGTACACACACAAACACACACACACACACACACACACACACACACACACACAAATGTAATTACATTGAACTCATGAATCATTGCTTTGTTTTTAGAAATTGTTGCTGAAAATTGTTCCATTCCTGAAAATCAGTCAGTTATTAACAAAGTTATAATCCTACCCTATTCCCTAAATTCTTTTCTTTTCAAGAATCATAAGCTCCTACAAGTATTTTACTCCTGTAAATTATGTCAAATAAAATGTATTGAATGTACCATGAACCATACTCTGATGCAGGTTCTTAGAAAGTAAAGATGAACAAGAGGCTGTGGTCTTTAGATCACAGCTGAAACAAGTAAAACAAAAGTTAGATATACAATCACATCATACTATATTTTAACAAATGCTAGGCAGACAGACTGGAGAGTAACCAAAGAGTGCTTAGATATGCTGGGGAAGCTGGGAAGTTGATGTCTAAATAATATCACTTTCCTGGATGCAAATTTAAGGAAGACTATTTCAAATAAACAGAGACACTGATGGAAGATTATAGCTATCAAGACCACATTTAATGAGCATTTTCTATGACACACCTGATTGGACCTAGAGATTTCATTAGCATGAATCACCTAGATACTTTCCTCCAGTCTTCTAACTTACCTTGAATTTCCATCTCCTCTTAAAAATGTTTATTCTGCCTTTTCAAAGTTAAGAATAATTCTACTTTGCAAAGACTACAGCAATATAAGAACTGAGCATTTTGGTTTTCTCATAATATAATTCAATGACATACTCTCAATTGTCAATTATTAGGTCGCCTCTCTTCTTGGTTCTAGCATCCCAAAATTTCTAATTTCTTTCCATTCCTTTCATCCTTAACTCCCAGGAGTTTTTCCTCTGAGCAACTGTGTTATATTAACACTTACATGTAATTGTTAACCCTTTCATTTTTTGTGTTTCTTTGTGCTAAATACTCCTCTAGACAGTTGATAGAACTGCATTGAAAATGAACTTTTATTTCTGTTTTATGATCTCCTGACTTTCCAGACCCCCCAAATCTCCATCCAATCCACCAAGGACCTGTGAATAGTTATATATCTTGCCATGTCATGTCTTTATTTTTTAAACCGTGGCCATTACTCTAGAGCTAAATTACTTTGAACCTAAAAATAACCAGAGCTCGGGATCATCATTTTAAAAAAAGTTGCTGGCAGATTATAAAATCAAAAATGAGAAATTCTGTTACATGAAGTTTTATAAGATGTGAACAATGTGCTTTGTCAAAGCAAAAGCCACGCTTAGGAGGATTGTGCGAATGAAAAGCATGGTGACTTATTGGAAGGTACCAAGGGGAAATTGAGCTGGAAGAAGAACAAACAGAAGCAAAGTTAGAGGCTTATGTTAAAGGCAAGTACACTTGTTATTAGTCTGCATGATATAAATCTTGTGGAAGGGAAGTAAGCTAGCAAAGGAAGGGCAGTCTCTCTCTCTCTCTCTCTCTCTCTCTCTCTCTCTCTCTCTCTGAGGCATGTAGGGAGAAAAAGGGGGGCATACACATTTCAACAAATGAAAAATCACAGGATGTGAATTACATTTTGCTAATAGACACAATGGATAACACGGAGATCACAAATTCTCTGGAGAAAAACACAGAGCTCGTTATTCTTTGATTTTGAAATGATCTCCCTCATAAGTTATGAAGTTTATAAGTTTTCCTTATAAAAAAAGACACCTTTGACATTTCCCCATGGAAGGCCTCACTATCCTTGGAGAGTGGGAGGATGGGAGGGAGAGGGAACCGGGGGAATTGATATATAAAATAAGACTGTTTCTAAATTTTTTTAAAAATTATTTAAAAAACGACACCACAGAGAACAATTTCGAGTCTTGGTCACAATTCTATTATTTCTTTTGATTGAACATACTTGGGAGGTATTCCTTATTGCAAGCTCTTGCTAGTTCTGTAAAAGGGAAAAGGACTGACTTCTGGGAGAAGGAGGAAGGGGAGAGGAGGTGAGAAGAGTGTTGAGGTGAAGGAATGTTATTTTGGCATCTCATCCTTGTCACTGACAGCAGGTGCTGTGGAGGAAAAGACAACCAAATAAAGTGCAAGGAAACCAGGGGAACAGACACAAAAGGGAAACAAATCCTTCTGCCCTGTGACTCATTAATCTTGTCAGAGACTCACTGTTGAGCAAGGCTAATCTTTTCACTGCCCAAAGGAGCCTCCCGGACTCACAAGAATGTACTGAAGGTCTGGGCTATCTAATGACTGAGCCATTTAATAAATGACTTACTTACGTCACTGTAAACACTAGCCAGCAGCTGGAGGCTACATGTAAAGCTCTAAATCCTTTACCTGACTTTCTAAAGATTCCTCTAAATCATATTTAGTGACAGGCTGAAGGTACACAGGCATCAGGATTTAGTGGCGGAGCATACTTCATGCTGTTTGGGGTAGGTCAGAAGGTCTGACTTGGATTTCTTCCCAGTAACCTGATCTAGGTGAAGCAGCAGGTTATAAATGAAAGTCGGTTTCTGAGATATCCTGACTTTCTTTAAGTATCAAGAACTTTATAGGGACCAGGTGAGAAACAGGAAAAGATCAAGCAGGAACCAACTCTATTGATCAGAATTGCAATTTCACTTAACTAACTCTAGATGAAATGGATGCTACTTTCTATGATCCAAATATTTGTGTAGGTTCTTAAGTTTTTGTTTCTTTTATTATCCAGAATAGATATGTAAAAGTGCTTTTCCTAGAAACATAAAATATAAAATTAGATTTTAAATTATTCAAGGGCAGTTTGTAAGACTTCCAGATATTTTTGTCACATGATATGGAAACATCTCCCTAAATCATAAAAGGGAAAAGAAGAGAGGAGACAGAAACAAAGGAAGTCAATTGTATGAAGATTTGTCATGTTCAAGGTATTGGTGTTTGTCTCTTAGTCCTCACAGTAACTCCAGTAGATTATAAACCCTTATTTCAAGATCCCAATAAATAAAACAGCACTGTCACTTGATTCTAGTTTTGCCTGATTGGAAAGCCTGAGATGTCTGCTTTGAAGCAAATCTGTTTGAGTTTAAGCAAACTTTCCAGTGTTCCTAACTCATGTATGGCTGAAAGTTGATTTGCAGAAAATGTCTAAATACTGGATTTTATTGCTTTTTGTGTAAAGACTTTAGGATTTAACACTGACAAAATCAGAGTTAGATTTTCAAAATCACTGAGGATCCCAAGATGTCACAAGCATCACTATGTTCTTTTTGTTGTCAAAGTACAAGCACAGGTATTCAAATTCATTGGAGAATTTGGTTATTTGTTGGTCAGCATAGAATAGGACAAGTATATGAATTATAATGAAAATTAATTTTTACATATTAAATTGGCAATGATAATGATAGTTGTTAAGCTCTGTGGTGTATAAGCAGCTCACAGACCAGAATACTTGTGGGATCATTGGGTTTCTAATCTCTAACTTAGGGTTAGCTACCCCTATAACCTAAGCGGGCAGGCACATTTCTGCTCTCTTCCCTTTTAATGTCCATTTCATTCTTTTACCCAAGAGTTACAGGAGCATGGTTTGACAATGAATAAAATAAATATAGATAAGGAGCTGGTTATGCTTGCAAATATAATACTTAGTAACGTATATATTTATAACTGACTTGAATTTTTTGCTCCCATATGTACTGAGACAATAACTGAAACTCAGTTTCTATCTACTTCCTGCCATCCTTTCACATTCTTCAAATAGCTAAATATAAGACAGTTTATAATCATATAGCTAAATGATGAAATTCTGCCTTGACTTAAAATCTTATATTAGAAGTTTTAACACCCTATTCTGAAATGTCTAATTTTATTTTCATAACATCTACGTATTGTGGTGAGGACAGTAGGGTACAGGTTTGACTCTTTAGTATCCAGGAGTAGTAAATTGAAACTCCCTGTTTCTCACAGCCCAGGTGTGGTGCAGACAGCCTGAGACTCCACATTTCCTCACTGTGCCCTAACCATGACCTTAACCCTGGCATAGCAGGAGAAGCAGCAACACTGTGATAGGTTGCTGTTGGCTAGCTGTGTGGAAGAGAGCTGTCTGAGCAGAAATGTATCACATTAATCTCCCTTGTGCAGCAACATGCCCCATCTCCCTAAATCAGCCTGCTCTGGAGCTAGGGAAAGGTCAAAGTTGAGCCTGTCAACCATGATACTTGCTGTATGAATTTGTTCCACATGCAAATGGGGATATGACTCTAATCAGCACTCTGCTTTCTATTTAATTTTGAAATTGGCTAAAAAGGATCATCTCTTGTTTAAAGTATGTAAACCAAACAAATAGTATTTCCTATCTTTCTATTAACATATACAGATAAATGTGAAGAAATATGCTTGCATTCAAAATAATTAAGTTAAAACAATGCTCATCTTAACAATATGCCTTCCCCCTGTATTATTCACTTTTTGTACATTCATGTCTTTAGAAGTTACCAAGATGGCAATAGTGATAAAAATATACTTTTGGCTATTTTAAAGAATATAAATGCTTTTAATTTTTTAAGGCAGAAGTAATTCCTTTATGGTGCCCAGTGTTTGTACAGTCCAGGTAGGGGTCTGCTTTCACTTTCTCCTTCTGTATTTCTCAAGGTTGAGTGATAGAAAGCAATCAAATAACCAAACCATAGGATGAAAGATTTTAAGTAAATGGAATTTTCTTAACCAATGTTTATTAAAACAACATGCTCACATTTCATTCCTTGAAAAGGGATGGATAACATTAGATTTATAAAGTATTTTTGCAGTCACTTGGTTGAATTCAAGTCTTGTGTAGTCTGATGAAAATCGTAGATTGTGTACCTTCTTTTCTGAAAGAAAGTGCTATTTTGGGCAGAAAGTGATTTCTCAAAAGTTCACCTTTTTTCATGCGTAAGTAGCCCGGATACCATTTCTTCATCTCTTAGAGCTTCCCAAATACTCAACACAGAAAATGATGACATGTACTTCTAATTGATTTCATAGACTTCTTAGAAGTTCAACATCCAAAAGTGTGACAACTTTTTAACAGAGAAGAGGAGGACCTTCCTGTTCTTTGATCACCTACTCTGTAAAAGACAACCAAGAAGAAAATCAATTCCTATGATCTCTATTTCAGGTTAGATTTTATGACATTTCCATATCAAATATTTATATGCTTAATGGGAGGTTCTGTGAATTTGATTTGAGTATTTTAAATAATAAGGACTGACAACTAATATAAACTTATAGTTTACAAGGTCTTATGACTAATCACACTTCAAGTCAGTGCACTCACAACATGACTTGAAGTCCATTACCAAATCTTGGTCAAGATCTGCCAATGGCAGATTGATGGGCTCACATGTGCTAGTATGCTGGGCTGGGTTTGTGTTCCTTATCTCCAGGAAAAAGTCCTGCATAAGTATTACTTTCTCCAGGTCTGCCACTGAGAACACCATGAGTCCATTATCATGGACATTAGGAAGACACAGATATTTTCCTGCATTAATCTCTTTCCTGAAAGGCATTTTCAATTTTAAAATGTTTACTGAATCACTAGACTAAATCATTTCTCTTGACATAAATACCTACAATATCTAATACATAGGTATAGCTCAATGTGAGCCAACAGTACTATTAGGAAACTCCTTGGTTTTATTTGAAAAGAAAAGCAAGACAATATTGCTGATGCCAGATCGGATTTTGAGTGGTATGTGCTTATTCTTTATATAACAAGTGTATTTTATAAGGGAAAAAAGCACATGGGAAATATTTTTATTTATTTTATTAGTTGTACAAAAGCCATGTTGGCAAATGAAGAAGCAATAAAGCAAAATTGTCTCATGTGGTTCTTATTATGGAATCAAACAGTAATGTAAAAGGCAAGCACACACCAATCACAATTCCGACTGCGGGGGGAATGGGAAAGTGTGGCTCCATTTTCATCGAGAAAGAGGCATGTATTTCACGATGTGTTCAAGCATAGGTCCCAAGGTAGTTACAATACACTACTGCGCTGTGTTCTGCTCAAGGAGAACTGCCTGTTGTGGCTCAGGGTGAAGAATGTTCTCAGTCTTGTGATACCTGATTACACCAGCAGAAACTGCACCATTCCTTAGCATTCTAGAAAAGGAAACGTGTTAACATGATATAGATGCTATATTGCAATAAACACTTGCATCATTTGCAAGTGATTGCATGAAATGACCACAGTCTCATTCCAGAATGTTCAGCTTGCTCCACAATCAGACAAAGCATTCTAATGAAGCATGAAACAGACTGTGTTCTTGAATGTTTTCTAAACTCCTTCAGTGCTGTTTTCACTTTTTCTGTGTAAATATATGAATAACCATTGTTAATGGCAGACAGGTACTCATTTGTGGATTGAAAATCAGCAAGATATTTTGAAAGTGAATAGGTTTTGGGAAAATAATAAATGGTTATTGGGGCCTCTAGGAGATGTCCACATGAGATACTTAGTTCTTTACTAGAAATAAGAAAATAACAAGGCCTGACATCATGGTTGTTCTTCTGTGCCAACATTAATTTTCTAGCCTTCCATTATGAACTGGTCTTTTTTGTTGTTTCCCTTTAAAACCTGCTTGTGAACCAGTGACTGAGTGGTCACGTCACTCAGAAATGAGTCTGAGTCTACTCACTGTTGACCTATATACACCACAACTGGAATGAAACTATTTCCCCAGCCTGAACCCAATTGTAGACTACAGAAAAATGGTAAGCCTATTCTTAACATATTTTATTAAATTGACCTAATATTTAGTGAATAATATTGACATTATTGTATTTGACAAGACTTTAAGTACAAAAACACACTCAAGTCAGATAAAATTTCTGACTTCACAATCTTATTTAAAGATGTATAGATTTTGTCATCATATCTCAAGCATACAATTAATAGAAAAGAAATGGGATTTTTCACCTTCAGCACTGGTATCCAAGATCTGTGCAACCAGATATGTTTGTGTGGTAACTAAAGGTTTATCTAAAGATGTTGTTAAGATAAAAACAATTATCCCATTGGGCATTGTCTGTAGCATTTCTGAAGATATAAGTATATATCCTAATTGGGGAGCAACTTTTGTTGTCCTCTGGGCTCCACCATATCTTTAATACTAAGGTGAAAATGAAAGGGCCTATTGACTTGAAGAATTGCTTTTATCCTCCTGTATTGAGAAAGGCTGATTAAGAAAAACCAGACAGCCCTTGTCTCCAGCTGTCTAATGCTTTGGACATGAATATGATATGCCATTCAGCAATTGTGACAGGGTCTACTAGGTGCTTCTCTTCTGGAAACCCAATGAGATACTGGACCAGGAAGATTTTTTAATTCAGTTTTATCCACAAAGGCTAGACCACTGTGGCACACAGATGTCTTTTCAACACATTAAAAAGAAGAAGAAAAGGGAGATCTCAAAACTTAAATTTCTTTACCTATGACATATTCAAATTAAGTATTGTTTTCAAAACCAAATATGCTATTTTATTACATGATATAAGCATTCTTGTCACATGATAGGCATATATTTGAAAGGTTTGATGGTATTTGCTTAACAGATTAATCCACTCATACATAAATATTATAGTAATTTTTCTCTTTCTGCTTTTTCTGGTGTCTTCCTTAAGTCTAGTTCGAATTAAATTGCTCTCCAAGGGGTAAAGATGCATTTAAAGAACAAAGAACATCAACTCAGAATTAATATAAGCTTGTAAGACACACATTTATTAAAACTTTTGTTTCACAAAATGCACAAATATTCTTAAGCTATGTTTATGAGTTTACTGAATTTCTGTCAGGGTTTTCAATACAGTCCAAATGGAAGTAGATTATATACTAGAAAGCTGTTTTGTTCAATTGATTTGAATTCAACAGAATATGAGGCACTGATATAGAAAGGTCTTCCTTTCTTTCTTTCTTTCCTTTCTTTCTTTCCTTTCTTTCTTTCTTTCTTTCCTTTCTTTCTTTCTTTCTTTCTTTCTTTCTTTCTTTCTTTCTTTCTTTCTTTTCCTCTCTCTTTCTTCTTTCCTTTTTTCCTCTTGAATGAAGACTTTTTTCCTCCCTTGATTCCTAGAAGTCACACAGCCTATAGCTCAGCATGAGTCAAAACCCAGACCCTCATGACTAAGGGAGTGTTGGTCATTTTAATCCTGTAGTCTAGGGTGAGTCATGGTGGCAGAATAGAGGCCTTGGGTGGGGTCAACAGCACTGTAGATAGGGAGACAAAAACCTACTTAACTTACCCTGCAGCACGCCTACAGGGCAATGCTCCACTATTGAATGCTGGCAGCAAGGAAGAGGGCAATGTTTTCTGTGCCAGCTTAGGGGGATGAATATGTGCTTGGCCCCAGGCCTCCTGTGGATGGCCACTGATTAATCCTTTGAACAGTGCTGCTTCTGTTTCCGAGGCCAGGCTGGAGCTCAGCACTGAGTCCCTGCCAAGCCACTAGAAAGGAAAAGCAGAGCCCGCAGTGAGCTTTCAGCACTGTGTTTCCATCTACAGTGTTTATTTCTCTAAATCTTGTCACGATTAAAATACTCTCAATTAGTACACAAGCATCTTTAGGCTTTGCTATAGTCTTTCAACTTGCAGTGTAATATTATTTATTTTAACTTCAGTTTACTTTTGATGTGGTGCATGTATACAATTTACCACAGGACCCGTCTAACATTGAACAGCACACTTCCTCTTTCCTCTCTCAAGCAATTTCAAATCACATGTTTTACATTTTCATTGGATTCAGATATGCTTTCAGTGGATAGACAGTAAAACAAACAGAAATAAATTGATTATGGCAAATAACAGAAATGCAATGTGAGGCAAAAGTTCAATTTACACCTTTCCCGGTTCTCTTATCTTTTTAAAGTGAAGGGTGCAATTTTCATTTTTACATGAAATCATCTAAACAGATGGACAATTGAGATCTCACTTTAACCTGAGTAAAAACTATGATTACTTTTTTCTTGTCTGAATGATGACACTGCTAGCTCTTATTTAGCCATCAGTATATGGTTAGGAAAGGGGTGGGTTACAATACAAAGTATCCTCTTTATTTAAGATATAAAACCTAACTAAAACCATGACTAGCAATACTGATTCCTTATTAAAAATGAGTAAATTGGGCCAAGGAAGTGGCTCAGCATGTAAAATACTTGACACACAGTTCTGAGGGTCTGAGTTTGAATTCACAGAGCCTATAAATCAGAGCCTGATAGTATCTTTCTGAAACCCTACTGCTCCTACAATGAAGGACAGGTGGCAATAAAGAATCTTTGGAAGCTTCTCACCAGCTGGCAGACATAATAGTAAACAATAACAGAGACCTGTTTCATATGAGGGGTGAAGGCAAAGCACAATGCCTGCGTTTATCTTCTGCCATCCACATGTATGGCTTGTGTGTACCCTCCCATTCCTGCTCACAAACCTGTGCATAAACACACACACATACAAACACACACAGAGAGAGAGAGAGGGGGGAAGAGAGAGAGAGAGAGAGAGAGAGAGAGAGAGAGAGAGACAGAGAGACAGAGAGACAGAGAGACAGAGAGACAGAGAACATACACAATCAAACTCAAATTTAAAGTGAACTGAAAAACATTCTGGAACCACACTTGACTTTTGAAAGCCTAGCATTGGTGAGATTGGTGAGTACTATTATACTGTGTGCACTGGAGAAAATAGAAATCCGGTGACTTTTCTAGTTCCTCACTAAACATAGGTCCATCTTCCTAGGTGTTAAAGTTTTCACTGGTGTTTCAAACTTTCTCTCTGTCATCCTATGGTGTTTTCAAGGAAATGGAGTTGAGGGGACTGAAAACAATGGAGGATTGCACTGGCCTGTCTCTGCCGTTGAGTCTGTTTCTCATCATGTGAGATTGGTTTGTAGTTAAACTTCTACAAAATGACTTCATATGAATTGATATTTGAAGGCTAACTTTATGTTACCTCATCCATTGCCTCCACATGCACACGGATGTTGCTTTCTCAAGCACACTTGGGAGAAATGGGAATCCAGAAAAGTGAAGTAAGTGGCTAGCAGTCACATGGAATCTCCACTATTTGATCCCAGGCTTGAGTCTATGAATGTCCTACTTGGTACAGCCTGCTTAACCTACAGTGTTTTAAGGGTTCTTATTTGCACTCATAATAAAGAGGAAGGAGAGAAGGAAAGAACTCAGTCGATGCAGGTTCTGTTTGTCCCATGCCACTTCTTTTATTTAACACAAGCTCCTTCTCAATGATTTGGTTCATTTAAAATCCACATTTCCTGGGTAGGTGTATTAGCTATATTGCCTTGCAATAAATGATCACAAACTTAGCTTTGAAATCCATTTCTAGCTCATTTCAGCTGGGTCAAATTGGCAAATGTATGCCTCGTTTCTATTCAGGGTGTTACCGTATCACGTCATATTTTGCCACCTCTTGGGATGCCTCCTCTTGGAACACAGGTACCTGGTAATGTGAAACCCATATCAGCATACAAGAGAGACTTCATGAAGACTACATTTAAGTTTTCTGGTCAACAGCCAAGCTGAGGTTCAATGAACATCTGGTGCAGTGATTTACACCCTTCCTAATGCTGCAAACCATTTAACACAGTCACTCATCTTATGATGACTCCCAACCATAAATTTATTTTTTGTTGCTCCTCATAACTCTAATTTTGCTACTGTTAAGGATTGTAATGTAAGTCGGGTGTTAGTGGCACACACTTTTAATCCCAGCATTCTGGAGGAAGAGTCAGGTGTGTCTCTGTGAGTTTGCGACCAGCCTGGTCTACAGGGTGAGTACCAGGACAAGCTCCAAAGCAATACAGAGAAATCCTGTCTTTAAAAAGAAAAAAAAAATCGTAATGTAAATATCTGCATTTTCCAGTGGTCTTAGGAGACCCCTCAGAAAGGATCCATCAACCACAAAGGGCTCCTGAACCATAGGTTGAGAACCACTGTTCTAGTACCAACCAGGGCACATGGGAAAGAAGATGACAAGTAAATGAAGGAGTCTCCAGATATTTTTAATCTACAAATCTTCTCCAGACTTACAATCTTTCCAGTGGAAACATCAGTCACCACCAAGCAAAGGCCAATCATTCTGCCTTCCCTGTCTGAATTCCTAAGTCAGGGAGTCCATGAACATAATAATGTGATAGTTAAATGGAGCAATAGTAACTGCACAAAGACTAGAGGAAAAGAAAATTTTACAGTCATACCACTGTATTTCAGCCCATTGCTTTATTCAGATGGCTTTCTGTTAGTGCCTTTTCTGCCAAAACAATGAATGTTTTAAATGTTAAAATGTTAAATGTTAAAATGAATATTTTAAATACAGTGAATATCATGACTGAAACCAACAAGCTACCACAAAATAGAGCTGGCTGACCCATAATCAACAATACGCAATGTCCTTACTGCTCCTGACTATGCACAAAATATGTATATGTAAGTAAATATTTGTAATTGGCATAAAAGTTTCAATTTTATCTCTTCCTTGTTGGCTCCTGACTTTTGACTTGTATAGCTTATCATTTGTGGTAGACTTCTACAAGTAACACAGGCTAAATATGGATACTGATAAAAGACTAAATTTCACCACACTGCAGAATTAGGCTCAACAGACCAACCTATGCTTGCTGCTATCTGCTACCTGACATATGGGGAATGCAGGAAACAAGAGGCTAAGGGCCTTGTACAAGGAGATGGTGCGAGGTAATCATGAGATACACATAAGCTGTATGTACTGCAATGGTGGCCAGAGCAACTGGAAAAGAGAGGAAGCTGAAAAGTATTCCAAGTGGGCAAAGGAGGCATCTGAGACCACATTGAAAATCAAGGTCATTGTATAGCTTTTTATATCTGTGGAATAAGTTTTCTTAGGTAGGCTCTTAGACTGTTAGGGAAAAGGTGTTTAGTGACAATATGTTCAACAATAACTTCTGATTTGCCTTAGTTTGAAGGTGTTCTTAAGTTTGACCCTTAAACATGTTCATAAGTTTATTAGCACTTTAGTGCAGCAGAAAAGACATTGGGAAGGAAATAGGGTAAATTTCCTGGAGAACTGTTCTCCATATCAAGTTAACATGATTATTCTTGCATGATAAATGTCATGTATTTATGTATTTATACTAAAACACTATGGTGAAACTGTCTTATCTGAGTGCTTAGAGGTGCTCAGAAGTGCCCTGTTTATTCATAACTGCATAGGTACTGATAGTTAAATCAGCCCACAGATCTCCTAGTTATGTATTAGGAAAAATACTCTTACATTCACTTAGGGATAATCTTATTCTTTTATCCATTGACAATTTTATCTGAATTGGTTTTAAGTTATCAAGCACTACACATTGGATTTTGTCTCCTGATTTTGAAATTAAAATGTACCTTCATGGTCATATAGCGGAGATCTGCCAGGTGGCTCAGTGAGGCCATGTACCAGCTGTGACCTTTGGAAGAAGAGTGGCCTCATCCTGTCTACCATTTTTTTGTTTCTACTTTAACAGAGAGGCTGAAGGTGAGACATGGTCAAATGGAGTGAACACACTGGAACTTAACAATACAGTAAAAACAGTCACACACACACACACACACACACACACACACACACACACACACACACACACACACACACAAAATCAACCAGGCAAAGCCTCTGAAAACATCAGGTTTTTTTTGTTTGTTTGTTTTTTGTTTTTTGTTTTTTTGTTTTTTGTTTTTATCACTTGGGAAAAACAAAGAGGAAAAATCCTACTGTAATACAGTGACCAATCACATTATGAGCATTCCCTTAACGACGTGTGCAGCATCCTTGGAGAGAAACAGGCTGGGAGGACAGCCCCTCCACTCCAGTTTGAGATGCTGTGATCTTGCCTTTGACACTCAAAGCCTAGAGAACAGCAGTCAGTTTCTGTGTCATAGAGAAATTTCACTCAAGGTCATGGTGGATTTTCTCCCCTCACCTCAGTAGACCTTGGCAGTCCCTGGAAACCACATCCCTCACATAAGAATCCTCTTCAGGAGCAAGTAAGTGATTCAAGGGACACATTTGCCCTAAGGTCCCGTGCTTGTTGATGAGAACAAACCACCAGGGACAGAACACCCCATGCTAGCACCCTGCCAGCAGCTGTGGGTAATTTCAAAGTGTTAGGTATTGTCCTGAGAATAGCGTTATGTAACCTAACTATCATTTCAGGGCCTGTTTATGCTCTGCGCCTAAGCCTTCCTCAAGCCTAAGCTCCCAGTAGGCTCCATCTTTTCTCATCTTCCTTAGACTCTGCCCTCCATCTCATTTTGGGTTTCCATACTTCAGATTAAGAAAGCTACTATCTGCAGCCTCGTTGTGGACTGTATTTCTTAAATCGTAGAGATTTTTGTCAAGTTGAAATTTTGTGTCACAGGTACGAGCATCACTTCCAGGGCACAGAACCAGAAGTAGAAAGGTGAGCCCAAAGAAAGGGAGAGATTCATGAGAAAAGTTGACCTGTGCTCAGGGACAATGTTTGAGCTGCAGACTTCCAAGACTGAAAGACCGAGGTGTGAAACTCATTCCTGCCTCCTTCCTTACCTCTGTCTGAAATGAAATGTTGAAAGCTAACCATCTGTAGCCTAACTTGAAAGAGTGCTTTTAAGTGGAGATTGAGCACCTAGTAAGGATAAGTGGTAAAAGAGGCCTTGGTGTTAAAAATGCAAATGTCCCAGTAACACATTAGTGTGAATCAAAATGCAATGATGTAAATTGCAACAAGTGATCCTTTTCTGCTTGTTTTCATAATAAAGGGGTAAGCATACAAGCAAGAAGCAATAGAGATAGAAAAGGAAAAACAACTGGTGCCTATCTACATACAACGTATGTACATTTTTAAGGCATCTTTACAAATCATGTACTCTGAAATTTCCCCTTAGTCCAAAGCATAGAAATCAAACAAGCAGAAGTCAAATTTAACAAACTGATTACACTATCTCATTTTATCATAATTTTATAGTTTTAAAGGTCTCTTACATAAGCTTCTCAATAAAATGAGTCTCTCATTCCTGGACTCAGATAATGACACTAAAACATAGACAGTAAAGCAATTTGCTTATGGTCCAAGGAGCAAGGGGCTTGTAGAGCCAGCACTGAAAGCCAATAACTGAACTTTAGTTTGGCCTTGGTTCCCATATTTTCCCAGAGTATTTCTGTTCCTTCTACCTTACCATATGCACGAAAGCCTTCCCAGCAGCTGTCAGTGGCTTTTTCTGTAATAACAATAAATCCTATGTATCATCTTCCATATTATCAAAAGGGCAAGTTGAATAACTACTGGAAATCCTGCCTTCTTCTTTCTGAGAAAATAGCATCTAGATTACTGGTGTGTTGCATCTAGGCTTGATAATTATCAAGAATTACAAAGGAAAAGCAAGATTTCTATATTTTAAATGTTATCCCTCATGCTTATGATAGTATGATTAAAATTCTGTATCTTTTGAAGTTAGAGAAACATGACATGCCCAAATGTCTAAGAACTTATAGTTGGCAGCTGCAAAGCTACAACTGGGAAATGGGTGGCCTGACTCGCAATTCTTCATTCTGAACTGTGGTGGCAAACACTCTTGCTTGGAAAAATGGGAATCCTGCAGGTTCCTTTAGGTTAGGCTAAGCTTCTGTGCACTTAACCAACAGAACAGTTGCCCATATGCATTGTATTCTTTCCCAAACTCCTAAGTTTCCTTCCCTATGGCATGTACTCATTTTTATCTGCTCCATTTTATCCTCCATTGATTTTTGTCTCTTGGAGTTAGGAGTCGGGCTACTGTTTCATTTCCCATAATAACAGGGGCTTGGAAAATACTCTTTGAAATAATTAATTTATTGAATAAGTGAGTGGATGATTACATGAATTAACAAAATGCTTGTAAATCTAGTTGGGCATAATTCTCCAAGATGAGGAGATGCTGTTGGTAGCTCTATAGGGAGGCCCTGTGGGACAAGTACAGGAATGCTACATAGAAAAAGTGGAAGAACAGGATAACAGCAGAGTTCAACAGGTTAATCTTCCTGGGCTTCATTTCCTTAGCTATGAAATTAAATTTTGCTGTATGATACCATTGAATTAGTTAAAGTCATACGATGATATTATTATATAAGTTATAAAAGAGTTGCAATAAGCAATATTTAGACACTGTGAGCATTTTTTCTCTTAACTTATACTGAGCCTTTCTTCTTTCTGTCTATCCTTCTTTTTCCCTTCCTTTTCAAAAGGAATAGAAAAAATATTCCCGAGTAGTATAGTTATTTCTCAAACTTTCTCACAGCTGCAATTATTTACCACATAAAGACCCAGAACCCAGCGGTGACATACCCTTGTAAAGTGTTCACAAGCTATCCATCCACCATTAAAAACAGAAAGCATGCTGTTGCTTATAAGGAGACGTTGGCAAAGATTACATAGTTTTCTATGAAGTTCAGGGGATGAAAATCATACTACATCATTATCAAAGCTAGATATTTTCCTTCATATAATGAGCAGCAAGAGAGCCATCTTTGGTCCTTGCCTTGCATGTGGAAATCTCTTGGACAACAGTGGAAACTTTGCATGAGGAATTGAACATAGCATGCTGCTTACACTTATTTATTTATTTGATTTATTAAATCTGCCTTTGCCTCTAGAGACATGAGCATAACTGTAACAACAACAAAAAATACTAGTGTACATAAATCTCAGCCTTTTTCCCAACCTCACAGTTGGGATTCCCCATATCAATCAGACAAAACTCTGGCTTCAACCCAGGATATTAATGAAAGTTGCATTTTCATTTTGCAGTCCTAAACAGAATTACATTTGTTAACACATTTTTCCCTCAGATCACTGTCCAGAATGCCTCAGGTTTTCTAATGTTTATTTTGTTTTCCTAATTCCTTTTCTGCTTCCAAGGGTCAATTGTACTGCAAAATGAAGAAGAGTTGACTGGAGTTTCTTGGGTTTTTTTTTTTTTTTTCATCAAAACACAATTCTTGCATGCATTGTCCTTGAGAAAGAATGACCCAGAGGACCAAACAGTACTAGAACAGAGAAACTAGCTGGCAACTTTTAAATATGTATCCAGATTATTATTGATGATGATATTTGTCTTAGATCCACTAAAGTGCTAAAAACAATAGGTTATTTTTCCCAGTTCTTGCATCTAGTTGTGATACTTCCAAGGGTCACTTAAGACAAGGGCTAGTTTCATATGTGTGTGGCCTGTGAAGTCACATGGGACTTGGTGAGCAGAAGATTATAAGACTGACTTTGTACTTTGCTGTTAGCACCTTGAGATTCAGTAATTTTGACTAGAAGACTTCATCTTACATTTTGCCCTGGGCCCCACTGCTCATGTAGAGAGTCATGCTTAGGGATCTTGTCTAATTAAGTACTTTGCTTAGGTCATAGATGTCAATTGTATTTCTGCACAAGGGATAATTAAACTAGAAAAGCAATAGTAACTGTCATTCAATGATCTGGGTCCAACTCAGAATTTTATGATAATCCTTATTCTTGGTGTTGTTCTTGTTTTAGGTCTTGTTCTTTACTCATTTTCAAATGTAAGAAATCTGTGCCTCAAGGACTTTAAATAGTTTCCTGCAGTAAATGCTTTCAAATGATTGAGAGGGATTTAGATTTAAGATCCATACTATTTTGAGGGACTGTTTTCTTCATGTATGCTGATTGGCATTATGTGAGTTTGGTTTAAATTCATGTTGGATAATGGATTTATGGAGGGCACTGTGTTGTACCTCTGTTCTATAGGAGGTTTAGGAATATTTGGATAAGATTTATCAGTCAAAATCTAAAATACAGAATATAGAAGAATTCATTTGACAGGAGTGCACTTGCTAAACATGGAAGAATTTCTGAAGCTATATTAAAACAATACAGCTCAATGTTTCAGAGAAGGATAGGGATTGAATCCAGGACCTTATGCATAATAGATAAGCAACCTAAATTCCCAGTTCTGCTAATGAACTATTAAGGTTATACCTTTAATCTTCAGAGTAGGTATATAAACCAAGTCATTAAAAAAACTAGTAGTTAAAGAAAAAAAAAAGATGGAGCTGTCTGATGGGGAAAGTCCTTCTATTTATGTTTATCTTATTGGTTGTTGAATGAACACTGTTGGCCAATAGGAAAGCAAGATAGATGGGACTAAGAGTCGAGGAGGATTCTGGGAAACATAGTAGAGGGGAGTCGCCATGTGAGCCCGGGAAGATAGGATGCTTGCCACCACGGTCCTCAATAAGATAAGTTTATAAAATATATAGTTTAGTAGTTATGGTTGATAATTAAGACTGAGCTAACAGATAAGAAATCCTAGTCATTGGCCAGCAGCACTGCACCTAATATAAGTCTCTGTGTGTTACTTGGGACCTTAATGTGGTAGTGGGACTCGGGCGGATTGGTGGAAAGATTTATTGTTACAGCTCTCTATCTCTTCTCTTCCATGAATTAAAAGTTTATAGTATTTTCTTTTCCTATGGGATTTTTAAAATCTTTCTTTTTCTCATCACCACTCTTCAAAAATGTTTCTGTTGTTTCAGTTTTATGTGTAGGATATTGTAATGTCCAATCATCTGAGCAGAAGGGAATACCTTTGATAGATCTTTGACAAAACTTTTGCCTTTTTAAGTTTTTTTGCCTTTATCAAATTGTGAACTTTCCTTGGCAAATGCTTAGATTTTATTTTCTTCTAAAAACTAATTGAGCTGTATTTGTAAATTAAGTATCTACTGTAGGCCACTTACTACTTCTTTAATGCTGATTCTGCTTTCTTATAAATCTAAATGTGACCTTGTTTTGGAGGGTATTAATTTCTAATGAATAAGAACATGATTCCATCTTATTTACTAATGAAGAATGTAGCACCTTTATTTACCAAGGACTTAAGGACTTAGAAGGTTGGTCTGATGTCATGTGCTTGTAGTGTCAGCATTGTCAATGTCTCACATGCCAGCCAATCTAGTCTATTTGGTGAACCCATGGCTAATTTGTGAACCCTTCTCAAAGGTGCTGAAAGTGGCTTCTCTTTGGGGTTAAGATAGTAGAAAGTTCCAGCAGTGTTCAAAAAATGAAGAAGACATCAACTGCTTACTTTTGAAAATTACAAAATAACAAAATAATAGAATGTGTGAGGAAGAAAGGTCCATCGCTATCATCTGAGGCCAAAATCTGGCCCATTTTTTTCATTCATCCTCCTTTCAGAGGCAGAAGCCCAGACAAGCCTTGAACAATTCAACAGATCTGTAAAGCATATGCCCTATATGCCAGACAGATTGAAACAGAGTTTTCAAATATGAACAAAATTCAAATTTATGTGAAAATCATTGAAGAAGCTGATTTTGATTATAAAGTTCATCATTTAACAAACTGATGAATTACATAACAATGTAAAAGTCCACTTATCTTTTCCTCCATGTTAAAAATGAGTTCCACTGACAAAAAGGACATGATTGAGGTGGGAGGGGAAGTGATACTTCAGAATATGAGTGCAACTATTTGTCTGCCTGGAATTAATTTTCACCCACTTCTTACCCATTAGTACATCCACTAGCTTTTATGTCTTGCTCACCCTGCTTCCTATCAAGTAAATGGTAATATCATCTGTTCATAATGAGGCTTCTATTCCTAAGTATCATTCAAGTAGATAGATGAATTCCCAGCTCATGACACCAATGAAATAAATGTTGATGTGGCCTCTGCTCTACATGCTAAGGTTGTTCAAGATTTATCTGTACCTTGACTGCCTCTGACAGACTCATCTTTTTGACACTGAGAGCTTTGAAAGAAGCTCTCTCTTTTATGGCCATGGAAAGCACCCTTTACAAGTGATTTGAAGTGAACATGCAGGTAGATTTTACTTGGGCTTTGAGATTTGAGGGGGAACTTCACCACAAGAATCATCAGTAGACACTGGGTTGCTTTGAACTGACACTTGATGATGCTCTTCTGGACTCGTCCCTTCCTCAGCTTCATGGCCATATTTCCAGCCCAGCCTTTCTTCTCACCCTCAAATCCCTAAACAGACACTGGTTGAGTGAACTTCATGACAAGTGTGGGACTATGGCCTTTTAGAGCCAAAAGAATGGGCACACACAATCTGAGGGTCACAGTTGTAAAGAGAATGCTGATTTGCCCATGGAAGCCATTCAAAGGGTTCCAGAGCCTATCCACAAAGGCTGTCACATTGTTTCACCACATTAAACACAGGCCCATGCAACACTGATGTGTTTCGTAACTTCAGAAATAACAGAAACCTCAAATGCTTCCAGGCTTTTAATTTCCTTTGTAACCATTGTTAACTGACTCTTCAATGCAAAATTAAAAGCTAGCCTTCAATCTTACTCATCCCTCTAATTCTCCCCCTCTCTCCCTCCAACACCCACTTTAAAAAACAAAGTCCAGTCTCTTCTTAGCTTCATTTCTGAGAGAAGACATTCTTCTTGCAGAAAGATTCTCCTACTGTGGTGAGATCTGTCACTGTGGTCAGCCTGTAGACCAGGCCTCCTGGTCTTAACTGGAGCAGTGGGGATTCTCTTGCAGGAAATTACTTGGAGTTCTCTGAATCACATGTATCACTGTCCCCTGTATTGGCATGTATCTTGGGTAGTCAGGGGCATGATTATTAAGGAGAGCAGTATGACTTTTGTCTTGGTTCCTTTCCTGTTGCTGTGATAAAAAACAATCTGACAATTGATCAGATAGATAGACAGATAGATAGATAGATAGATAGATAGATAGATAGATAGATAGATGATAGACAGACAAACCACTTAAGGAAGAAAGGTTTATTTTATCTCTTTATACAATGTACAATCCATGACAAGGAAATCCCAGTGGCAAGAGGTAGAAACAACTGGTCACTTCATATTCATAGTCAGGAACAAAGAGCAATGAATGTGGTAGCTACTCTGCCCCTTTCTTCCTTTATACAGTTCAGCATCCCAGCCCCAAAATGGCCCCACTAACAGATATTCCATCTCAGTTAAAACAATCAAGACATTCCCTCACAAACATTCCCAGAGGTCCATCTCCTAGGGGATTGCAGATTATGTTAAATAGGAAAGTAGCAGTAACCATCATTCTATTTAGAAGAGGCCTCACTCCTTACTTCAAGGGAATACTATATTTTTTCTTTTTTTGAGACAGGATTTTTCTGTGTAACAGTTCTGGTTGTCCTGGAACTAGCTCTTCCAGATCAGGATAGTCTGGAACTCACAGAGAGCCATCTGCCTCTGTCTCCTGATGTTGGGATTAAATACATACACCATCCACACCTGGTTTAAAGGAATAATTTCTATGAAGATAAATTATTGCTCTTACTAAGGCCATGAACTTGTTGTGAGACAGGTTATAGCCCCTATGAAGCAAACTACTAATATTACTTTGTTAAGTAGACATAGTATTAAATGGACACCTCATGACTTGATACATACATATATATATATATATATATATATATATATATATATATATACATATCATAACAACTCTTATCAGAGAAGCTTCTTTATTTCAATAGATAGTGATTAACACAGAGACCCACAACTAATCAAGATGCAGAAAATAAGAGATTGGCCCTAAGTGACCCTCTACGTCACACTTCCTCCTCCCTGGATTCAGAGATTGGTTTGGAAGGAGTTTTAGAAACACTGTTAGAGCTGTAATGTGGTGGGTGATTTAAAGGACACTGTTTTCTGAACATAGTGAGGTAGTCACACATATGAATTCACAACAGTTGAGACAATATCCAAAAGACCTGCATAGACTTGGGCCAGGCAAATTTCTAGCACAGAGAGGAGAGTTGGTCATGAAGATCTCCCTCTAGCCGAGGAGCTTCTGACAGTTGACAGCTGCTGGGAAAGGGAAACTCAGTTTTTGTTAAGTGCATGGCTCCTAGTATGTCAACCACATTCCAGTAGAAGTGCACCCATTTAATAAGAATGAAGGGAAAATTATGCACAATACAGGAGATCTATGCAAGAGGCTGTTACTAGTCATTTATAGTAGGATGTGTTGTGGGTGACACACCTGAGTATTAAGATAGTCTACTATTGTTTATTCAGAACTGAGAATGTACCCAGGGTTCTATTCTTCTATGCAAGTACTTCAGATTGGAATCATATTCCCAGCACCCCGTAGTTAATTTTCACCAAAATTTCAGACTTGGAAAGCACAAGTACTATTTTCTTTTGTATTTGCATGGAAAATGAAGCCCTGAAAATGTCTTAAAAGTTTTAATGATTGTTAACTTTGGGATATTTATATTTATCTAAAGGAGGTTGTGAAGGCCATGTATATCAGAATCTTGAGGGAAATGATTAATTACATATGCTACTATATTTAAGATGTTGAAGAAACATTAAAGAAAAAGTCATGGGCTTTGAGGATGAATTGATTTAGAATTCTTATTCAGCTAATACGAAGCTGTGTGATCTTATACAGACAACTTACCTTCTCTAAGTCTATTTCTTGGTCTAATATGCAGGGACAGTTTCCATTTGTACCTTCTAAGAGTAAAGTATTTTAAGCATCTAGTACAAGTTTTATCCTCAATAGTCAGTGACCTGTAGTTCTCTTTACCATGATTATGTTTCTACAAACAAACATTGCATTGCTATTGAATGATAATTAGAGGTTTCCAGGGCCTCAGTGTGATATTTGGGTCTGTCTTTTAAATTTTTAAAATGTAACTGAATGATCACTTATAACATCTTAATAGCTGTCATTGGAATTTTCAGGAATTCCAGCAATACTGGCTCAGCTGAAATTGTTGACACTTAGACATTTCTGTATAAGGTACAAGATGACTTTTTGGATTCAATAAGGACACTTTTAACCTTTAAGCCAATGTAGGATTTTTCCATATTATGGTTAAAGTTGTAGAGGTATAGAGGGTAGGACATCAGGTTTTTATTTTTATTGGAGAAGTGGGGGGTATGCATGCTCGCATGCAAAACTAAAATGTTATGGAATTAAGCAAATATCCTAGGGGCAAATGATGGGGAGGTTATTTATTTATTACAAGTTATGGTTGAGTTCTCAAGGTCCCTCAGAGCTGGACCATTTGTGAGAACCACAAAACAAATGAGTCTTAACCAGAATGTGGAAATTACAGAGCTTGTCCTGCTTGGCCTGCAAAATACACATCCAGTCCCTTTAAGTAGTACTGTTAGGGGCAAAGAGGTGAATACTGAGAAGCCAATGTCTTCTGTTATTGCAGAGCACTAGAGGGCTGACCCTCATATTTGAATATTAAATTAGTTAAGGCAGAACCTACACAATACCAATGGTATTAGTCATGTCTGCTGGGGCATCCAATACCAGATGTCACTTTTCTGATCTTTCAGACTCAGCCTTCACTGTTTTTGGCACATCAGATTAAGCATCTGAGTACAATTTAAGTTGTAACAATGCAATCAGCATGCTGTGTGTGTGTGTGTGTGTGTGTGTGTGTGTGTGTGTGTGTGTGTGTGTTCCCCTTCTTTGTATTCTATTTTGGGAACTGAAGCTATAGAGTCCCACTGCTTCCTAACCTGGGAAGACAGAGATGATTTCTCTAGGCTTCATTCTGGATCTCTTACAGGCAATCAGAGAGCCTGCTCTCTTCTGTCTTACAAACATTCATTTCAACAATTTACGACAGCCTTGTAAATAACTGCTCTCCATCGGAAAGTAGTAATTTATGCGAGGTGAGTAGCAAAGAGTTTTGATTGCATACATTTTCCCACCTGCTCATCTTCTGGGAGGAAAGCACTGGTTAGGATAAAAAAAGTGGGGATGTGTGCTGGTGAACTGTACTTACTTTCAAGGTTGCCTTAAAGTATGGTGGCTGGGAAGTGATCTGTTTGCTTTACTTTTTAAATTGAGTCTAATTTGTAAATAAGTAAGAAACATAATTCCAGGCCTATAGTAGTTACTAATCATTAATAATACTGAAAGAACTAGTATCAAGCTAGAATTCCATAAAGTTTGGATGTAGAAAAAGCTCTAAAAGATCCTAAGCTATAGAGAAATAGGTTCCAAGGTCTTGTCCTCTCCTCCTATCTCTAGCATCTCCCTTTTCCCGTATCTATCTCCATTTCCTTGTCTTTTCCTCTTGCTCCCTTCTCCTCTCTCCCTCTCCTCCTCTCCCCATAGTATTCTCTGCATGAGTTTTCACAGTGATGCATCATGGTGTTGTGCCATTGTTTGATAATATACTGACAACACAAGCCTACAACAGGCTACTCTTTTGAACTGTCCCCACATTGCCTCTGTGTGCTTTTGTAATCCTATTAATCCTGTTCGAAAGTCACCTCTATTGCCAAGCTCAGGGTTCCTCTCTGGTTTGTTTCTAAATGCCATGCACTTTAGAAGGTCCAGATCAAGACACAACATTTTCCAACTCTGTCTCCAGATGATATCTATCAAGGATTCTGAAGTCTCCCTAGAGGCCACCAGGAGGTAAGTGGGGGAGTCATTAAGAGCATCAGTGCTTCCTTTCGGATCGCTCTGGTCTGAAGAGCTTTGGGTTTTATATATTGTACACACTGTGCTTTCCATTTAGGTTTTCGAGTTAAAAGTTTCTTTGGCTACAGTAAACATTTTATTAACAAACTGTATGAGAAAAATGCATGCTTTTCAGCATCTATCAAAATATCCAGAATGGAACCAGAATCTGCTATGTAACAAGTGGTTAAAGACAGGAATATAAAAATGTTAGTTTATGCCTTTCCTTTCATGTCTAATTGTCATGTTGAACTCCTCACATTCTGTTTATCCCGTTTTCAAGACTGGCCCATGTTCGTGTCCCTGATCCTCTTTGGGAGCTCCATCTCTTCTGAGAAAGGATCTCTGGTCTGGAGCCTCCTTTCATCTGAAGGCTCCTGGATGCACAGTTCTGTTTGATTGCTCCTTTCATCTAAACACCCTTGAGTCTCCGAGACTGCTGTTTGGAAACCCATCAGGTCAGAGTCTCTGCAAGGCACAAGCAGAATGTTCAGATAGGGTTATTTGAGGAGAGTTCAATGGCATGATTACTTATGAGTGTGTGACCGGGATATGGGAAATCACAGGAACACTCTACCCTGAATTGGGTGGGCTATTATATGATGGACTGGGGTAGGGAGCTATGTCTTTAACAGGGGATCCTAGAGGACAATGATAAGAAAGAATCTTGAGAGGAACTCTGCCGTGTAAGGACCTCTTAGAGTTCTTCATAAGTCAGCAGGGAGGTAGCTGAAGAAATAAATGGTACAACTCATCCCTTTTCCTGGATCTAATACAAGCTGAAGGACAAAAGAGCAAAGCAAAGTAGAAGAAAACAGAAAGGGTATGGAGGAGGGAATTAAAGTGATCTGACATATTTCTTTACTATTTTTCACCCCTTCAAATAGTCCTGATAACATCTGCTTCCAGTTAGAATAAAAACCTATGTGAAATACCTTAGCAGCCACCAGAACAAAAGGAATCAATGGATAAGCCAAGTATTCATACCTACAAGGGGTTCCAGAAACAAAGAAACTGAAAATACCAAAGTTTAGTAAAACCATCAGAGAGATTGCTAAGCAAAAGTCAGAGCATTGCTGAGGTTGGAGTCCATTGAAAAGCAAGATGTTTCCTAATTGATGAGCTAGTATACTGGATTTTAATGTGGACACAGTCCAGATCTACACATCACTCTGCCAAGCAGCACAAGGCCCCAGACATGCAGCCTTGGGGATTGTGCAGTCTTAGAGACCTGACGTGTGTTATAGTCTTGTGATCTGGAAAGCTTACAGTCTCACAGCTTCACAGCCCAAGAAGTTCACACTCTGGAGGCTCATATTCCCAAAGACTTACACTCCTGTAGTATCCTAAGAATCAAATTTTACATCTAGCCCTCTTGAGAAGACTACAGGCATAGCAGTCTTGTAATTTGGTGGTCAAGCAGTCTCATGGTTTTATAGATTTGAGATGACAAAGTCTTTTGTTCCCAGGCAATGCTGGGGAGAGAGGCTGAACACATTTTCAAAATTTTTAATTCTATAGGAGAAAAAGAATTTGACTTTTCCACTAGAATTCCATATAGAAATTCAATTCCATTCTAATTCAGTGTTTCCTAAGATCCTCAACATTCCACCTAGTGGCTGGGCAGAAAGTTTCAGCTGGAATAAAAAGGACAGCAGTTAGAGTGCTGGAGCTTCAATTCCAAGATTTCACTTTAGTGATTATAATCATACAATCTAGCAATAAGTATCTATGTTTATATTGGGTCAAACTTGTCAGCTTTTCTAGCTTTCTACCTTTCTTCCTAATAAAGAAATGGTTGTCTTATTAAACACCCACACTATAAGAACATATGTTTATAATATTTTTTTTTTCTATCAAGCCTGGCTTTCACTGTGTAACTGCATTGGCTGTCCTGGAATTCTCTCTTTAGACCATGATGGACTTGAACTCACAAATATCCTCCTGTCTCTGCCTCCTAACTGCTGGGATTAAAGGCATATGCCACCAGCAGCCTTATTTACCTTTATAGATTCTTTAACAAACCTTCTACAATATCTATTTTTCTTTCAAACACAACATCTAGGATACAAGAAAGCATTTCCACTTTATAATATAGCTGTGGTCAATTAAAAACACAGTAAGTACTGCAGTATAAATGTTGAAATAATTAAAGAAGAAATTAGATTCTGTTATTCTCAACCTGTGGGTCTTGACCCCTTTGGGTTAAGTTCCCTTTTCACAAGGGTCTCCTCAGACCATCAAAAAACACAGATATTTACATTGTAATCTCTAACAGTAGCAAAATTACAGTTATGAAGTAGGAAAAATAATTTTATGGCTGGGTGTCACCAAAAGATGGGAACTGTATTAAAGGGCCACAGGATTAGAAAGGGTGAGAACCACTGAATTAGAAGAACCATCATCAACTTTTCCAGGAGGTCTAGGAGAAGATATAGACATGGATAAAGAGCTGAGTAGTTGGAGGATGGTAGATGATTTTAGCTAGGCAAATAACCAATGGAATTGCTACTATGACCAATGTACTGTCTGACACAGGCAAAGTTCACTGAGGGGTAACATCAGTACAAATCCAAGAGAGAAAGGGTGACCACATCCATGCCAGTCCATAGGAATTATTCAAGCTGAAGGAAAGACGATTCCTGGCTGGGACTTTCAATGACACATGAAATGGTGCTACAGAGAAACCTCCTTCCCCACCAAAAAGAGAAAAGAAAACAGCTAAAAAAAACTGTAGAATTAAGGCTAAAATTTTATAATTTGATAAAAAAAAACAGTCTAGTAATCCAAGAAGTTCAGGAACTCCAAATAGATTAATTACCAAAGAAACCGCATCTAAGAACAGAATTGCTAAACTGCTGTAAATTCAACATAAGATTTCAAAAGCAGTCAGAAAAAGAAGTCTCATTACATAAGGAAAAACAATGAAAGAATGATGGTAGCCATTTCATCATGCCCCATAGATGCCAGGATCTACTGTATTTAAAGAGACAACTGTCAATTATAAATTGATTGCAAACAATTCTCAGAAATGCAAGTAAACTAAAAACTATCTTAGATCGACAAAGCTAAGAGGCTTTGCTGCCAGCATATCCACACTACAACATAGGATTGGAGTACTCTTGGATGGAGGAATCATAGATGGAAATTAGAATATATGGAAGAAATAAAATCCACAGTAAATAATATAAGACTAAATATAGATTCATACATATATGTACATACATTGTTTTATCACTTTAAAATGTTGGCTGATTTAAAATAATAACAATAGCAACAATAATATATTGTAGAGTTTATAAGACAGTGAGAAGTAGCTGATAATCACATAAAAAGGGCAAGAAAGCATATAAAAATTACATAGAGTTCTTATATTACATAAAGAAATCTGACTTAAATTTAGGATAAGCTGTTAGAGTACCATTCTTCACTGATTTCCCAGAGTTAAATTAGAAGAAGTTAAAAGGGAATAGAAATAGATGAAAATAACACAGGAAAGAGAGGAAAAGGGCACATTAAAAAAAAGACATAAATTTTTAAAATGGTGGTATGGTGTACTTTGCCACACCATAAATGTGAATGGACTAGACATTCCATGTAGCAGAAAAATTGTCAGGTTGATTAAAGAAGAAAACTCAACACAAATCAATAGATATTTGAACAAAAGATAACTCAAAGACAAAGAATAAGCAAACTATGAATTACTAAAATTGAGCAAAACAGCCCAACAGGAATTCTGCAGAAATTAATGGAACAATTTATAGTAGTAAAATACACTTATTTTAAAGATAATGTTGTAAAATAATAAAAGCAAAATGAGTTTATAATCCCAAAATGGAACTCAATAAAACATAAAGCAAAACAGAAGAATGTAAAAAACTAAAGCGTAAAATAGACATTGCTTTTCAATAATCAACAGATTGTGAAATCAAAAAGCAAGTATGGGTATCAGTTTGAGCAACATTATCAAATATTGTTGATCAACAATAAGATAATTAAATAAAAATAAATACTAACATAAATCCAAATTATCTTTTTGGAAATTAGGCAACTCACTTTTAAAGAATTCATGGATCAAAGAGGAAATCTAAGGGAAATTAGAAAATATTTTTGATCTCAATTATAATTAAAATACAATGTATCAAAATCTGTGGCTGAGAACTAAGGCTTTCTTTATGAGAAACTTTTAACATCAAATACTCATATGAAGTAAGAATTAAATTAGTGAGCCAAGTTCTGCTTTAAGAAGTTGGAATGAGAAAATTAAAAAAAAAAACAGCAGAAATATTAGCCAACTGATTAGCACAGAGCGAGGGAATAAATTATTAAGATGAGGAATAAAAATCATCCATCACAACAGGGTGTAGAGACAATGAAAGTATAGCAGGATATTTTAATCAATTCCCTGTTAACAGACACAAGAAGTCACACACAAACATTAAGGAAGTACTTTAGAATAACTTAATAACGCAAAGAGTAAACAACAGAAAATGCAATGTTTACATTAACCCTAAATCTATTAGTTAAGATTCTCATCAAGATATCTCCCAGCTTAGATTTGCAGTTAAAAAGGTGTAGCAAATGTTGCCCAACTCCAAGTGATACATCTTCAACACAACCGCTGCACAGAAACATCACAGAAGACTAAGCAGAAAGACTGGAAAGGCATCCACTGTGAGGTACTACCTTGTGTATGATAGGCAAGCTGAACACAGGAAATCTCAACAGTAAAGTTCCCTAAACAAGACCTCAAAAAATGGCATCCATTACATGCCAATATGAACAGGGGAAGTCTCACAAAGCCCCATACCTAAAAGAAGAGATTCAGGTGATTAATGACTGTGGAGATAGAGAATCAGTCAGCTTCAGGGGTGAGTCTTCCGGAAGAAGATTGCCCAGTCCCAAGCAAGTAAGAGGCTATGAGCTAGAGAATGGGTAGAAGGGAGTGGGCACGGAAGGCATTGGAGAAAGGAAAGGAATGAAGAAAATATTTACACAGTCTCTACACACCAAATTCTCACAAACTACATAAAATATACAAAACAAAATATGACAAACCAAATTTAGCAGTACAAACTTGTGATCCCAGCACTCAGGAGGCAGAGGTAGAGATGTGACTTCAAAGCCACCCTCATCTACATAGTGGGTTTAAGGCCAGCCTGAGCTATTTGAGATTCTGTCTCATAAACAAACAAAAATTCTAAAAGGATCATTTTTGATGAGGTAAATTATGTATAATGTAAAACTCAAAATTTAACCTCTTGTAAATATAAATTCAGAGGTATAAAATGCATTACTAATGCTGCATCCCCATCCTTATAATACAATAAATAAATGTACCCAGAGACTGATATTGGGGTTCAAGCTTTAAGTAGAAGATTGGAAAAGCAAAGCAGCCAGGCACTAGCTCTCTCTCTCTACCTTAGACTGAAAGGCAATTCTGGCTCCCCCAAACCTCATTGTTGCCTCTCTTCAACGTGGCAGGAGAATCCTGAGACTTCATTGTCTTTCTTTCCTTAACGTGGCTTAAAAATGAATGCCTCCTATTCTCAATGTGGCTGAAGAATGAGTGCCTGATACTGACTACTGAAGACCCTGCTCCTATCTTTTATATCCCTTTAGTACTGGGATTAAACGTGTGTAATCCCAGGTGCTGAGATCATCTTTGTGTGAGCTGTTTCTCTTTAGGACTGGATCAATCTTGTGTAGATCTGGGTGGCCTTGGATTTACAGAGATCGATTTATCTCTTAATCCTGAGTCCTAGGATTAAAGGTGTGTGCCACCTCCTCCTAGTTTCTGGCTGCTGGGATTAAAAGTGTATATCACCACTGCCTGATCTCTATAGCTTGAGGCTGACTTTGCTTTGAATCCTCAGGCAAGCTTTAACATATCATAAATGATATATCATCACACATTTTCACCACGAATCCAGTGAATTCAGGCATGGTCTTTTCTTTTGCAATATTATTGATCCTCTATAATGGTTCTAAACATTGGGTTTCCAGTAGAAGATGTCTTCTCTGAGAGTACCAACTTTTTCTTGTAATACTGTGAGGTTCACATTAAAAATATTTTTAGCAAACTTTATTACACAGATTTAATTTAGTTATATCATTTAAGGGTCATATAGGAAAATTATTTTGCAAATGTTCTTACACTTAATTAATTAGTTTCACAGTTTAAGATTCAGATTCTTAAAATGATAACCATGTCAGCATAATGGAAAATAACATGTTTCCCCCAAATAAGCTGAACAAACGATTTTGTGTATTGATTTAGTGCTCACAAATCGTGGTGGAAGAGATTAACAAGACCCTTGCTCTTTTAATTGGTAATTAGCCTTCATCTCTCTCCAATCTTTCCTTGTTTAGGCAGCTCCATTTTAAATTATTCTAGATTGACTCAGTCTACATTTAAAATTTAATCATTCATCAAGATGAGAAAAAGATCTATCACTCTTCCCTGACATTTAGAATTGTAGTCTTTGCAGCTCTTATTTCAAGGCCACTCATCATTACAAAGCAAATCTTTTATGTAGAGACATTCATACCTTCAACCTGGCACATTGATGATCAGTTAACGTAATGGGCATTGGACGAGTGTCTCTCAAAGATTCACTTGTCCTGAGGGTGATGATGATTAAAGATGCCATGCATGTTTAAGAGGTGTGACATTACAGAGCATCATTATGTCACTGAGAATGCATCTTTGAAGGGCACCAGGAGATCTTGCTCCCTCAGTCCCCTTGTTCATGATTCCTATTTCATGGCATATGCTGTTTGCCTGGCATGTGTTCCTACTGTGTGTTACCCTTGTCAAAGACCAAAAGAATCATTTACCTCATCTTGGACCATTTCTCCTCATAGGTCAATTACAGTGTTTTATTATAGTAACACAAAGTTTATTTGTGCAAGGAAAGAGGACCCTAGCAGAGCAAAAGTAAGAACGAAATTTTTTGTTTTTATATCAGAGTAGACTAAAGTATGGCAATTAATAATATAATATTAAATTAAAATTGATTTAAAACATTAGTTTTCTCAATCATGCTGTCTTTTTGCCAAAGGCTTGTGGGGGTGAGAGTTGATGATTTCCACTCCAAATTATCTTTCCTTAGGAGCCAAGACACATATGGTTTCTAGTTTTTGGACAGACACTGTCACATTAAATCACATTTCACTGGACAAGTCACAATTCCCTGAAGGATTCAGGAAAATCCATAGCTTCCAAAGTCAAAGAAGCATAGATAGACATCAATGAGGGTAATTAATGCTTGGATGTAGGAGCTAGGGAGATATCTCGATTGGTAAAAACACTTGCTGTAGAAGATGAAGAACTGAATTCCATCCTCAGAACCCACTAAAAGCACTGTGGGAGGTGGACAAAGTAGGCTCCCAGGGTTTGGGACCAACCATACTGGCCTCAATGGCACCCCCTTGGTTCAAAAGAGACCATGACGTAAGGTCAATAAAACAAGGGGTTATAGATCAGGACACCTGGCATTCTCCTTTGGTCTCTGAAAGCCTGTATGGGTATACATATCCACGTTCATGTACCTCCCTCCAGGTATGCAGATATTGCTCATGCACAATTTATTTTTGAAATAGAAATTATTGTGGGATATTGGTACATTGTGTGAAGATGTGTGGCTGTGGTTGGTGTACTAAAAAGTTGAATGACCAATAGCTAGGCAGAAGAGAATAAGAAGAGTGAGGAAGTCAGAGGGATGAATCTAGATTTGGGGGAGATGACAACAGGATATGAAAAAAGTCAGACATACAGGACTGAGGGGGCAGAGGAAGGGTAACTGAGCCACATAATAGAACATAAATTAATAGAAATAGGTTAATTAAGTTATAAGATGTATTTACAAAAAAAGTGTAAGCTAAGGCCAAGCTTCCATAATTAATATTAAGTCTCCAGGTCATTATCTATGGGCTAGAAGTTGAAATTCTGACGAGAAAGCTTGCTACAAGGAATGGCCAGATGTTCTCAGTGTATGTCTGTGAAAAGCAAAGCTTGGAAATGTCATGAAGTGCTGTTCCATGGGAAAGATCCAGAGATCCATCCTCAAGAAAAGAGATTAATCTGGGCATAGTAGTACACACTTTTAGTCCCAGCACTCAAAGACAGATGTGGGCAGATCTCTGTAAGTCTGAGGCCAGCCTGGTCTACATAGTGAATTCTAAGACACAGAACTACATAGTGAGATCCTGTCTCAAAAGATCAATATAAGTAAAGGTAGATAGACAGACAGACAGACAGACAGACAGACAGACAGACACACACACACACACACACACACACATACACACATGGAGACAAAGGTAGAGAAATAGATGATAGATTGATAGACAGACAGACAGAAAGATGAGATTGAGTAGAACTCAAGAACAGAAAACTTGTTAGAAATGTGGAAATGGACAAGACTGAATCTCTATCCTTGCAAACTGTGGCAATGGGGCTAGGTGTCACGTGGATCTTGCCTGTGAGAACCAACTGATGATGATCAAGGTAACAGATGGGATCTAAGAAGAGTTTGAGAGCCAGACTACCTGCAAACAATCATCAAACAGAACTCATCACCACTACTGTGTTCCTGTAGATAGAAATTAAAGACTTTGAAAGTCATACTTCAAACTGATATTTTTAGGCAAATGAGCACTAAATTAGTATAAGTGAATGTTTACCAGAAGTGGGGAAACTGTAAGAAACAGCAAGAGAAGCACCTGCCTGGACTTTTTAGTCTCTGATGTCATGTTTTGCAGGATATTTGTCTTTGGGAAGAGAGGCAGGTATAATAAATAAAAAATATAATTTATTATAATTATAATTTATTATTTATGATAAAATATAAATAAATGAACTCAGATAACTAAATGTCTGTAAATGTTCTCACATAGATGCCTGTCAGGTGATATTCCAGAGAACCTCAGGAAAGGGATTGCCCTAGGAGAGATTGATTGCTCAGCTGCAGCAGCATCCCATTGCTACATTTCTAATTGGCCCACTACTAAGACAGTCTCCAGCTTCCTAATAGGAGCAGCAACCTTCTAAGAGTGCAACACTGGGTCTCCATCCTGTGCCTCTCTCTCACTCATAAGAAAATGGGGAGATATAGCCCTGATTATGGGCAGCTTATTCTCCCAGGCAAGAGTCATGTGATGCCTACCCCCATTGACACAGTTTGCAAGGACAGCGACACAATCTTATCGTTTCCTCATTTCTCTCCAGTGTTCTTGTTCTTGGGTTCTGCTCAACCTTTCCCCAGTGATCACTATTTATATCTATGATCAGAGAAGAGAGCTTCATGACTGTTAAAAAAATACATTTCCAGTTCTGTTTGAGTTTATAGTAAGTAGAGAAGAAAATCAGAATAGAACAATGTACTGTGGCTTCAAATTTTCTCTCCATAAAACTTTCCATCTAAATCTCATCACAGTCTCTAGTGTTGGAGCATCATCTGTACACTGAGTATCTCTATAGCTATACTCTAGAGATGCTTCAAACAGGTCCCCAGAGTTTAATATGCCCCAAAATAAAATATTAAAGACAAACAAACAAAAAAAACCTCTGCTCCTATCAGGATGTCTTAAAGTAATGCATTTTTACCAAATCAGAGCCCACTCATTCCTGTTCAGTTCCCATTTCTTTTAAATGCTTTGAGCCAGTCTGTCATCAGGTCCTAATAATTCTAACCCCAATAACAGCTTTTCAATAATCTCCCATCCTTACTCCTGCAGACTCTCTGCATTCCTTGCCAAGATTGTGTAATTATGCATGTTTCCCCAGCTCCATCACATTTCCCTGGTCCTCTTTTCCCTAATGATGACACTATTATCATAATACATTTTTAAAATGAGATTGTTCTAAGGGTAATCTCCAAATAACTTAACTGGACCCTCTAGCCTGGCCTTGTGAATTTCTGTTACCTTTAATTCTCAGCCTGTGTTCCAGCATTCTGTCAAAAGAACCTTTTCTCCCCTAGGGAAGGCTGATATTGGCCCAGAGCTCTCACACATGCTCTATGTCCCTGCTTATTCTGCAACAGGGTTATGGCCTTGGAAAGCAGGCTGGCATGCTCCTCACCCCATACTACAATGAAGCTGACCAGTTTCTTCTGTAGTTGTGGGTACCATCTGCTGATGTAGCTTTGACCTATGTCTATCTGAATAGATCAGATTTTGGATATGAGGTCCCACAGCCTATAGATCCAATTTTCATTACTCTGTCAGGTTTACCGTCCAAAAAATTTAGAGGTAGAACATCAGATGTAAAAAAGAGAAAGAATGTTTAAGTTCATCACTTGATTTTCCTCCTTTTAAAAACATGCTTTTTTAGTCACAGTGATGCTTATTCCTAGAAAATAGACTAGGCAGGTTGAAATATGACAAGATTCAATTTAAACACCAGTAATTTAGAGTATGTTCTTAATTTTTCTTTCAAACCCATCTCAGGCTTACTAATTTTGTTCAACTATTATCTTCAAAAACATTTTAGCTATTCTAAAAATGTAAATCAAAGGAAGTCAGGTAGGCTGCAGAGATGGCTTCGTGGTTAAGAGCGCTTGCTCTCTCCAGAGAACTCTCCCATCCAGATGTTAGAACCCCTGCCAGGTGGCTCACCAAAACCCTATAGCTCTAGTTCAGGGAATAGGACATTCTTTTCTGGCCTCCACTGGCACCAACACAAGTGTGCTCATACACATATACAACTTTTAGAAAGCGAAGTTTGGGGTTAGAATGTTGATAGTTCTATACTATCAGGCCGCTATAGCAATGGTGGGTGAGCAAAATGATGGAAACATACGAAGACAAACAGATTATATTCATTAAAATAAAACAAAAGTTCAAAACCTGAAAATATTGTGGTTTTTATAGAAGATATGTATATAGATCTCAGGGGGGAAAAAGACACCACTAATGTTCTATGAGTGTACAATTTTCCTCTCCACTGCTGCAAAACCCCACAGAAAACAATATTTTACTGGTGCCTGTTCAAACATGGAATCAACATTCAAAACTAGAATTATACTTAATTCTTCTCATTGTATAACCCATCCTGAATGACTAGAACTACAGCTCAATTAATAGTAAATGTTTTTATGTGGCAATGATGATTTTATCCCTATGATACTGTGGTTCTTGGAGAGAGGAACACACAAAGGAGACATGAGCATTATGCTGAGTTCAAACTGAAAATGGAAGCATGGCAAGGTTTGGCCCTCATTGTATTGATTGATTTCTTCACTCACTCACTTTTACTTCGGAGTTAGACTGATAATGATGTGGAACAGCTAGGATGAGGGGAAGGGAATGAAGGACTGCATCCAGGAAATTCTAAACTTAGCATCATCGTCCACAGCTAAGATGAACAATAAGTCCCAGAGCAGTAGTCTCATACAGGCTTCATTTTTGGAACCTTAAGTAGAACCCCAACTTCGACACAGATTTCTGTGTATCAAATTGCTAAGGGAACAGGAAGGTTTCAAACAGTCAGATGTCTGCATAGGATTCAAGTGACCCTTCAAATTCCAATTCCAATATTAAATGTGAAAACACCTTGGAAAGTAGCTGGCATGCAAACCTGATTCCCTCGCACAGTAAAGGACATTGTGAGCCAGAGCAGGAATCCTAACCGTATGTCCAAGAGCAGGTGTTCCGTTCAGGGCTGATATTGTCATGACCTAAAACTTGATCCAGAAGAAAAGGACTTTCCATTGAGAAAAACGACAGCTGATGGCTATAAGTTAGAGACACTTCCCCTTAGGGGCCTCCCATCTGAACAACAATCATTTATCATTTTCAGTATTTAGATGGCCTGCAAAGATTTTGCTCATTTTGATGTATGTTCTTCATCTGTTATCATGAAATATGGACCAGTGTCAACATTTGATAATTAAAAGTTGTTGAATGTTCTAGGAAATGGAATGGTATAAGGTGCCATGTTTTGTAGAAAATGAATTTGGTAGGTGGTGCATGACAGCTTAAAACATAAAATAAGACATGCTGGTTGCATTTTGCTTACAAATATTTTGGTTGCAGTTATTGAATTCAATTAAGTATAATAAAGTACTCTAAGCCTCTGGGCAAAACTAACATGGAATTTAACTCGCACTAGTCTGCTGATGGCACAAAATGTTCTCAGGGAAAATTACGCTGTCCTATACCAACATGCATTTCTTACTGACAGCTCCTTGGAAATCATACTCAAAAACTTTGTATTCAAGTGAGAACACTAAGAACACTGCTGGGACAAAGTGAGTGCTCTAACAATTCAAGTGCTTTTAGACCTCAGTTTCCTCCCTAAAGGTCAACATTTCATTTTGTTTTGTTTTCAACTTGAAGCAAAGGGCATTGGCAAAAACAAACAAATAACCCCCTCCCCCAAGAAAAACCATAAACACTGGGAGAGAGTTACTTCTTAAGAAAATTTGGTCAGAAAGAGTAAGAGCAAGAGAGAGAGAGATTATATGAAATAATTCCAACTACTTTTCCATAGTGAGCACATGATTCTCCACACTCCTGAATGCTGGAGATGAAGGTGACTTTCTCACAGGGAATGAAATAGGGATTTTTTTTTTTAAAGAGTGAGAATTATATGACCTTGTAAGTCACTCTCATTACTGAGCTATTGACAGACATATTAGTTGTTGCCAGCAGGTATATGGACTGAAATTGAGGGGAGGAGGAGGAAGAGCCAGATGGAGCAAGGGCCTGGAGTTAGGTCGGGGAGTTCACCAGAGACAGCTGGGAGGGAGCAGGTCATGTCTGTTACTGCTAAGTTGAGAGAGATAAGAGTTTCAGCGTTGGGAAGGTGACATCCATCAGTCAGTTTCCTCATAATGGCAAGAATGAGCCTTATGGTCTGAGTGTGGGAGAAAGGAACTGGTTTTCCCACACTCCACAGGTGGTGACTTCTCTTGCACATTGTCAGAAGGAAGGATGAGCCCCAAGGAAGGTAGTTTTAAAAGTTATTGCGCATCCTTCTCAGAAAACTCAGTTGATTCACTACCTAGAAGCTGTAAATCTTCAAGAGTTTTTGTTTTTGATCAATGTCCTGTGAGCGTTACTTGGTAACACAAGAAAACAGTGTGACAAAGTTTTCCAGATGATGCCTGGGCCTCTTCTGCCTATCTGGTAATGCCCAAGACATGTGGAGTGAAGACAGGCAGGTTACCTGTCTCAAGGGTAACTTGTCAAGGAAAGTAATGTGTAGATTTCGTTCATTTCTTATAGCCAAGTGTCTGAAACAGAGGTAAATATTTATCAAACAAAATAAGTCAAATTATAGGAAATGTGAGAAAATGATTTTAACATGGGAGCAGACATATTTATAACTCATTGTCTGACTCAATTATAACTTTACCAACTGTTCTTTGGGAACTTCTGGAGATGTCAGTCTGCTGACATAGGGGCCACAGCATATGGCGTTGTGACCTGGAAGAAGTGAATAGTCACGTGGCTGTGAGGAGATACAATAGAGTTGTCTGCTCACGGGAAAACATGATACTATTGTGAAAGGATGCTTGCTTCCTTCTGGGGAGAGCACCCCACCTTACACATAATGATGAGAGAGTTGGCACAGCTTCAGGATCTTTCAGGACAAAACACAGCCTTTCAGTTCTTAGCTCCATGTCTTGAAGACAGTGACAATTAATGTGAAAGCAACGGATTTAAAAAATCATTTTATACTTATATAATTTTAATCAAATGTAATTTCAGAAACTAATTTAATTTTCTTAAACATTTCAGAGAGGAAAAAATAAACTAGAGAGGGCAAGATATTTATACATATACATATATATGTATGAATATATATGTATGTATGTATTATTTATGTATATTGAAAACATGGGCCCGTAGAAAGTGGAATAAATTTAGAAGTTAAGACTACAACTAGGTGAATAAAATCAACTTAATAATTAATCATAAATGGAGATAAATTAATCATTAAAAAAGAAATTATACTGAGGAAAGGACAGGCACAGATCAATAACATTTGGAGCAGTGTCTGAAGCTTTTTGACCAAGCTGGTCATGTCTTTAAGAGTCTACAGACATGTCTTTAACTTGAAACTTCATCACATTGTAATAAACTTTTTTTGAAATTTCTGAGAAAATTATTTTTAAATGTATATTGTTCTAAAAATGTTTCTGTATAGAGATTATATTGCCACAGGCATAATGTCAGTCCACTGAGTTAATTGCTTTGGGTATCCCAGCAGACAATTGTCTATCGATGCCATGAGAACAGATGTTGGACAATTAGAAAAGAGTGTCAACTGGAAAACATGGCTCTGCTTAAAGCATGGTCTACATTAGAGCCATGTGTTGAAGATGAATTCCAAGTTTTACTGTGCTTCCAGGCAGGTATCTTACTCCTTATCTCAATCTTTTCCCCTCCTCTCATTTCTCTGTCATCTTTCCCTTCGTTATCCTGCATTTTTGTGTCATCAACAGATTTTTAGTTGGCACTAGATAGGAATACAAACTGAGATAGGATATCTCAGTCATGGTTAGGCTAGGGTTTCTGGGTTGCTATGGTTTAGATAGTGTATGGATGTTTTCCCCAAGGTGTAACATGAGCTTTCTGGCCTAGCAGGTCCTGCTGACCTTCTCAGCCCCAAAGAAGCCCACATATGCTATTTTAGTTATAAAGATGTTGACCATTGGCTTGGGTTTCTTATTTTGCTGGCTCTGTCTTAATTATTAACCCATTTCTATTAATCTATGTATTTCCACTTGGTCTTGACTGACTGCTTACCGGGGAATGCTGGACCTGCAACTCCTTTGCTTGCTACATAATGACTGCTCAGCGTCTCCACAGAGAAGAGAGCAATTTCCTATTTGTCCCTGCTTATATCCTGATTCTGCCCTGCTTCATCACTTTCTGCCTATCTGTACAGACCTCCAGACCTCTATGGTTAGCTAGTGCCAAGTTTCTGCCAAGGTATGTCACTTTCTGTCTAGGTAATCATCCAGTCAGTGTTTTATTCAGTAACCAATAAAAGAAACATATTCAGAAGAACATTCCCCATCACAAAGTTTATATGATACATGCTGGACTACTGATATGACTATATTGACAGAGCCTTGTAAGAGGTATGGAACAGAAGGAAATGTTTAACTCATTGTAGGTTGCTATTCTTGGAAGACGTTAGTACGGTTTTCACAGGACACTAGCTAATTCCTTTGAAAGTTGTTTTACAAAGAGAAAACCTGTCCCTGAATGTCTCCAGCTTCCTGTGCCAACACACGATGTCTCCCTTTAGCTTATATTCCCAACATAATACCATTTGTCATTTTGTGATACAATCAAAGGTGTCCCTAACCAGAGGCAATACAGATAATGCCACCCAATCTTAGATTTCCAGCCTTCAAAACTATGAGCTACATAGCCTCTCTTCTTTACAAAGTTTTGAGTCTTGTACATTTTGTCGGAGCCATGGAAAACACAGCAATGCATTAAGAGGTAAGGTTAGGTTTAAAAAACATGTCTTAAACTGAAGTAAGTTCTTAGCTGCATGTGTTAGAGAAGATAGTGATGAAATGTTTGGGCCTCTAGAAAAAGAGCTAGACTCCAGAACTGGTCCTATAGCTTTATGAGATTAGCTAACATACATTTTTCTTACTCCTGTGATTCTATATGGCCATTGAAACACACCCATATGAGATGTCTGAAACAGTAACACTCATTGTTTTACTGTGGTTGTCCTAGTTAACTTTGCTCACATTACAGTTTGTGCACCAAATATTCAAGAATTTGTGCTTTTTTCTCCCTGTTCTTCCTAAAGCTACATTTGAAAGATATCTAGAATTTCAATTTTTTCTTCTTATTCTTTCCTCTCTCCATCCTGTTTCCATCATTTTCCTCCCTGTATTTCTCTCCTTTTGTTCCTGTCATCTTTCTGTGTTGTCATGTGGTCAACAGATTTTTGACTGACACTACTAGGGAATCCAAAGGACACTTAAAAATACAATGTTGCAGTTTTCAGCATCTATAACAGTATTTTATGCCCCAAGAGGGCAATGCTCTACAAGGAAAAAATAAGTGCTGAGTGTCACATTTGACTTCTGTGAAATTTAGTTGAGAATTTGAATTACTAAGAATAGTACAGACTGAGTAATATCAAGCTTAGTATAAATATTCACAGTGGAACTGCCAATGTGTGGATTCTCCAGTTTCCTAGTGATGTGCAAGACCATGGCTTACTTGGTTATCTTAAATATATTGTAACCTTTAATTTCCCCTGAATACATCTTCTCTCCATGTGCAAGATGCTAGTTTTATTTTTAATTTTTAAAAAAGCTTGTTCTGTTTCTATTTAAATTGGTAATGCCAATTCCTTGCTGAGGAGCCCCTCTCTAACTCCCAATTCAATCTGTGTACAAGTATCTGGATTTTTGTTGATCTTAACATAACACAGAAGCACAACTGGTAAAAATACACAAGCTCACGCATTTCTATATCTCTAGTTGAATTTGTGATTTGAAACTTCAGATCTCAATGTACAGACATTGTGACTTGGAGCAGCATGTAGATACCACTGTAGGGATTAGTTTTCAAATGCTCTGGGTTTGGCAAAAACTGAAATGTTTATTGCCAAGCCCCTCTCTTCTTAATTTTAAAAAATAAAAAACAAATCATTTGTGTTTCAAGGGGCACTTAGTTCCCATGTTTCTGACTCATTTGTACTGAAGTTGTCAAATAGTCTTGGGATCAGAAGTCCCTGTCTTTGTCCACAGAAGGCTGAGCTTTTCCAGAGCATCTGCACTGACCTCTCAGAAGAATGCACTGAATTTCAAACACAGAAATCAGGGATGGGCAAGAATGTGAGTATCTCACCTGCTCCAAAGGGATAGACTTTAGGGGCTTTTCACTCTTGCTCAACTCTTTTGATGTGGCTGTTCACTTGCCCTTAGAAATATGTGATTCTTTCATGCAAGGAAACTTAGTTTTAGAGTTCACAAGGTTGCAGTAGAATGTGGTAAGCAGTCAATGAAATGGGAAGACATTTTTAACTATGACAGAATGTGAACATTAAGTATTATAGTTTGATAACAACAACAAAAACAAAACCTAGTCATTTCAAACTTCATTATTTCCACATTTAGGTTTCTTTCCATTGTCAAGGGTTCACCTCAGATAGTAGCATAATGAAACAAATGGGCAAGCTTCTCTCTCTCTCTCTCTCTCTCTCTCTCTCTCTCTCTCTCTCTCATATCAGCTTGTTTGAGAAATTGATGGGGTGGAAGCTATTGGTTTAAAGCTTTTCCCTTCTTCACTAAATATACTTCTTAATTTCCTATAAAATACCCTGAAGTACAGGTTAAGTACTGGGGAAGACTGCAATAGCCCTGTTTGGGAACACCAGGAACTTTCATTTTACGAGAATCTTACAATAGCTACCCCCATTTGGATCTCTCAGGAAGTGTTAAATCTGAAGACTTCCTTTTATCATGAGATCAAACCCTTTGGAAGGCTTATTATCATGTACCCAGCAAAACTCAATCTGTTGTGTTAATTATGTAAACACATTTTATAATTGTGGAGATGAAGCAAAAGTAGACAACTGGGTAGGTGAGAAAAGATGAAAGATCTTCCTGGATAGATGGTTAGGCTAATTAGTGTTTGTCCCCTAATTCTTCTCCAAGGGGGCCTTTTAAACCCAAGCTTGGGAAAATGTAGTGAGCTAGGAACTTTTTCATGAGTTTTCCAGGCTCTCCAATTCTACTTTAAAATCATTAGATGGAAGAAGACAGAATACAAAAGAAAAATAAAAGAAATAAACAAAAAACCTAGGCTATGCATTCCTCTTGGAGAATCCTTTAATAACTTTAAATTAAAATATAAAAAAAGAATTATCTGATCAAATATAGCCTATTTTTTTACTAGATAGCAGCTTTTTCTGAACTCCAGTCCTGATAGACTACATATAGTTTGCTTCAAAGTCATACAGAGGACTCTAGAATCTATGGTTTCATAACATGTTTTTTTCCAAAGTACCTAAGTTTTCGAGAGACAAGAACTTCTGGGAAGAACCTCACTCTCATCAAAATTACCTGGACATTTTCCTGCCTCTTACTAACACACCAAACACTTGCATTTATCCATTCCTATAGAAATGTCATGTGCAAGATGTAGAAATTGTTTTTGTTTTTTATTTTTGCTCAGTGCTCACTGGCTGCCTGATGAAGAGCAGTTAAAACTTCCTTCAGCATTGTAGAAGCAGCTTGTGTTTGGTATAATGTATAATCTGAACCCTATCCTTATATGAATATGTAATAATATATGTATGTGGTTACCATTCTTAAGTTTTCAGGGTCATGTCATGATTGGGGATTATTTGTGGAAACTAGCATGCCAGTGTCTTACTCCAGAAGATACTGTAAATTGAGATCCATGTTTTTCTGCTCTTAGATTACCTGCTCTTTTGGTATGACACAAAGCATTCAGACCCTTGGATTCAGTATCATTGTCTCTCTGCCATTTAACCTTGCTCTTCTTTTTTCTAAATTTTAGACATGAATTACACAGAATGTTCTTGGACACCTCAAATAATCTAATAGATCAACAGTTTTAATAAAATGTAATGATCTGGGCAGACATAAAACACAGTCTTTAATTTTCTCTGAAAATACTTCCCTGTCTACGTTTTGGCTTCCAAATATAGTATAGGTCTGGGGACAGTGTATTTCCAGTTCACAGGATTGATGTTTCTAAGCCAAGAGCATACCTACCCACTCTCCTCAAGTTTTTCAAACAAAGTGACACATACTTCATAACAAAGCAGTTGGGTTGCACTATCCCAGACACTATATAAGTTCTGCCTAAGGGCCTATCTCAATTGACAGCCCTATCCTTGCTTCCATGAAGAGTTTTGATACAAGAACTCAAGAAATTGCCCTGCCATCTTGACCTTCACCTCACAGACTCCTGGTTCACAAGATTCTGTTTGCTGTCTGAAATTCAGTTTAAATACGTCCTCCACTCTACCAACAAAATTCCTTTATATAAAAAATGGCAAAATAATAATATATGGTCATTTTAGAGAACATTGATAGGCATATTGAAATGAGTAAGAATTGTGTGTAATATGAGTAGGATAATTTTTCCTAGCTAACAAACACGCTTGCAATGTGTTACGGTACTTATAGATATTCTAGGTCTGTATTTTTCTTTTCGTTTTCTAGCATAAATAAAACACTCCTATCACACACACAGGATTATTTTAACAATATCACTGAATGGCTTCATCCCTAGTGAGACAGTTCTTTGTCAGTAGACAAAGAAATGGGAAAAGCCACATGCATGTGAGAAAACCTCAAATCCCCACCAAATTTTGTTCTACATTTCTTTCTCATTGATTTTGCACTGCTGGTCCTCAAACCATGGTCCTCAATGAACATTGGTTTGATTGGTTAGTGGATGCAGCTAATTCACACAACAATATCACCTGGTGGTGCTTATTTTTGCGTTTTCTCCAGTTTGCTTGGTTTTGATACTATGAGAAAACACGGTTCTGTGGTGTCTTCTCTACATGCTTATCTCCTTAAATGTCACCATTACCTGTGGCTAAGTCAGTGTTCTGCAACACCCTGGTAAGCCAGCTGAGAGTTAGTTGGAGTCCTTGCTGTGGATACAGGCTCCTGGAAATCTGCCCTAAGCATGATGATGCGCCTAGTCTATACTTAGATTCCAGGAAACAAACATGAGTGCATTCTTCTGTAGAACTTGCTGCTCCTCCCTGCAAGCACCGGATGAACATATCACATGAACAACAGAATTAGGGGAGGGTGTTGATCTGTCACTTAGAGGACAGCAAGACTTAGTGATGCCAAAAGAAACTAAATTTTGTTTTGTGCAGAAACAATTTAATTTTGAAATTCTAATAGAAGGTGGAGGATTGAGACTAACAATCTAGGTATTTAGAAGGGTTTTTCCTTTTTTTTTTCACTAGTAGGTCTCTGTATGTATGGCATCTTTTGAGATGAAAATTCTAAAGAAAAGTGCCCCTGCTTTGGCAATGGAGAAGAAACTATAATGTTTGCAGAGTGTTTTCTTCTCTGCTTCCTGTATACAATGGGAGTTTTTGAAGTAATTAAATTTGCTTAGGTATTGTTCAGTGTCCCAGTGCATTTATTACATCACTCTGTCTAACCAGCCCAAAAAAGAACCAGAAAACAATCTTAATTTTTTTCAGGAAGATGTGAAAATTAATATGGCATGTATGTGCTGTTGGTTCCAATTAAAATCAATATCTGTCCTGATTTGTGCCTCTTGTATCTATGACAGAAAGGGGGCTGGCTAAGGGGATACATCTGCTCCTCTCTCCCAAAGGGGCTCAAAACAAGTGAATGACCCGCAGTGTTTATTATTAAGTTTTCAAAGGGAAAGTTGTTTTGGTCTAATTGAAGCAATAATATGAGAGAGGTTATTTCTGGTCAGTTCCCTGCTGTTTTCACTCTGGAGAATATATTCCAGGTGTGCACTGGTCTGCTCTGTGGCACGAGGCTGCCTTCCCTTGAGTTTAGGCATGCTAGATCCAGTAGAGCAGTAAACTGGAGGCAGGGACTTAAGCCAGTTTGGGTTTCTCAGAGAAGACCATTTTAGTTAGCTGCATAGTGAACCAGATGGTTAATGAAAGCATTCATTTTTCCGAAGTCCAGTATCCATGGGATTAAGTAATCTTCAATCCCTCATACTTTAAAGTGTTCTTTTAATTCCTCTTACTCCAAATTGTCACATCACAATGAAAAGGCATGGCATTATATTATTTCTTTTTAAAATAAATATTGTTTTCTTTTCTTCCAGATTAATGATTTCTTGAAATGAACAAAAGAATAGAATCACTCTACTTACTTAAAATAATTAATTATTTAACCATAACAGCTCATTCTATATCTTTATATTTTTCAGAAATAAAATATATATGATGATTTTCAAATTTCCTTGATATTCTATAACTGTCTTCAAGGATGACAGACTGAGGCTAGACACGCTGAAACTAGATTTTGGATATAAAGCAAGTATCCAGTGTGTTCTTGTCTAAAATTCGTTCAAGGTCCATATGACAACTGTTTCTAAGTGTAAAGATGGCTGCAAGCAACAGTTGGAGAATTTTAGTAACTGCTTCCTGCTAATTCACAAATGAATATATGCTGTAAACTTTAATATTATTCTGAAGTATTTTCCCTTAACATTAAAAAAATGATAAAAGTTCATTGTTTACTAGAAATTAATCTTAATTCACAGATTTGTATACAATATTTATTTAAGAGGGTTTAGTATTAATTGAATGTGCATCCTCATTGGTTAATTGCAGGAACAAGAGACTTAACATTGAAATTCAGTGTCTTCTTGGTTGAAAGTAGAACTGCAAGTTTTGATTTTGCTTATTTTCATGTGTGAACCTAATATGAACCCACTGAGTAAAATTGTCACATTAAGAGCATGGGCTGAATTTCAGGCTAATCAAGGGAAATGCCTGGGGAGGGTGGTGGTGGTGATGTCTGTTGCTCACCCGCTTCATCACGCAGCCTTTCTGAGTCCAGGATGCTTTGAAAGTCTGAGTGGTAGCGATTTCTCAGTTCACATTCCCAGATGTGGTCAAAGGGTCTAGCACCAAATGTCCTCCAAGGAAGAGAATAGCTTAGCTTCTCCAGAAAGAGAATAATGAGCAGTGCCATGTCAAGGGCATGATATTTATAAAGTGCTTTGGGTTCTTTGGATACTCTTCAAATGCTCCGAAAGATCATTACTTACGTGTTTTCGCTGAGAGGGCAGAAGCCAGCTCTGGTGGCTGTGTATCAGTCAAATCAGCCGACATCCACATTCCTTTCTGTATTCTTTGTCTGCTGGTCCAAATACCACACACACAGCTACGGTCAATTACAGAAGAGCAGGTGAGGTGTGCAAATTAACACAGGAGAGAAGTGGTGAAAATCCGGGGGCGGGGGACGTTAGAAATGGAGGGAGGGGAGAACGCTGAAGTTGCCTGATGGGAAGCCAAGGAACAACGCCACTTACTAAACATGAAAGTCAATAAGAGAAGATTTAGATTTAGCTTCTTAAACAGGAAACAAAACCAGTCCACATGCTCCCCACTCTAAGTGAGTCCCAAGTTTATGCGGTTATGGTCTTCAGTTGATGGAGACTTGTCCCAAAACAACAACAAAAAAAGAAGTATCTTATTTAATATGCAACTACAAAAGAAGTAGATAAATCTTGTAACAGATGATTTAAAACAATGAAAAATAGAATAGCATTACCCTATACTGTGGGCATTTTTAGCAAGTGCTTAAAATGGCTTTGTGAAGGCTGACTCAATATTGCTGAACTCATTATCTGCTATTCTTTACTGCTCATAAAAGAGCCTGGAAGGATGGCATGGAGGGAGGTAAGAAAGAATCTGTTGCTCCACCCCCCTCTATGAAACGTCTCAGTAGGTGATGCCAGAACTGGAGCATTCACATTACAAATCTTACTAGATAGCAACATATAAGGGTTTTACATGTATACCATAGAATCATTTTATTTTCAAATTTAACATCTTCATTGATTATTTCAAGGACAAAATTCACTTCTGATGCAATTTCTTCTGTGATTTAAGATAGTCAGAAATCATGAAAGCCTTTTTAAAGATGAAAGCAAGCTGGAGGTATGCTTGAAAAATCTTTGTTTCACGAGAGACAGCCACAGTTTTACAGTTGAGGAAGACTAAAACATGTATGAGAACGTGAGCTGATCATTTCTTAATTTTCTTATTTCAGTGCTCATCAAGATTATACAACAAGCAAGTACTGCTTAGTTATCATTTTACTAGGGATATCTCAGAGATTCATAGTTGGGAGTGTGAAACCAAACGTCTACTACACCCTGTTCTTCAAAAGCAAAGGTGAGCTTTAAGTCGTTTTCCTGATGAAATTATTTTGTTTGAAAATAACACCTGATTGTGAATTGCTGTATTCACTATTAAGGAGAAAACTGTGATTTGTACTTTTAAATCCATTGATAGTTATGAAGTTTATAAAAGTGGCTCTCATATGTATAATTTGCATGTAATTTTCACTTCATTTGCTAAATGATAAGTGAGTAATCCTTGAAAAGATTACTAGCAAGCAAACAAACCAACCCACAAAACAGTGACCTAAGCAAATGAACTACTTTAGAGATCATGACAATCTACGTCTATGAGTTCATTGTATCGTAATAATGAAAACTACTATTTTGGAGTGGTGGGGTGTGACACTAGACACTGTAGATCCCTTTAGATCAGGGTGGAACCAGCTCATCATTGCAGAGGTTGTGAAAGGACACATATTCACATGATGTCCATACAATTGTTGTAGCAGCTGTCACGGTTATTAGCAACTTATTACATGATCACTTTATACTCTTTAAAAGCTTTATAGTATATCATATTTGTTTTGTTTTGGGGGGGTGGTGTTTAGAAGCAAGGTTTCTCTTTGGCTTTAGAGGCTGTCCTGGAACTAGCTCTTGTAGATCAGGCTGGTCTCGAACTCATAGAGATCTATCTGCCTCTGCCTTCTGAGTGCTGGGATTAAAGGTGTGTGCCAACGCTCAACTTTGACTTATTTTTTTTTTAACAGTAAGTAGTTGGAGAACTCGATTTTACAGACAGACTAAGGAATGGAAAATCATAAAATCAGTTGTTTTCTCTAAAGTCATACCAAAGCACTTGGAGACCAAAGGCTAAATCTAAGTGATTGAATATTTTATTCCATGATCCATGATGTGTTAGTAGATGAATGTTCTTTCATCTGCACAGTTTTCATATGATAAAGAAATTTCTATGTATGCTTGTTGTAAAAATAGGAAATGTGATGGTAAGGTGTCTTTTGTTTGTTTGCTTGTTTGTTTTCAACTTGACATAAGCTAGAATCTTCTGAGAAGGGGTAACCTCAATTAAGAAAATGCCTCCATCAGACTGGACTATCGGAAATTCTGTGGGAGCTTTTTTCCTGATTAATGATTGATGTTGGAGGTTCCACTCCATTGTAGGTGGTACCAGCCCTAAGCAGGTTGGGTTTTAAACAAAAGCCAAGCTGAGTAAGCCATAGAGAGCAAGCAGTATGCAGTGTTCTGAAGTTTTACTTCAGTTCCTTCTTTCAGGTTCCTGCCATGACTTCCCTAACTGATAGACTTTTATGTAGAAGTGTGACAGGGAATAATTGCTTTGCTCCTCAAGTTGCTTTTGTTTATGGGGTTTATCACAGCACTATGAAGTAATCTACTACAGGAGGCATGACTCCAAAGAATTACAAGATACTCCTGTAACTTAAGACTCAAAAGTTATGAAAGGCAAAATGTAGTTTGATATTCTAGCTTTGTTCAAAAATTTGAAAGCCACACCCAAGCCATTGGATGCATTTCTGTTAAGAACCCCTTGCATTCTTTCAGCTTATCTGTTCTTTGTTAAGGTCAGTGGGCATGAGCATCTCTTAGTGGTCTTGCAGAGTTATAAAGCTGTTGTGATTTGTGTTGAATTATATCTTCTAGAAGATAAAATATTCATCATGTTGTTAATTCCACACATAGTTTTGAATGAATGAACCAGGTTATTTTGCTTAGAACTCCTGAGATCTGGACTTTATCACTCTCACATACAGCCATAAACACAAAACCAACCAAACAAAAAAGTGAAAATGGAAAGCACCCACTTTTGTTTCTACACTCCTTCTCTCATTTTCCCTTGTTTTGTAAATTGTATATATTTCCTGGCTATGCAACTATCCCTGTCATTGGCAATAAGCAATTGAAGACACAGGATTCATCTGTTTATCTCATTGATTGCCCTCCAATCAGTTATCCAATAAACATGTACTGATCACCTTCTCAGTGCAGGCACTGTTCCAAGAGCAGGAAAAGGCACTGAAGAAAAATAGAAGCTTTCTAAGCTCATTATCTCATAGCTTGAAGACATTGAGTAGATAAACTTAAAATACATATGAAACTGAAATATCTGAGAAGGAAATAAGGGCATCAGGAACCCAAAGAGGGGCAGCTTTGGCTACACACAGGTCTAGGAGGTATCTAGAATGAGGAGATATTTCATTGGGGAACTTGAAGGAATCAACCATGCTGAAACCAGAGGAATAAAAAAGGGAAAACACTAAGGCAAGGCTGTTAAGTGAAAAGAAAGCAAAACATGACAAAAGTTTCATAAACAGAAGAAAAAATTAAAAAGAAAATACATAAAATCCAAAACAAAACAGAAACAACAGCAAAAACAAAACAAACAAACAACAACAACAAAAACCATGGCACTCCAACAAGATTCTTGATGTATACTAAGAAGTAACTGACAGCATTGGGCATGTAGAATATTTGCCTACAAAGTTCAAAACCCTG